>NC_137818.1:3341460-3648960 GCF_963921795.1 Nannobrachium achirus | reverse complement strand
ATGCTTCAACCAGTGAAATAGCAGATATACAAGCTAGCAGTGAAATAGCAGATATACAAGCTCACAGCGCGGCACCGAGTGCCGCGCTGCGAGCTTGTAGATCTGCTATTTTTGAAAAAGTCGTGAAAATGTGTGCAAATCTTTGAATATATGTATTTTCAAAGCGAACGTTTGTAACTCAAATTTTGCTTCTGGGGGGTCCCCGGAACGAAATATTTTGAGATGGGCGTCCGTGGCCAAATAAATATCATTTTGGGGTCCTTTCGCATGAAAAGGTTTGAGAACCCCTGACATACTCTCTCAAGAACAGACTAACTGAGCTCCAGTTAAGTGAAAATGACCTTTTCTTTGACGATGGCTGGCCAGATTGCTGACATAGAAACACAGGTTTTTCAAAAAATCTTAGAAGGATTCAAAAGACACTTATAGAATCGTGTCAAAATTCAAATTTTCACGATTTTTCAAAAATAGCAGATCTACAAGCTCGCAGTGTGGCACTCAGTGCCGCACTGTGAGCTTGTATATCTGCTATTTTTCAATAGTTAAAGCATAAAATAATGATACACAATAATGTGTACCCGTTCTAATATTAATCCATGAATGTCTTTTTGTCTATCTGTGCTGGTTATTATGTTGTTACATTACAGTAAAATAACTACAAATGCAAAATGTATCAAAATGGTCACTTTAACAAGGTATTATAATTGTATTCTTCACACTTGTATTCTCCCCATCTTGACATAATGGTATATTCCCAGGTTCCGCAGGTCAGCTGCACAGGTGCAATGCATTATTGTTAATTGTGGCACGTTTACTAACATGCCAAGATTAGCTGCACTTGAACAACCGTTCCAGGCTGCCATATCCAGTCCAAGAAACAGTAGAAAATCGGGGGAAAAAACAGACAAAACCAGATTTTTTCGCAAGGACTCCCATCTTTGCCATACCCTAGCTTTTGCTGAACTGACGCCACTGGATGTGTGGGAGTTTATAGTTGTGATTCTGTGGATTCAGAAAACAGACCTTTCTCCAGATGACCTGTTTGGTTTGCATGGGAAAAGGTACAGTTTCATGACAGTACAGTTCACTGGTACAAGGTCAACCCTAAAAGGTACAGTTTCATGACAGTACAGTTCACTGGTACAAGGTCAACTAAAAGGTACAGTTTCATGACAGTACAGTTCACTGGTACAAGGTCAACTAAAAGGTACAGTTTCATGACAGTACAGTTCACTGGTACAAGGTCAACTATAGACATGCCACAAAAGGGTCCTGTTGGCTTATACACTGGGGTCCCTATTTAAGCTTTAGAAGGCAATGGTAGCCAATCAGGAGGGAATATGGGAAACGGGACAGATCCATGTTGATGACATGACTGTAGAGATACTGTGTACCGCTTTGTGTGATATTTAATTAGGGCAAAATCTGTTGGAGCACTGTCCAAAAATGTGTTTTTAAAACATTGGCCAGATGGTGGCGCTAGATGGGAGAGATGCATGTTGATGACATGACTGTAGAGATACTGTGTACCGCTTTGCGTGATTTTAGGGCAAAATCTGTAGCAGCAGTGTCCAACAATGTGTTTAGCAAGAATCAGCCTCACAGTGGCGCTAAAAGAGGGGCATGTGAGAAATGAGGGGTGGAGGTTGTGGTTTGGCAGCCAATGTGTGTGTGCAAAATTTGGCATGGATCGGGGCAACGGTGGCGGAGATATGAGAAGAGCAAAAGTGTGACGTGTGACTGACTGACAGCTGGTGGAGGTTTTGATATTGTGTTATTGTTGGATACTATTTTGTCGACAATTCCATAGATGTGGTAGCCTACCATAGGACTGATAACATGTCAATCAAAATAACAATTCTTCTACACTCTGTAATTGCGTAGACTTCTTCTAAATTAATTAATTATTAAGCACACAGATGTTCAACAATAACTTAACTCTTGAAAATGTAAAATGAAACCAAATTTGGTTTCATTTTCTATAGGCCTAAGGGTCCATTTGGTTACCAACTCTCCTTCATTCAGCTGGCGACCACCTGGAGCCCACTCAAGGACCACTGGTGGTCCCCGGAACACGGCCGTAGGGGGAAGAGAATGTTGTACAGCTTGTAGAAAAGTGGAGATATTTTACTAAATACACATTTTCTGCCAGAACTTTCAAATGGATATGAAACTAGAGGACCATATCTGACTCAAAAGACTTGCAGGCAGCGCGGCTTATGCCACCGAGATCAGTCTGCTAACCAGGAGGGGATAGGACCGATCTATGGCTGTGTATTTAGAATACATGATAATGTAGGCTGTAATGTAATATCACAGCACAGCCATCCTATAGGGCTACCTTTGTAATTGTCTTAATGTGGCTGTCGAAATTCAGTTCTGAGTCCTTGACTACAACTTTCTGGTTTGGTTGTGGTTTTTAATCACTTTTAATCATTCCTCCTTGGCTCCAAAATAAAAGAAAGAAACACCTTTGTCTTTGTTTAACTGAAGAAAATACATAATGTTGCCTAAAAGAGCATGTGCTACTCTGAACACTACCATTTCCCTTTGGACCTTTAAACACAAGAGGGCACTGTTGCACCTTGACAGATATCTTGATTTCATGATGATATAAAGCTCCTTTGAATAGGCCAATTATTTGTTTACAAACATTGAGACTGAATGCACAGCTGACTGTATCATGTAATCAATTCCCAACAGATCCCCAAACCTGTTGTTTTGGGGAGCACTGGTTATTCAACCTCCTCTTGTGTGCTAGTGAGGTGCACCCATGGGTGCTCCCTTATCGAGACATATATACTTCATTGCGCAACGGTGTTCCACGTCAACCGAGTAGCTGATAGATATACTGATTGATTGATTGAAGAATTTATTAGAAGTTTGCAATAGAAAAAAGTACAGTTTCATGACAGTACAAATCACTGGTACAAGGTCAACTAAAAGGAGATCCTAGAAAGCCGAGGCTTATTTCCACAGGAACCACACTTTAAGTATCTCATATAACATTGAAAGACAGACGGATAGAACATAGTACTTTATCTAGGATAATATCAGTTTCAAAAGCATAACATCAAATACAAAAGGCAGAATACAAAGAAAAAGGGGGGGGGAGCATGGGGGCTTAGTCTATTTACAAGTCACGGGTAGCTGCTGTCTGAAGGTGACTTTTCATACCAATTTTGAAGGAGGCTAGGGATTTGCTCTCCTTTAGGGCTTGTGGAAGGGCGTTCCACATGTTGATGGTATAGCAGGAGAACGAGTTAGCGCCTTGTTTAGTGTTAAATCTACGCTGATGATGATTAGTGGAGCTGCCTCTGGTGTTATGATCGTGAACATCCTTGACCTTTAAGAAGTAGTTTGTCAGGTACATGGGAATCTTGGAGGTGTAGTGTATCTTGTACACCAGGCCCATTGCAAGATGCTGTACTCTGTCAGCTACTTTGAGCCACCCCATGCTTTCGTGGTGATGCTCGGTAAGGTGGGTCAGAGGAGGGAGACCAAGCACAACCCTAATTAGTTTGTTTTGGGCTGTTTGGAGCTTTAGCTTTAAGGCAGCTGGGGCGTCGCGATACCAGACAAGGACTCCGTAATCAATGAGGGGCCCAATAAGAGCACCTCCTAGTGTCTTTCGGGATTTAATATTGATCAGTGGGGCAACTCTTTGCAAGAAGCGAATTCGTTGATTGACTTTATTGATTAACTTGGTGGTCATTTTTTCACTGGATAGGTTAGCCTCCAGGATGCAACCCAGGTAGCAGATGTGTTTTTTTCTTTCTATCACAGTGTCACCTACTTTAATTGTGAAGTTCTCAACTAGGCTAAGTTTCTGACTAGATCCAAAGAGGATACATTCAGTTTTGCCTAGGTGAATTGAGAGTCTGTTGTCATTGAGCCAGGTGCAGATCTTGTTAAGTTCACAGTTAAGGGCCTTTTCAACCTGCAAAATGTCTCTGCCTGAGACTAGGAGAGCCGAGTCATCCGCGAACAGAAACAGATTGCAGTCACAAGCAGATGACATGTCGTTTACGTATATTAAGAACAACAGTGGTCCTAGTATACTCCCTTGAGGTACTCCACAGTTTACTGGGAGGGGGGGGGACAGGGTTCCGTTGACTTCCACCATCTGTTCCCTCCCCACCAAGTAAGAGTGCATCCATCTCACTGCTGTGCTATCAAGACCAATAGCTTTGAGTTTTTCAATCAGAATAGAATGATCGACGGTGTCAAATGCCTTCTGGAGGTCCAGCATGACCATGCCGCAATATTTGCCATCGTGAATTTCACGTTTGATGTAATCATTCAAATAGATGAGGCATGTATCTGTGGAATGGGACTCTCTGAAGCCAGACTGGAACTCGTAGATCAGTTTATTCTCTTCAAGATATTTAGCCACCTGTTCATAGACAGGTGGCAAACTCACATAGCTTCACCAATGCAACCCTTCTGAGCTTGGAGATCTGCGGCTCTGCGCGCGACACCGTCGCAGGACGGAGCATAAATTAGGCTTCATGGACTGCAGCTGGGCGAGCAGTAGACGCTCTGGTGATCCAGTGGATCGGGTGGGTGATCAAGAGGAGCGCTCCCTCTGTTCTGATGACGGTGAATAGAGGTGGGGTTTGAAGGACAACTGTTTTGAATCGCTATTATTGTTTACAATCAACAGAAACTAAGGATTATATATTTCAAGAGTGAGAATTTACAGTAAAAATCCTAAGCATTCTTCCTCCACACTGGGAGAAAAACGGCATCTGAAAGTTTGATGGAATTCATTTTTAAACACGAGTGCCATCCATTGCATCCTATGAACGGTGGGGTTCATTTGGTGCCGACCGGCGTGCGCATACTGGTTTATATCAATGTGACGTGGACCATTAAGGCATCTATTGAATGCAATTGATATGGTGGTCTATTAATTAGTACAACATTTCTTCATATCAAGGTCCATTATTTATGGGGCATTTGGGCCACTGCAGCCTCAGACCACCATTTGATGAGATTAAGCCTCTCAGACCCAAACCTTAGAAAACTTTGTTGTCTTCTTCAACATTTAATTGTGTAGAATTCTTGAAAATGCAGTGCAGATGTTAAACAATAATTTAACTCTTAAGAGGGTAAAATTAAACCAAATGCCGCCTGAGGGGTTCCCACACTTTTCCATATCATATAATAATAATCTAATAATAATAATAATCTTTATTGTCCCCGAGGGGAAATTTGTCTTCACAGTCTGTTCAACACAAAAACAACACAAAACAATACTATTTTACCATGAATACCTTGGGTTGAGTCCAGTGTGGTTTGTTTGAAAAACCAGCTCTTTTGTTTTGTCCACGTTCAACTCTAGATAGTTGTCAGTGCACCACTGTGTAAAATGAGAGATGGTGTTATGGAAGTCCGTAATAGAGTTATTGTCGTGAAGCAGTCCGAGAATGGCAGTGTCATCAGAGTATTTAAAGTAGGTGATATTGGAGGGTGAGGGGCTGGTACGGTCATTTGTGTATAATGTGTAGAGGAAGGGGCTGAGGACACAGCCCTGCGGGGCTCCTGTGTTGGTGATGACTGTTGATGAAAATGATGAACCTACTTTAACTGCCTGTGGTCTATTACTGAGAAAGTTGTGAGTCCAGAGGATGAGGAGTGGGGGAATGCTGAGGTGGTGCAGTTTCTTAATCATGTGATGGCGTTGGATGGTGTTAAAGGCAGAACTAAAGTCAACAAAAATAATCGAGTACCCCCAATTAACGACTCAGTCGACTTCATTACACAAAGTTGAAAAAATAATGTTATACTTTCTATCGTTAAAATAGCAGATCTACATGCTCACGCGTTGTGAGCATGTAGATCTTCCACATAACTTAAGACAAGTGCAATGTGCATTATTGTATGGCCTGGAATTCCATTTATATTCTGTCAATGAAACAATTTGTAATCAAAGTAATTTGCTACATTTTCTCTCTTTTTAATAATTCTGTGCAATTAGCATATTCCACACAAACACTAAAACAAACGGATGTGCATTTGTCTGCTATTTGTCTGTCTGTCTGCCTGCTATCAAGAGGGATAACATTAAAGATGGCTGAGCACATCTCTCTTTCAACTGCTTCACAATGTTATTTATGACGTGGCCCAAATTCAACACAAATGGCTTTTTACAGAAAATAAACTTGGTAAAAAACAAATAAAAGAAAATCAGCTTAATCAGCTTAAAGGCCCTTTTCCACCGGCAGCGATAACGATGACGATAGCCATAAAATATCACAGTGATAATTATGCCTTCACATTGATGTCCGATAAAGTTATCGGACATCAATGTGAAGAGGCGCCAATTAACAGCCGCTCGCGCAGAGCGCACCTCGAGCTGTTTGTCAGAGACCCAGTTCCATATCACTGTGATCTTAACCACATCGTTGTTGATCCTAACGATGTAGTTGTCGGCTATCGTTGTCTTTATCGGTGGATGGGTGGATGCTGCCGATCCACTTCAATTAAAAACCCACTTTTTTAAATCGTTATCGTCATCGTTATCGCTGCCGGTGGAAAAGAGCCTTAAAGCTTGTATGATGAGAGGTGGGCCAGTCAAAATTGCACTGCGGGCCGGAAGTGGCCCGCGGGCTGGAGTTTGAGTATCACTACCCTAACACATGTCCATACATGGGCATTCTGAGTGCAAATACTTGAATCGGTGCTGTTCAGTACTGTCTGGATGTACCGTATGTGAGTGGGCAACTTGGCACTCTGTCGAGGTGCCAACTTGCACCTTGTTATTTATATCTTGTTGGTGGTGACCTCACAGAGAACGCTGCTCCCTCATTGGCTAAAGGCCCTTCCTTAATGCCATTCTACTGTCGGCCAGAAACAGGCGGCACAGAACACAGTTCTTACGCGCTCTGCTGGTGCAAGTAACCAGAAAGGTGCAATTCTGGGACATTGCAAGTGTGGTTGCACTGACGTGAGTCGCGAGGAATCCGTCTTACTATTTATATTAGATATTGTGATGTCATGTGAAATGTGACCAATCCTGTGTGATTGGACATGATATTGTCCAATCAGAAAAGAGACAGTAAAGGCCCATTGCAATCCATGGACTTTTAGGGTTACAGTAAAGTTGACTTTAGGTGACATAACATTTCTCAGGCGAACAGTCGACGCCAGCGTCCTCACTTCCCACATTCACACACCGACGGTGGCAAAGCTGACACCGACCCACTCACTGGAGGCAATGTGGGGTTCAGTGTCTTGTACCGACCCACTCACTGGAGGCAATGTGGGGTTCAGTGTCTTGTACCGACCCACTCACTGGAGGCAATGTGGGGTTCAGTGTCTTGTACCGACCCACTCACTGGAGGCAATGTGGGGTTCAGTGTCTTATACCGACCCACTCACTGGAGGCAATGTGGGGTTCAGTGTCTTGTACCGACCCACTCACTGGAGGCAATGTGGGGTTCAGAGTCTTGCCCACGGACACTCTGACACGTGGACAGGAGGAGCTGGGATTCAAACCGCTGACCCATGGATCATTGGACGACCTGCTCTACCTCCTGAGCCACAGCCTCCCCGTTGTGTCAGACAGGTCACTACCGTGGTGATCATTCATGATAGAGGCGGAGGGATGAGCATAACCAGCAACTCCGCCCCCTCGTCCAAATATGGTCACTTCTGGCGGCAGAATGATCCACATCATCAGAGGTGGTGAGCGTTGTCCCGAACTCGAGGCTTCACAATGGGAAATGGTTTACAGTTTTCTGCTTTCCCATTGGCCGGTTGAGGATGTCAGTCATCATAATGACATCGACAGGAGGGTGACGTCATGATCACGGTTAGGAAATAAATCTTTGCGGGACGGCCCTCCAACCTCAGTTGAATATAATTGCCCTCCCACCATAATTATAGGCACTATAAAATAACAACGTCCATTTACAATTTGAACAACTATTTTAGCTATAGCTTACTAATTTATGACGGAGATATCTGGCAACGTGATGTCGAAGGAGGAGGGGGAGGCGGCGGCGGAGGAGGAGAGCGGCAAGGACATCGTTTCGGAGTTCCTGCGACAGAACCGCGAGCTGGCGCCGTGGTTGAAGTCCTTCCGGGGCTTCTGTGAGTCCAACAAGCAGTGGTCCGCCCGGAGGGAGTTCATCCTGCGCAACATGGAGGCCTTCTCTCCCACCGCGGAGAGGGGAGCCACTCCGGCCCTGGACACCGCGGAGAGGGGAGGCCCGGTCCCCGCAGGGCCCGGTCCCAGTCCCAGTCCGGCCCTGGACCGCCTGCTGTCTCTCTCCATGGCCTGGGCCAACCACGTGTTCCTGGGCTGCCGCTACCCGGCCGCCGTCATGGACAAGATCAAGGAGATCGGCGAAGGGATAGTCGTCGCAGGCAACGACGACGGCGTTCCGGGAGATCAAACAACGAGAGACGAGAGAATTACAACTAAACAAAAGAGGCGTGGCGGCGGTGGCGGGGCTGACGATCACATAGAGAGATTTGCAAAGAAACGGAAAAGCAAAGGCGGGTCTTTAGATGTCACCGTTCGAACGAGAGATGAGTTTATGGCTAATAACAAAGGGAAAAGGAGGGTCGCAGCTGCTGGGTCTGACGCGCATCATCAACACCACCAGCAGCAGCGCTTCGTGAAAAGGACCAGAGTTCTGTCTAACGATGAGGGCGAGCGGTTGAACCGCTGGCCGCCCGGCGGCTCCATAAGCACAGCTAGTTATTCAGAGATCAGTGCCGCCAGCGCAGCAGGCCCCAGCTGAGACATCCTTCAATCGAGAAAGCATTTAAACCAGGAAAACAACATCTTTATAAATATACATGAGTACAGCAACATACGTTCTTCAGAAAACTTGTAGGCTTTAGAACAGTGGTTCCCAAAAAATAGAAGATACAATGCCAAGGGGGTCCTCCGCAGAGCAGTTTGAGAAACCACTGATTTAGGAGGCATTTTTAGAATCAGCTTCGGGTCTTTGGGCCTACAGTATAAACTTGGACCATTATTTTTAGATCCTCTACAGCTCTAGTTGTGTTGGGTCCAGTCTCACCGTGTAGCCACATTCATTCACATTTTGTAGACAAAGTTAATCTCATTAACCGCTGGACCGATAAGCATCTAATTTCTCTTTCTTTTTTCACGTATTGTGTATATTATTGAAATGATATCTAACTTTAATTGTATAATGGAAAGGACTGTGTTTGAATCTGGGCTTAACCCTTAGAAGTTTGCATAGCAAAAGGTACAGTTTCATGACAGTACAGTTCACTGGTACAAGGTCAACTAAAAAAGATACGCCCAAGAAAGCCTGTGGCTTGTTTCAATTGAGATCCTTTTTTAAAACCCATATAACATTGAATGACAGACAGAACACAGTACTGTGCAGAAGATGCAGAAAATCAGTCGTAAAAACACAATGCAAAATAAATGGTATTTACATATAGAAAGGTCAGGGGGAGCTAAGGAGAGGCTTTGTTTTCATTAGCAGCCGTTTTAAAGGAAGGAAGGATTTACACTCCTTTAAGGCCTTCGGTTTAGGGCCTTCCAGATACGATGCCAAGGGGGTCCTTTGCATGGAAAAGCAGTTTGAGAAACTACCGATTTAGGAGGCATTTGTAGAACCATTGTCCGGTCTTTGGGCCTACAGTATAAACATGGACCATTATCCTCGCAGTCCAGTCTCTCCGTGTAGCCACATTCATTCAACATTTGTAGATGATCAATATTAATCTCATTAACCGCTGGACCGATAAGTGTCAAATTTTGATTTCTTTTTTCCACGTATTGTGTACATCTTTTTAAATAATATGTCATTTTAACTGTATAATAATTGAGATGAACAGTGTTCGTCATAAATTGAGTCATGGGATAGATCAGGGGTCTTCATTGTTTATTCAGGCCAAGGACCCCTTAGCTGAGAGAGATGAATCAGGGACCCCCACAACATATTGTTTAAAGTTGTGTTAAAAGTCCATAGACAGGCTTGTTTGACAGCACTGTCTGTCATCACAGTGTATTTTATGACATTTAAAGCTCTCAGTACTTAGTGAACTTGACCTCATAGTTAACCTAGGCTCTGTACTTGGTCTGCTCTTTTTCCCCTCTACACCAAACCTCTTCGCCAAACCTCACATCAAACAGAAAATAGCCGATCTACAAGCTCACAACGCGCTGCAGAACGACGCGTTGGGATGTTAGGGTTGAAGTGGTTAATGTAAATGAAAGAATAACTTCCTGTCACACAGAATATTTGAAGACCACCTCCTGCAGTAGCTCTGAGGACCCCCTAGGGGTCCCTGGCCACCCTGTTGAGGACCCATGCCATTGAATGACACTGACTGGTCAGTATGTCTGATCCATTGAGAATGTTAGTCTTGTCGTGCGGACACTTCTAAAAATCAATGCCCCATTATACCTGTCATTATATAATTTACAATTTAAGTATTTAGCTGACGCTCTCTGATGAATATGACTGTCGATTAAAAGTAACTTAGATAGCTGATCTGCAAACTCGCTATGCATATAGATGTGTTGTCAAAATAATGTTCTGTGTGTTTTGCATGGGTGTAGGTGTTTACTATTAAGGAGATAATGTAGGCATTTAAAATTCTTTTTTTCCTTCCTTTTTACTGAATTTAATTGTGTTTCCTTTGCTACACAAATAACGTGCCTTTCCTGCCTATAGACAGTCCACCTGTGTCCCATAGAAGTAGGGTGTGGTCACACCAAACTTTAACTCTGCCTATAGGACTCTGCCGATGCTTTTCAGTGGGAACGGAGTGTTGTCTTGCGGAAATCCTTATGAATGGCAACAAACCACTCTGCTCCCATTGGCAGGGTCCAAATGGACCCTTATGGACCTGTAACTCTGAGAGTGTAGAACATGAACCAAATGCACCCCTATGGCTCCATTTGGTTCCAGAGGTCCATGCCTGGTCTAATACATATCAAACCCGGCATATCAAATGAATCTCTGCTTTAAGCGTCACCGGGCATGATAAAGATAACTATAACGATTAACAACCACTGCTGTCGTCCTGCCGACAACAGGACACTACCATCCACTTCAGTTCAGAACCATTCTTAAAACGATATCTTTATCTTGCTATGCCCGGTGGAAATGGTGCTTTATGATGTGAATATCCTGTCAGAACTCAAGAGTGACTGATGACTGCTGAAGTACTTGGTATCAGAATATACTCATGATGTAGATAGATAGATAGATAGATACCTTTATTATCCCACAGGGGAAATTCAGTTGCCCAGAGGCAGCACAGCAGTTAAGGTTACAAGTTACAGAGAAGTAAGAAAAAGAAAAAGAGTACTGTAATATACAGTCCAAACTAAGAGCAAGCACAAAAAAAGATAAATAAAACAAAGTGTCGAAAGCTATTGCAAAAAAAGAGAAGAATATATACATAAAGTGACCACGAAACATTCAATGCTCATAAGTCATATGTCACTGACATCTTCTGGTTCCTAAACAAGGTGATAAGAAGTATCCCACATGGCCACTGACATTCCAAGTATATCTATAGATGAAATATCCAGTGACTTGGGACATAATATCATACCTTCCACCTGTGCCTTCGCTAAGGGACTATTCTCTGCTCGGAGCACATTGAGACATGTGATGATGACCAGACAGAGTCTGGGGAGGTGGAAACATGGAGGTGCCCTTTCCAGGGTACACTTTCATTTTGCCATTGCTGCCCTCTTCTGGTCAGAGACATTATTTGTTCTTCAGCATTTTAATTGTATTAATCCTGGCCCTGTAGCAAACATTTACATTTTGGACCCAAATGGCCTTTCGGGTTTGATTGATTGATTGATTGATTGAAGGCTTTATTAGAAGTTTGCATAGGAAAATGTACAGTTTCATGACGGTACAGTTCACTGGTACAAGGTCTACTAAAAGGAGATCCATGAAAAGACTAAGCTTATTTCAACAGGAAACCATTAAAGTATCTCATATAACATTGAATGACAGACAAATAGAACACATTACTATGCAGTAGATATGTAAAGAAAAAGAAAAAAAAGAAAACAGTAAGTCTAAACAAACAGTAAGTATATACAAGGAAGGGGCAGGGGAGGGTAGGGTTGGGCTAGGCTTTTACCAGTTGCGAACGGCTGCTGCCTATTTGGTCCATTTGGTTCCATTCAAACATTCTCAAAGTAAAAAAAAGTTAAGTAAAATAATTAAATAAAAATAACTCTGAGAAGTTTACATTGGGGTCCCAGAGAGAGTGAGAGATAGAAAAAGAAACATCAGATGTAGTCGGGGACCCAGTCCCCAAAATTGGAGAGGACCTGTGATGTTCTGCCGTACTTTTTATTTTTGTTTTATCTATTAGTTTGGTCATTAAGGTCCACAGAATGAGAGGCCTGCTCTGCCGGAAAGTTCGCAAAAGAAAGTTAGAGACATTTTCGTGTAATAAAGCCTTAATTTTTTGACCCTGTGATATGAACTAGGTTTCCTTTCTTAAAGTTGTGTAGAATGTCAATAAATCATTCCCAGATACACAGAACACATATGTGAACAACACCAAGTCAAGAAATAATCTCCCAAAGCCTTTCCAAATGATTTATAGCCATTTTATGTACAAAAATATACCCGTTTCTTGCATTTTTGCCAATAATTTTATCTTTACTTCAATTGTAATCAACTTCGCCATGGCCTATGACATCAGGCAATGTTTCGTCCTTTTCAGCAATCTTTATAGTTATTCCACATTATTAGAATCAACCCTAAATTAAAGGAACTGTGGTGATTTTATTACCCTTATGCTCCAAATTCATATAGCCTTTTTCTGGCAGAAAAAAACCTGTATACCCCCTCAAAAAACAAAACAAACATGTAACACAACAAATTCAAGTATTGTTTTATCATAAACAGCTGTTATCTTATACAGTATATGAATTGATAAAACAGGAAATTAAACATTTAGCTGAATAAAATCAAGAATATGATATCTAATATCACGAAAATGAAAATAACTAATGATTAACTCATTCACTGTCACTGTCCTCAAGTATGAGTTCAACTCGTGAACATTTGTTGGGGTCCCAAGTGCAGAGACATGCAATTACACACTTGGCCCCGACTCTTGCACATGAGCATTGATGGAATTTTGGATCATAATCCATATGGATAAACCAGTTTTCCCCAACCATAATAAAGTACTCCACACACAAGAAATGATGAATGTCCACACCAGGGAATATGCGTTTTGTGTTGAAGTTTAGTCAGAGTTCAAAGTACTGTACAAGTAAGTACAGTATAGAGCATTTTCACCCATAGTATCTCTCTGAGTCACAAGCATAATGATTTCACAGATATATGGATTTACAGAATACATTAGTCACATTCTGATTGGACAAAGTTAAACATGACAAGTACAGTAGAGCAATGGATATCAGATGTTTTCGTGTTACAGGCACCAGTCGTAAGGGCAGATAGTATGTTTGGCGTTTTGTTATCCTGTGTCCTGTACATAATGACCTGATTGGCATCTCTCAGTGGTCATTCTCCTGCGTTAGTTAGTTGTTCAAAACATCATGACATTGACACTGAAAATGGTATCTATACCATGTTAAACAACAATAACATATTTTACTATCAATTCCCTCCTGAGATAGCATTTGAAGTGTTAAATGTCAAGGCAGCATAAACAACAAGGGAAGAAAACATGGGTTAAACTTTTTAAAAGTATTTGAAACGGAAAACAATCATTGAAAATTTTAAGTCAACATAAACATTTCGATAGCTTTAAGTTTTAAAGAGGAGAGTTAAAAGAACTGTATATTTCCAAAGGTATTTAAGTATTTTTAAAGGTATTTAAATCAGAATACAACCAAAGGTGAAAATATTTTGATAATGAAAGATAAAGGACTGTATAATTTGGAATCATTAGGGGGAGTGCGTCAAAGGGCAGTCTGAGATTAAACCAAGGATATTTTCTCTTATAATTTGGGGCCTGTAACGTTTAGTTAACATGAGTTAGAATATTTTTATGAGAGAGAGGAGAAAATCACACGTTCCTTAAAATATATTGATAGGAAAAGGAAACCTTTGATCCATCAATAACAAACATTGTCCTGTCGCACCATGACAAACTTTATCACTAAATTTAGAATCTTTCCAAAGTTTCTTCACAGCCTCACCTGGGTTGATGGTGGGGTTCACTACAGAGAGTGCATTTAATGAAAGAGAATATATATATATATATATATATATATTTTTTTTTTTTTAAGTTTTGATTCATTTGGTGAAGTCATCACCTGAGATTGACGAATGTAGAATTTTGAAAATTTGATTAGTGTGGTGGAGCGTCATGGTCCATTCCTTGCTTGACCTATGACCTTCGCCAGGGTGTCCCAGCCAGGGGGGACTTTTTGACTCCACAACAGTAAGGTAGGACCTCTGTCCTCATCATTTCCAGTAAGGTTTTATAACGAATATGACATTTCAGTATTTAACATTTCCAGGACGAGGCTATGAGATCTTATCAAAAGAAGAGAGCTGTATGTTGGGACAAGACAACTGTAAATATTAACAAAAATGATATAGGAACTCATGTGACTTGAATCCTCGTACTCACGAAAAATGATCCTCCCTCACAGATCATGGGAAGAGATATGGACCGTCTGTCATAGATAAGTCAATTAATCTGAAAAATAAAATACACATCAGAATTACTTGGAAGTTAAGACCATTGTGTGTATTTATGTATAGACATGTTTGATTTGTTTTAGATATACATCACCCAAGGACACGATTTGTGTCTAATTGTAATAAGTTTGTAGTTTGTTCTGTTAGGGGGAAACAGATTTAAACACGGTTAAGCAAAATGAAATATATATGTCACCGGATATAAGAGAACCAGCACATTCGAGACGCGGAGCACTCGTGATGCGGCACGGGGCGGAGCAAGCGGTCGCCACAACAACGTATTCCAGGCGGTGCGCCGCTCTATTGTCCACGACACTGCGAGCGGCTACCGAAGCCCCCCTGTATCCACGAAGCCCAAACGAGTTACGAGGCCCCCCTGGGTCCACGAAGCCCCAAGCGGCGCGAAGGCCAGCGGACCTTGGTCCTGCTCTTCGCCCCCGAGCGCCGCAGGCGCGAGTGGCCGCGAAGAGCGGGCCAGGGCCGCGCGGCCGGCGGAGCGCCGCGCGAGTTACGAAGCCGTGGTGAATGCAATCGTTATATTTATGCCCAGGCCGTAAGGCCTGGGCAAGCGCACGTTAAACGCCCTGTCCAAGTGACTACAATGGAGCTAATGGCTAGGCTAGGCTAGGCTAGGCTAGGCTAGGCTAGGCTAGGCTAGGCTAGTAAATAAAGAGTAAACACTTCCGGTCTGCGGCGAGTTCAAAGCGTGACGTAACTCTCTTATCCAGTGGCTGACGTCGCCATCTGGTGGTGATTAGTGTGTGGTGAACGTCAAAAGAGTGCTCCATGACAACTTTTCCTGGTTTCTTGAACATACTGTAACATATATATTCTGGAATAAAATGAGATGAAAACAAAATGAAATATGTAAATATGAAATCAAATATGAAAGAAATAAATTAAAATGAAAAAATATTAATTCTAAATATTAATTCTCCAAACAGAAATATTAATTCTCCAAACACATTCCCTCCCGTTTGCCACGGCCAAAAATATTGGGTGTGACAAAAATTGTTTTGTTGATGTTTGGAGAATTAATTTGTTAACATATGGTCAAATGAGAAACAGATGGTACAGAGGTACAGTAAACCTTGTGGATGGACAGTGATTCTGCTCACTGTCAGAGTTAGTGAGCTTCCAGGCCTGTGGGGGGGGGGGGGGGGGGGGGGGGGGAAGTGTTCCATAACATAGATAGGCTTTCCCAAAACAATAGTTAGCTGCTGAAAGCCTCTCTACTGAAAGTGTCCGAAACCCAGAGAGAGACTTTAAAGAAATAAAATACATAACATAATCATAATGTCATTCTTTTTTTTTTTTTTTCTTTCTTCATAATGTGTAATCCCGTATAAGTACAGTAGGGTTGTAATAATTGTGGAATTTGACTGAAAAAAAGGTTAAAATGGAGCCCAGCTATATCTGGGGGAGTAATCGAAGTACCTTTACTCAAGTAAAGAGGATAAGGGATTACCCAGAATAAACGATAGAAAGATAAATTAAAGGTCGAATAAGACAGGGCAAGGTTGAAAATAGAGATAACAATACTATTGATAATAATGATTATGGACATGATTACTGATAAGCCTCTCTTCCCTTGTAACAATGAGAAACAGATGGTGAAGTGTACAGACGTACAGTAAACCCTGTGGATAGGACAATAATCATATACGGTACAGAAGTAGAGTGTATGGTTAGACATTAGAGTTAGAGTGAGCAGACAGAAGGTTGAAAAATGGAAATAAAAGATACAAATGTAAATAATAATAATGATAAGCCTAATGATAAGCCTCTTTCCTTTTTTTTAACACATGGTCTGCAGTCCATGTGTTAAGAATGGATTTTGGCAAATATTAAATTAATTTAGGCATTGTTCCGTACTCCCCCACCTGCTACAGCTTCTCCTCCAAAGACAGGAAAAAAAAACCTCTGTCTTTCACCTTACAATAACCACAGCTTTTCTTATGTGATTAATGAGTGTTGGGTTAAATAACACCGGTCAAAAGATTTCCATCCGATACAGGCAAAACCTCTGTACTGGGAATCCTCCAAAGACAGGAAAAACCTCTGTCTGGATCAAAATAAGTCCACTTCTCCTCCAAAGACAGGAAAAACCTCTGTCTTTTACCCTTTTTTTTAGAAACAGGAACAACATCTGATTCTGTGGACTTCATGAAATCTTCTGTTAATAACACCAACTGGGGACTAGCATCAACCGTGACCACCGGCGGCTATGTCCAAATTCTTCAGAACCAGGCAAACCCTCTGATTCTGGTAAACGTGCAAGGGAGTGAGGGAGTGAGGGACAGATGAGAGTAGGGCTTATCAGTAGTTTTTTTTTATTTTTTCCCCTTTATGTTCTGAAAGGAATGAAACAATCTCAACAAGTCAGCCAGCGTTCAGTTGTTACAGGAAATAGTGTTTTTCACGACAAAACAGGAGGACAGGAGAAACTGGTTAAAATAAAATAAACAGTCATCAATCAGTCAGTCAGTCACCTGATCTGCTGATAATCAGTTAGTTAGACAAGGCATTAGGGGTCGTAACAAGAGTGAATGAAACCCCTTTTGAGTGGTGGGAAGACAAAACAAGCTGGAATAAAATATCATAAAAGATGTGTTATTAGGAGCATCACATAGAAACATATTGAAATAAACCCAAGCGTTGGTTGTTATCAGTCCTAGATTGGACTTGGAAGGCAAGTGGATTTAGTCATAATAAGAGAGCCCTTTTGAGAGAGGGAGAGAGAGAGAGCAAGGTCACACAGAAACTGAAATAGGCACCCTGAGACTGAGAAGCGGCTCGTGGCCTCTCAAGGTGAAAATAAGAAAAATGAAATAAAAACATAGATTATCGAGCAATTCCAGCAATCCCCTCATAGTTTTTTTTTCAAAATAAAACAATAATAAACCATAAACCAAAATGTAAGCATCGGTCAAGCGAGCGCGGGCAAGCCAGCAAGCCAGCAAGCTAGCAGCATTTAAGCAAGATAAGCACATGAATTCCGTAGCACTGCTCACTTCACCTTGGTTTGATTTTTTAGTTTCCCTTTTTTTTTCATAATAGACAAACCGAAATGTAACCAGGGAAGGAAAATGGGATTAGAGAGGATTAGACAGACAATATATATCATACATTTAACACTAATAAAAGGGTTTGTCAGTCAGAACTTGATTTCTTTTTTTTCAGAAGTCGTACTTAGTCAAAAGTAAACAAAATATAGTACCATCTGGACGTCCCCCAGGTCAAAAGAGTGTTTGTTCTTTTCGGGACATTGTAATCCAGAAAGTCGCGTAGCAGATCTACAAGCTCACAACGCGTCCCATCGCGTTGTGAGTGAAAGGCATCCAGTGGCAAATAATGTCCGATTTCTCCGCAGCTCCGCACATATCCATTGAAATGTTCCAGGAAAGGTTTTAGGTATTGCTGGTAAATGGGAGTTCCCGATGATCTTCCAGAGTGATGTGAGGTCCGGGTTAAAAAGAGGTTCTGGGTTTAGATTGTAACATCTCATCCGTGTGTGTCCAGGATTTACACGATAAAAACACTGCTTCTCGGAGCAGGGGGCTTTCTTTTTTATCTTGAATAGTCATGTTTCTAAAAAAAAAAATGTTCTTGGGAGCGCTGAGATAAAAAGCTCCTGTATTCAACATCTCAGAGTAGCCTGAGACGGAAATTAAAAAATAAAATAAGATAAGACTTTGACGAAAACGAAGACATGTAAGCGTAAAGCATGAAGATTTCCGTCAGAACGTTCTGTTCTGGAACATAAAGGAAATCTACCAATTAAAATAACCACGCTATTTCTTATGTGATTAAGTGGCTCTAATCAGCCGTATTGGGTATCGTACTGGCCAAAAGACATTCCTTCAGAACAAACTATGTTCAAAAAAAAAAAAAGATTTCCGTCATAAACTGAAATCTATAGTGAAGTCTGTACTGATACACCAACTTGACATGCAATCTCCGCGGCCAAACGGCTGCTATGTCTTCAGAATAGGAAACATCAGTCTCTATTCTGTTCCGCAACAAAAAGCAACAAAACAATAGACTAAAAACATTAAACAATAAAAACGCAGCTGTGTTAAGAGCTAGCTAGACTCTTAAGACAGCAGGTATAAACGTATGACCTGGGTTCTGTTGAATTAGGACAGTGTGTGAGAATGAAGCCCGCCTCTCAAGTCTCTGTGACAGAAACTGTCTGTGTCCGGTCCCTGGTGTGGAACGCTGTGCCAGAGCCAACCCTGGCTGCCTCCATTTCGGCTTTCTTCAGACCGTTGTGAGATTTTATCGATATGTTGATGTGGGAGAGAGTCATCATATCCGAATTCCTTTCTCCATATGGGCAAAAATGGTGCAATTGTGGGGCACCTAGAAACAACCTGTTTCATTTCTTCAAACTCAAAGGTGTTGTTCCGTTTGTAAAAAGGTTGTTTAGATTTCGGCAGGTGTTTTCTGCCTCCCTGTGCATTTCCCATTTTGCAGCTGGTCGGGTAGGTGGAGGATGAAATAAAAGCTAGTTTGCTTGCCACCTCAGCTGGCGGAATAGACGTCCCATGGTAATTTCTCCGCGCGCAGGAGGAAAAAAACATGTGGGAGAGAGTCCTTTCAGTGATAATCCGTGGGAGTCAGGGGAAACATCTGATAATATCCTCGGCTGGTTGTTAACTGGTTCTAGCAGCGGGGGAGACAAAATGAGTCCAACAAAGTTGAGTCCCCAATATCTCCTCGGAGCTAATCCGGCAATCGAATGGGCCATTTGATGGAATTTTGGATCATATTCCATATGGATAAACCAGTTTTCCCCAACCATAATAAAGTACTCCACACACAAGAAATGATGAATGTCCACACCAGGGAATATGCGTTTTGTGTTGAAGTTTAGTCAGAGTTCAAAGTACTGTACAAGTAAGTACAGTATAGAGCATTTTCACCCATAGTATCTCTCTGAGTCACAAGCATAATGATTTCACAGATATATGGATTTACAGAATACATTAGTCACATTCTGATTGGACAAAGTTAAACATGACAAGTACAGTAGAGCAATGGATATCAGATGTTTTCGTGTTACAGGCACCAGTCGTAAGGGCAGATAGTATGTTTGGCGTTTTGTTATCCTGTGTCCTGTACATAATGACCTGATTGGCATCTCTCAGTGGTCATTCTCCTGCGTTAGTTAGTTGTTCAAAACATCATGACATTGACACTGAAAATGGTATCTATACCATGTTAAACAACAATAACATATTTTACTATCAAGCATCCTCTGGTACACTTGCTCTTCTTGCAGTGGCAGTATTTGGTGCGTTTATATTCTGCAGGTTTGGCATCCTTCAGCATCATGGTTGCCACTAGCTTACCACTGACAAGCTCTCTCCCAAAGTTGGTTGCAACAGGGTAAGTTGGCTGAGACGTGTGTGCTCGACTGCTCGTTTACATACAGCCAACTGATGCAGGGCTCTGTAAAGGTGTAATTGGAAGGCATCTTCAGTAGGTGGAAGACAACGCATGTCTCCTTTGATGTTGCCAAAAAGATGAGCTCGCAGTGCTCGCAGTACAACATCTGCACCACGAACGGGCTGTAGTTGTGGCTACTGACACAGATGTGCATATACTACATCACACACATGGATGGCCTACATGAGTTATGGGTAAAGAGGATGGACACTTACCTACCTGCTCATGCAATTGTGGATGCCCTGTCAGTGAAGTATGATGTTGAAGCTTTAGATCTTTCATGCATACTCCTCAGCAGCTAGTACATACTGACTGGATGTGACAGTGAGCTATCTTTACAGAAGAGGAAAAAGGCGTGCCTACAAAACTGCTGTTGAGCACCCAAAAGTCCTTCTGCCTCTGTGCCGATATGGAGACTCTGGGGAAAGTCTGGAAGTTACAGAAGATGTTGTGACGGCGGCTAGACGATAAATGGTTTCACTGTATGAGAGGAGTGATTTCAGTGGTAATCTGGATGCACTGCGAGCTCATCTTTTTGGCAACATCAAAGGAGACATGCGTTGTCTTCCACCTACTGAAGATGCCTTCCAATTACACCTTTACAGAGCCCTGCATCAGTTGGCTGTATGTAAACGAGCACACGTCTCAGCCAACTTACCCTGTTGCAACCAACTTTGGGAGAGAGCTTGTCAGTGGTAAGCTAGTGGCAACCATGATGCTGAAGGATGCCAAACCTGCAGAATATAAACGCACCAAATACTGCCACTGCAAGAAGAGCAAGTGTACCAGAGGATGCTCATGTGCAAGAGCCGGGGCCAAGTGTGTAATTGCATGTCTCTGCACTTGGGACCCCAACAAATGTTCACGAGTTGAACTCATACTTGAGGACAGTGACAGTGAATGAGTTAATCGTTAGTTATTTTCATTTTCCTGATATTAGATATCATAATCTTGATTTTATTCAGCTAAATGTTTAATTTCCTGTTTTATCAATTCATATACTGTATAAGATAACAGCTGTTTATGATAAAACAATACTTGAATTTGTTGTGTTACATGTTTGTTTTGTTTTTTGAGGGGGTACAGGTTTTTCTGCCAGAAAATGACTATATGAATTTGGAGCATAAGAGTAATAAAATCACCACAGTTCCTTTAATTTAGGGTTAGGGTTAGGGTTTGATTTTAATAATATTTTGTGTGGAATAACTATAAAGATTGCTGAAAAGGATGAAACATTGCCTGATGTCATAGGCCATGGCAAAGTTGATTACAATTGAAGTAAAGATAAAATTATTGGGAAAAATGCAAGAAACGGGTACATTTTTGTACATAAAATGTCTATAAATCATTTGGAAAGGCTTTGGGAGATTATTTCTTGACTTGGTGTTGTTCACACGTGTTCTGTGTATCTGGGAATGATTTATTGACATTCTACACAACTTAATGAGCACTTTAAGAAAGGAAACCTAGTTCATATCACAGGGTCAAAAAATGAAGGCTTTATCACACAAAAATGCCTCTAACTTTTTTTCGCGAACTTTCCGGCAGAGCAGGCCTCTCATTCTGTGGACCTTAATGACCAAACTAATAGATAAAACAGAAATAAAAAGTACGGCAGAAAATCACAGGTACCCCTCTTTTCTTTGAGCTTTTGTCCATGTGGGTCCCCGACTAATGGGAGTACATGGCCTATTTATCAGTCCTGAAAATGAACAGTTTACACTTTAGGCATTTAGCAGAGCAGACTCTCTTAATCCAGAGCCATTTACAGTAAGGACAGCACAAGGCATAGAAATAGTCTAGGATTGTAGGTCAACCAAGAACCTATCATCAGTCTGACAGTAGAATAACCAAACAATCTGTACATTTTAAACTGTACACACTAATATGCCAGGTCAACAATGGCCTGGCATTGGTCTGCATAACATGCTATCTAGATTACATTTGGCCTTTGCATACCCTGAGACGTTTACATTGGGGTCCTAAAGAGAGAGAGAGAGAGAGAGATAGAAAAAGAAACATAAAATGGGAGTCAGTGGCAAATATATATATACTGTATACTGCTGTAGGGCAATGCAGGGGTCAGATGGAGATCAACCCTTTGTTCTGTGGGCACATTGCCACGTGATGTTTCCACATGTCTTATCTATATGATTGTCCACAACAGCATTGGTCTTGTTTGGTATGGATGCATCCAAACATATCTTCAATGACAATCACATGAATGAGAATCTGCTGCCAAAGAGCTTTAGCACTGTCAGCAGGGGTGTCACACCAAACGCTGGGCCCTGGGTACAAGGATTCACTCACTGCGGGGCCCCCCATGAATGTTCTTCATAGGAGGAAGGGGTTTAACCCATTTAAACTGGGAACGCATTATTACACAAAATACACATTATTTTGTGCTTTAAATATTGAAAAATAGCAGATTTACAAGCTGCAAGCTTGTAGATCTGCTATTGTTTTTTGAAAAACCTATGTTTCTATGTCAGTGGTGCTCAAACCTTTTCATGTGAAGGACCCACAAAATTATATTTTTATTATATATTTGGCCACGGACCCCCATCTCAAAATGTTTAGTTCCAGGGACCCCCCAGAAGCAAAGTTTGAGTTACAAATGTTCGCTTAAATACATACATATATTCAAAGATTTACACACATTTTCTTGACTTTTAAAAAATAGCAGATCTACAAGCTCACAGCGTGGCACCGAGTGCCGCGATGCGTCGCTGCGAGCGTGTAGATCTGCTATTTTTCAATAGCTAAAGTATAAAATAATTCCAGGCCCCTCCACCTTGGGCCCTAGTAACTCAGTCCCACTCCCCAGCCTCCAGCATGCTGGTGTCTGGCGTGATGGTGAAATTGGTGACTTGACGAAATATATGCGACAAGCATGTGGACACCACATTGCGTCAGTGTTCAAACTGACGTAGTGTGGCCTGTTTTAATAGTTTGTTTGTTAGTAGAGTTCAACCTAACAGTATTTAGGCCACATATTTAAAGACCTCCATGTTAGTTAGTGAGTGTTGAGAATAGTGTTGATTTTGACAGCACATTTTTTTTATTTAGTTTTATTGATATTCAGTCTTTTGAATAAAACTCCATTTAGTTTTAGTCATATTTTAGTCATCTGAAATGTTTTAGTTTTAGCTGACTAAATATCATAAGATTTTTAATAGCAGACAAAATCTACAGTTGATTTTGTCGACTAAAATCTATTTTGGCGGGCTTTGATGGTGTCGTAATGGCTGATTTTACAGTTGCATGCTGAAAATTGCTGATCTACAATCTCATTGCGACGGGTTGTGAGCTTGTAGATTTCTTTATTTTCAGAGCGCAACATCTGAGCGCAATCAAACATAAAATGACTTGTCTTTTAGTTCTACTGGATCTCTTCTCCACTAGTCCCTCCCTAATTTTGTAGTCTATTTTTTATTTATGGACGCAATTGTCAATATACAGTATTTAGCTATAGCTCTATGGTATTTAGTCTTAGTTTTAGTCATCAGTTTTTGTTTCGTTTTGAAAAAAGGTAGTCGACTAACATTTTTCAAATACCACTTCTTCATTTTCTACTTCTTCTTCTTCTTCTTCCTCCTCCTCCTCCTCTTGTTGTCTGGTTCTGACTGGGAATCAAATATTCATTAGTCATCATCAATATGCATTATAATAAATATCATACATTTTGTACAGTACAGTAAGTAATGTCAATTATGGAGTGAATACATGGTCCCTCTCCTCTCCATCCTTTCCTCTAAATATATTTGGGGATATTTCTGGACGTTTAAAACTTGAAGAGAGAGATTGAATTGTAAAAGAACAACGTGGTATCTGTCTGTCTTTAGGCCTGTCATGTTTGGAGTGGGAACGCCCTATTCATTAACATGTGTGATATAGGCCTATTCATAATATAGCCCATGCCATACTGGGGGAGCCACATTAGCATGACTCCCCCAGTATGGGCTCCCCCAGTAGCCCATACTGGGGGAGCCACAGTAGTATGAATAAATTGTATTTACTTTCAGAATCCCTTATTCCCTTCAATCACTTTCAACCTGGCATATGATTTTTTTTTTATTGATAGATAGATAGATAGATAGATAGATAGATAGATAGATATATAGATAGAGATAGATAGATAGATAGATAGATAGATAGATAGATAGATAGATAGATAGATAGATAGATAGATAGATAGATAGATAGATAGATAGATAGATTTATTTATATTCGTGTCGTGCACCAAAAAGGTGCCCAGCCCACATGGACTTACAGGACACATACATATAAATCATTTCATTGGTACCAACCATACAGGTATACAAAGAAACAAAAAGACTGTTCTTCAAACTTTCCTTCAAGCATACAAAACACTTTACACACATAATCTGCCAAAAAGAAAATACCTTTACTAAAACATAATTCAAGTCTTTCATAATCGTCCAACCAAAAAAAGTTAACACAAATAGATGACATTTTACCAAATAATCTATGTCTTAATTCAACATACAATGGACAATAAAACAAGAAATTAACCTCATTTTCAATTTCCTCCAACAAACAAACTCTGTCCTCCTCAGGAGTCCCAATGAATCTATTGAGTAAACATGATTATTTAATTCATGCTTGCAGTGGAGCCAGGGCCCCACTGCAAAACGGCAGAACTTTACAAAATACAACAATAAAAATATGTACTAAACAAGCAATTCATAAAGTTTAAAAAATATTCCATGGCAGCAGAACGGTAAGAAACATGTATCAGTTCATGGTGACCATGAACTGATACATGTTTCTTACTTGATCCATAAACAAATTTCACTTTGTAGGTATTTTCCTATATATTTTCAGATTTGTGCTTGTCACCCTACTGTATTATGCTAACAGCATTAACTCTCTGTGTTTGTCAAATGTTATTACCGTATTAACCCCGGAAAAGGTTCAGCCCCTTTTACTGACAGATTGGGATGACGATTATCGTAGAAATGACATTATAGTTTGATGTTGGGGAAGCCACTAAAACCACTGTTACAATGAAAAGAGATTACTTGTAGGTCAATACTTTTGGAGTAGTCTTCCATACGTGACATTTGTAACACCAGAGAAAAAGACTGTTTTAAAAGGAAACTTCTACTTCACTGTACACTCAAAACATTTTCTTACAGATTGATAGTGCTCCTTTTTAAATGTGTTGTATCTCTGTTGATATCTCTTTATGTGATAGTTTTTTTTCTTCTTTTTTAGTTTAGTATTTCTTTGTAATACGCTGTGACATTGTATATCTTTTAGCTAATGTATTTTAATGTCTTGGACCCCAGGAAGACTATAGATGATGTTAAGGTGTCAGCTAAATGGGGATATAAACACATTGAATGGTCTTGTGTTTTACAAGGCCTTCTTCTGAAGAATTGCCGTCACACAGAGCTTCAGGAAGGTTCAATAATGTTTGAATTCAATTCAATATCAAACAGATCAATTCAATTAATTTCAAAGGATCTTTATTGGCAGTTGAAAAAGGGGAACATCTAGTTGGAGGGGGTACAGGATTGTGTAAACAGAGATATGTCACTCTGTGTCAGACTCATTATATAAAGGGTATAAAGCTTTTTTGAAACAAATAGCAGCAATCTTTTGCAGTCGCTTTGGAACAAATAGCAGCATTTATTTTCTCTCAATACGATTTAAATAACATACAAAAAAGCCTAATTTAAAATGAGAAGTTCATATGTGCAGTAGGTCTAGAGGTCTTGTGGTCTTTATCCTTTTTAGTTGACCGTGTAGCAGTGAACTGTACTGTCCTGTACTTTCTCTAAATTCTAATAAAGTATTCAATCAATCAATCAATGTGTGTCATCATGGGTCATTACAATGTCCACTCCACACGCACAAATTGGACACAAAGACTTGGCTTGTGGCAATTTCTAGATTTAATTTTTTACACACCATTATATAATATTCTTACATTGATCATAAGACCCAATATTACTGAATGTCAAGTGTCCAGGCTGTCTTCACAACATGAATATGCATAACGACACTGTACTAGTGTGTCATACGGTCATACCACTATTCTCTGGCCCCGCCCACACACGTTGTCTGTCAAGAAAAGAAGAGGAATAACTAAGCCCCTCCCCCTGCCGTGACGTCACGGACAGACAGAGCCAGTCGCGACCTGGCGTTTGCCAACGGGTCTGAGGCCTTAAGCTAGATGCAGAATAGACCCACATTTAGACACAAAATGTTGCTATATCAGTGGTTCTCAAACTTTGTCATGTCAAGGACCCCCAAAATGATATGTATCTGGCCGCGGACCCCCATCTCAAAATATGTTGTTCTAGGGACCCCCAGAAGCAAAGACTTAGTTCACCCCCAAATGACTTTTTTTCCTATTGATTACTCACGCCATGGAGACTTGAGTTCGCTGTTCAGTAATATTATTCGTTTTTTCGTCGCATTCCTAAGACAATAATTTGATTACAATATATTTGATTACAATAAATGTTTTCACAGGTTTTCCAATGAATACAATGTAAAAAGAAAAAAATCATTTGAAAATAGCTGATCTACAAGTTCGCATTGTGAACTTGTCGATCGGCTATATTCAAATGGCAGGTATGCACCTATGTATGTCAGAAATAAATGGATATAGTATTGAGTCTATTCTGATTCCATATAGGGTTGAATTTATTTGTAATTATAATCAAAATCTACAGAGTAACTAGTAACTCAAATGAGCCAGTACGTCTTTTGAACGGCTCTCTGAAAGGAACGGATCCCAGAGATCCGGCTCACTTCAGAGAGCCATAAATCCCATCTTTAGCATCTAGCTTTATAGGGCCTCCTCAGACCCGTTGGAAAACGCCAGGTCGCGGCAGAGCAGCAGAGCCATGGGGAACTAGAAGAGAATGGAGATGGGGAGTGGAGCCAGCAGCAGCACACAGCAGGGTGAGTTACCGATAAAAAACGACCAATAAGACGCTCACATTCTGGCTATGTCACAACATTAACCAATAAAAAACCTTACATTCTGCTCTGTCACAACATTAACCAACACACCCACATACAACAGGGAAGCAAAGGAGGAAGCGACCAACACTATAATAACTGGTCGCTGCTCCTCTTTAAAACCACACAATACAGGCTCGTTCTGTCGTCTTAAAGCTTAAAGACTCCTGTTGTTACCAGAGGCTGACAGAAAAGCGTCCATTCGGTCGGGTTGTTGCAGACACAGAGACATTGTAAGTATGATAATAACTGCTCTCTCCATGGTTTAACGGCTCAATGTGTGACCGGCTTCCATCTGCGTCAGCCTGCTGCTGCTAGCTGCAGCTGCGTCAGCTCAGCAAAAGCTAAGGTATGGCAACATGACTGGTGTCTTAATACCTTAGCAACAGGCACGATGAAAGGTGCATTTTATTATTTCCCCCCTGTAGCCAAGGTATGGCAGCTGCCATAGCTTTGCCATATCCAATTGACGCCTCTGGCTATAGCTGCTGCTAAACTAAAGCAACTGATCTACAAGCTCATTAACTGTAGCCCCGGAGGCGCACTGATGTCTTGTGGATCGGGTATTTTTGGTCCCATGCTGCTTGTGGCTACTAATTGAGTGACCTGTGGATTATTGTTCATGGTGTCATAACAGCATATAAGAGGATTAATGTTGCACTGGGGTTAAAGTAACTGAAGTACTTTGCCAAGTAACTAAGTACTTTTACTCAATGTTACTGTACCTAAATGCACTATCTTGTTCTGAGGGCTTTTCCTTTTTACTTGTACTGGAGTATTTCCAATGTTGAGTACTTTCACTTCTACTCCAGTAAAGTAACCTAAGTACATGTTTACTCGAGTATACTGTACTGAAATGCACTTGTTTTGAGGTGTTCTTGTTTTTACTTAGACTGGAGTATTTACTTCTACTCCACTTCATCTCAGAGGCAAATATTGTACTTTTTACTCCACTACAATTAATTGAAAACTTTAGTTACTACTAGTTACTTTTTGATTATTAGCCTGTTACAAAACATACATTAACCACTTTTCAGCCCTATATACCTTTTTGCTTATCTACAAGCCAAGTTAGCTGTGAGCTTGTAGATCTAAGATTTTCACACATTTTATGCATTTGAAAACTTGTGAAATGGGACATTCTGCTTAACACGTACTTTCTACTTTTGGTACTTTGAGTACATTTTGATACCAATATTGTTGTACTTTTTGTAATATTATTATTATTGCTATTAATATTTTTTAACTAAATCAACCAAATTTAATTTCACTTGGTGGGTATTCACCTAACTAACAGTATCAACTAATTTGCAGTGTAGTCTGTTTGTGTATGTCTGTCACTCTAGTTTAAAAATGTATATTTATTGTTGCTTGTCCAACATTATGACAGACAGACAGACAGACAGACAGACAGCGGCTCTGGAAAGCTTCTAGTAGCCTCATAAACCAGCTTCTCCTGGTTCTAGATCCTCACAGCAGATTGTTGTACTAATAACAATATAGTTGGTGTGTTTGTCCGGTTGTTAAACGATGCTCTGCTATTCCTGCTGCAAGGGATGGGACGATAAGCCATATTATCGTATATTGTGATAAAAAAAACACTCACGATAATCGTATCGTGGAGATTTAATTTATCGTGATATCGTCCTCCGTCATGCACTGGGATTAATTCAACTTTTATTTGCAGAGCTGCATATCTGGTACCACTTAAACCCTCTAGAATTGGTAAAAGTTACTTATATTATACGTACTTGATACAGTCTTTTTTTCTCTATCAAATGTCTTTTCCAAAAGAATAGCAGATCTACAAGCTCACAACGCATCACAACGTGACGCGTTGTGAGCTTGTAGATCTGCTATTTTTTTGGCAAATGATCCACCTCAGGATAATGGATTTTTATGAAATTTTCATATAGTTCCATCCCTTTTGCAGTAGCAGACAGTGGTGGAAAGAGTAGGCTTAAATTCTTTGCTAAAGTAAAAAGTACCAATACTGCAATGTAGAAAATGAAAGGCTCTGTTGTTACAAGTAAAGGTTCAGAATTCAAAGTATTTACTTTAGTAAAAGTACAAAAGTATTGGCATCAAAATGTGCTTAAAGTACCAAAAGTAAAAGTAGGCCTAGTACTCATATGCAGAATGTCCCGTTTTTCAAATAGATGTTTTGAAAATAGAAGATCTACAAGCTCACACAATGTGTCGTGGTGCGACGCATTGTGAGCTTGTACATCTGCTATTTTCAAATGGCAGAAATGTATACACAGTAGAGGCTGAAGAGGGTTATGTATGTTTTGTAATAAAGTATTAACTACCGTTTTCAAATAATTGCAGTGTAGTAAAAAGTACAACATTTACCTCAGAGACATTAGAGTAGAAGTAAAAGTACTGAAAACTGTACTTAAGAAACAGTACTTGAGTAAATGTACTTAGTTACTTTACACCTCTGGTAGCAGCATAGCAAATGCAGTGCTAAGTACAGTACTTGGGTAAATATACTTAGTTACATTACACCTCTGTTAGCAGCATAGTACAGTCCAGTCCAGTCCAGTAGAGGCAGCCAGTCTGACAGACTGACCACACTTTACACCTCTCTGTTAGCAGCATAGTACAGTCCAGTCCAGTCCAGTGCTACAGTAAGTCCAGTCCAGTACTGAGGCAGCCAGTCTGACAGACAGGCCATGTCGTGTGTAAATCTGGAGGTGGATTATTGGACCATTTTTGGATCCTGCTTTGCTTTCCCTTCCTACTCACTGCTGTCTGACCTTCTGACCCCCGGTTTGACCCGGGTCAGCTGATTTAACCCTGGCTTTGACCCGGGTCAGCTGATTTAACCCTGTTAACCCTGTCCTGGCCAGAGATCAGCTGTGTTTGGAAAACAAAACCTTAAAGTCCTTTCCTCGCTGCTGTGGGAAGAAAGCTTGTACAGTATGACATGTGTAAGAGTTGAACAGGGGCAGCAGTGGCTCAGGGGTAGAGTTGCTGTCTTAGAACACGGAGGGTTCCCCGTAGGGTTCCCAGTTCGATCCCGGGCTCCCCCAGCAGTTAGTGTTGAAGAGTCCTTGAGCAAGACTCTGAACCCCTAGTTGCTCCCGGTGAGCAGGTTGGTGCCTTGAATGGTTTCCTCTGCCATCAGTGTATGAATATGTATGGGTGAATGTAATGCACAATCTCTGTGAAGCGCCTTGGATGAAGGCGATTTATATAAATGCACCATTTACCATTTGTATCTCCATATTGAACCCTTTTTAATTTATTTACCCACTTAGACCCGAGGCCTTCTAAAAAAGTTTTCTGAAAAACTTCTAAACTTTCTATATCAGTGGTTCCAAAAAACCTTTTCAGGTCAACTTGGACCACCCAAAATTATAGGTATTTGGCTGCTGACACCCATCTAAAAATATGCTGTTCCACAGAGCACAGACCCCCAGAAGCAAATATATCAGTTAAACATTTTCACATTTATCACAATGAATATTATATACAGTAGTATAAACTTTGTATTTATTTATTATTTTAGCTCAACTCTAAAATGACACCAATGCACTCCCAGTCTTAGATTTTACAATGTTTTTAAAATAATACAAGTACGTCCATATTTGGAGGAGGACATACAACCTTTCCACATAACGACAACCATTATTTTGTAAAACAAACCCTCAGTATCAGATGCAACAATGGCCCTTATTTACTGAATTATGCTATAACTCCTTAGAAGGTCAAAGTACACTTCTATACAGTAGTATTAAGCTTCTCTAAAGAGCAGAATAATGGCCCAGCAGCAGCTTTTGGCACATAGTTTTCCACATGTTAAAGGCTAATGGTGAAATAAATAATGGTATATTTCACAAAGCACAGTTTCCTGATTTACATATTTAACTTGAGCTATAAGGAAGTACTGGAGCTGTTGCAACGTAAGCCGGAGTTGGTCAACTAACTCTGTCAAATAGGCCGTGTGTGTGTGTGTGTGTGTGTGTGTGTGTGTGTGTGGTGTGTGTGTGTGTGTGTGTGTGTGTGTGTGTGTGTGTGTGTGTGTGTGTGTGTGTGTGTGTGTGTGTGTGTGTGTGTGTGTGTGTGTGTGTGTGTGTGTGTGTGTGTGTGTGTGTGTGTGTGTGTGTGTGTGTGTGTGTGTGTGTGTGTGTGTGTGTGTGTGTGTGTGTGTGTGTGTGTGTGTTAGGGCATTCACCAAATATTCGAATATCAAAGTCACTATTCGACGTTGTTCACCGAAGTCGAATATTCGCTTTTTCTTTTTCTCTCTTTAAAACATATATAGTTTATAAAGCTTGGCTAGATAGGAAGTCAAGCACTTGGAATTGTAGGTATTACATTTAATGACTCGGTTCCGCAGATAAATATTGTGAAAATAGCAGATCTACATGCTCACTGTGAGCATGTAGATCTGCTATTTTCACAATGCTCGCCTCTTGCTTACTTAATATTTGACAGTTAGGCCAGTCCTGTTGAATATTCGACTATTCGAATACTTTGAGGTTGAATAATTCAAATGCTAAAAATCACTATTTGTGAATGTGTGTGTGTGTGCGTGTGTGCGTGCGTGCGTGCGTGCGTGCAACATTCTATATACTCTGGCATGCAGAAATGGTGCCAGTTGCACATACCAGCGTTGCATTTTACACATTACTCCTACACTAAACTGCAGCTCACATCCACACTCACTGTAATGTTAGACTACAGCCATTGTTCTACTGAATGACTTATGTCCAAGACACGAAAAAAAAAGTAAAAGATAGACCCGCCATCTCCGGTTTACTTCCCGTATCTGTGTGGAGTAGGTGTTCACTTCTTTAGGAGAGCAGTCCTGGAAGCAGGTTGGAGTCTATTCATTCCAATGCTAGTGTGAACTAAGGCATTCACGAATAGCGATTTTTAGTATTCGAATTATTCGACCTCAAGTATTCGAAAAGTCGAATATTTGACAGGACTGGCCAAACTGTCCAAACTGTCAAATATTAAGTAAGCAAGAGGCGAACATTGTGAAAATAGCTGATCTACGCTGGGAGGCGTTGTGAGCATGTAGATCGGCTATTTTCACAATATTTATCTGTGTCACATTAAATGTAATAACTACAATTCCAAGTGCTTGTCAGGGTACTTTTGACTTCCTATCAAGCCAAGCTTTTTAAACCATGAAGAAATATATATATTTTTAAAGACAAAAAATGAAAAAAATAAAAATAAGCGAATATTCGACTTCGGTGAACAAAGTCGAATAGTGACTTTGATATTCGAATATTCGAATAGTCGAATATTTGGTGAATGAACGCGAACACAGCTTCTGAAACATTCTTTAGCTCCATGGTCACTCGTCACAAGCCACACAATCTTCCAAAGATTTCCATACTAAAATAGTTTTTTTAGAGACTAATCAAGAGAAAAGCAACTTTATTTTGAACCATTCTCTGTCCTGGCAACACTCTCTAGCACCAGTAAACATTGGATGTTTGCAAGATCTGCCGTCAGACTGCGCCCACTTATTGTAGGAGCCCATTTGTAGGATGAGTGTTCCATGTGGCCTCTACATGTTAATTAGGATGGTGTATCTTTCTAAATCAATCATCTTTGCTCATGTTGTTGTTAGCCTCTTAAACTCCTCTGTACTTGAGACAGACCTCCAGTTGGCTCTGTACTTGGTCTGCTCTTGTTTCCTTCTACACCAAACCTATTGGCCAGAAATGGCAGATCTACAAGCTCACAATGCGTGGCAATGTGATGCACTGTGAGCTTGTAGATATGTGATATCTATGATATGATATAACTGATATCTACAGCCAATGTACTACTACTTACTTACATCATCTCAGTGGGGCAGCAGTGGCTCAGTGGTAGAGTGGCCGGATGTGACCCCACGTGGGTCCCAGTTGGATCCCGGCCCCCCCAGAGTTAGTGTTGAAGAGTCCTTGAGCAAGACTCTGAACCCCTCTGTGTGTGTGTGTGTGTGTGTGTGTGTGTGTGTGTGTGTGTGTGTGTGTGTGTGTGTGTGTGTGTGTGTGTGTGTGTGTGTGTGTGTGTGTGTGTGTGTGTGTGTGTGTGTGTGTGTGTGTGTGTGTGTGTGAAGGTGAATGTAATGATCAACTGATACTGATTCCAGTTGATTGGTGATCGGTATGGTATCGTCCCCAAAAATCTCAATCGGAGCATCTCTAGTGTATGACTCTCTCTCTAAAATACTCTAGTCTCACTCGCTCTCTCTCTCTCTAACATACGGTATATGTCCCTCTTTCTCTCTCTCTCTCTCTCTCTCTAACATAGTGCTCATGTCTCTCTCTCTCTCTCTCTAACACACTGCTCATGTCTCTCTCCCCACACAGACAAGATGAACAACGTCCCTCTGTCTCGGTCGGAGGTGTTCGGGGAGCTGAGGAAGGAGCTCCATGACGACCAGGCCTTCCATGAAGGAGAGGCTCACGTCTTCATCGTCATGGGCGCCTCGGTAAGAGCATAGCAAGCTGCTCTATTATTGTCACATCATCACAGCTTTACAGACAGAAAGAAGCGGCTGACATTCGTCTTTGTGCATCGTTCCCATCATATCATTATTTCCATAGAAGAAAGAGGGGGGTGGGCGGGCAAGGGTAGCCTCGTAAACCAGACTCTTCCTGCCTTCAAAGATGGGAGGAGTCAGTTTACTAGGCTAGGGCAAGGGAAATGTTTATATTTTTACATTTATCCACTCCGATAATTTACTGTAGAATTATGTGTGGGACACTTCCGGAGAACAGCAGACATACAAGCTCACGTCGCGTTGCAGATGCAACCGCTGTGAGCTTGTAGATCACTCTCGGCCGCGACGCCGGAACTGCTGCACACCTTCTGCGCAATGCATGATGGGACGTTGGGAACTTGTGGATAAGATTCTTATTTCATGTCACATGTCCAACTGTTCCGAATATGTGTGACCCTTATTCACTACTTCACCATGGCACATTTATGAGTACTACTAGTGGTTCTCAAAGGTTTTATGTGAAAGGAACCATTTGTACCTCTCAGAGGGTGGCATGGGGTCGATGGGAGAGTCTCCGGATCACACTCTAAACATTATTTTATTAACTCAGTGATTTGTCATTTGGTAACTATTACAAAGGAAACCTCCAACCTGCCAACTGATTAATTAGGATAAAATAAAGAGCAGTGCACCGCCCGGCCCCCCATTGACATAGTTAGACTATTATAGTCAAAGGCCAGGGTTTCTGTTTATTTGGTTTCTAAAGAGAGGCTCTGTTGAAATATCAAACGACTAGAGAATGCAATAATTGCACACATGCATGAAGTGGTCTGTGGAAAAAGAAATGTGGCAACGTTGATTTCACACAGATTGTGTAAATAATAACACAATCAGCTGTGCTTCCTTCAACATGGTCATATCAACTTATCAAGGAGGTTCCTCTTTGCCACCACAGAGGTTGTGGGTTACAATCCCCAGTGGTGCCTTGACACTAAGGGTTGCCCACCTGCCCCTTGCATGTAAATAAAACTTTCAGGCAAGGTGGAGTTTGCTTTCAGGTTGCCCGACCGGGCAATTGCTAGTTTGAGAGGCGACACAGCTGAACGTGGCCAGAGTGCTCTGTCTTCTGTTCTGTGGAATGTAAAATAAGAGCACTGTTGACCTATAATGTGCTGTTTTTACTGTTGCTACTACACTACAAAATATAAAATAACCCATAGTCATATTCACAGCTATGTAGGTATTTGGCATAAAAACTGAGGTATGACATATGTTATCTCACAGCCCCAGAAAGTAAAACAATAAGTGTTAAATTGAACGGTAATTCAGATTTTACCTATCATTTTATAATGGATGATTTAAGTGGGCATGACCTTTGGGCAAGCAGAACATGACTGTACTTGGTCATTGCATGTACTCATAAGGGGGGAGGCATATCAGCAGGGAGTGTTGGGCGGGAGGAGTAGGACGAAGGCTCTACGTCCTATTTTTTTAACCCCAAAATGGGGGGGGGGGGTAGTGGTAGTGGTAATAAAAATATAAAAACTATTTTCTAAATTTAGGAAAAAAGAGAATAAAAAGGTTCCTCTTTGCTTGAACAAGATGATCTGAAGGTTCCTGTTAGCTCTGCCACAGGTGGTGATGAGGATAGAGAGCATCTATTGGCCAATCACAACCACTCACACTCTGTGTCCCTAGCGTCCCTATTAACCCTAACCCAAGATTTAAAAGGACTAAAATGGTCAAAAACTGTTTAAATTAAAGTAACTTCAGATCAGTGCACACCTGTTAAACACAGGAAAGGGGTTTAAAAGCACATAATGATCACCAACTATTACAGCTCAGAAGGGTTAAAAACATGTAAGGCATTCAAAAGTCCATCTAGGCCTTGTTAAAAAGAAAGACCTTTAGTCCCCTTCGACTGACTGTGGTGCTCTCAGGTCATAGGCAGACCATTCAACAGAACTTGCATTAATTTAGTTTCTCTGTCTCTCTCTCTCTCTGATCACCCTCCCCTGTTATGTGCCAGTGTTGCCACCCGTGCCCTAAGCTTGCCCACCCCTGAATCAGAGGATTAATTATAGACAGCTTCTTCAGGTGTGCAGACATTGCTTCCTTTTGCACTCATACTGTCTGTACCTGGTGTGTTGTCTTTTTGGAACGGCTAACAAGCTAATACAGTTGTTTTCATAGTATGGTCCAGTCCCATGCTAACAAGCTAATACAGTTGTTTTCATAGTATGGTCCAGTCCCATGCTAACAAGCTAATACAGTTGTTTTCATAGTATGGTCCAGTCCCATGCTAACAAGCTAATACAGTTGTTTTCATAGTATGGTCCAGTCCCATGCTAACAAGCTAATACAGTTGTTTTCATAGTATGGTCCAGTCCCATGCTAACAAGCTAATACAGTTGTTTTCATAGTATGGTCCAGTCCCATGCTAACAAGCTAATACAGTTGTTTTCATAGTATGGTCCAGTCCCATGCTAACAAGCTAATACAGTTGTTTTCATAGTATGGTCCAGTCCCATGCTAACAAGCTAATACAGTTGTTTTCATAGTATGGTCCAGTCCCATGCTAACAAGCTAATACAGTTGTTTTCATAGTATGGTCCAGTCCCATGCTAACAAGCTAATACAGTTGTTTTCATAGTATGTAATAATAAATTATGGATCTCTAAATCCATAGTTAAAATAAGACAAAGAGCCAAAGGACTATATTTCTTTAGATTGCTGTATTCTTGAGAGAGCAGACAAAGAAGACAAAACAGTGCGCATATCATCCTAGTGGTATGCTCGATAATCTCTCCCCACCCTAACGGCAGGACAGAGGATTCTCTCTCTCCTCCAAGATGGAGGAAAACATGTATATAAAGACATACAGTTTATGACAGTAAGAAGCGTGGAACTTATTCATTCGTTCCCATATCATAACAAGGAAGTAGTAGGAACTCATTGATTCGTTCCTATATTATAACAAGGAAGTAACAGGAAGAACGTGACACGTAGTGTTGGTAATTTTCCACCACTCGTGACTTATATCAGAGGAAGACAGTGAGTCTGGTGACATACAGATACAGTATAAACCAAAACATGATTCTATTCAGGGCATTCAAAGTTATTATGACCTTTAATCAGTTTGCCTGAACCTACAGTATGCGACCAAAATGTGGTCTCTTATACTGTGAGTTCAGTTCATAATAATATCTTATATGGTCATATGAGCTTCATACACCAATAACATAATTATGTATCATAATTTATCCTAACAATCTATCCTTTTAATTTTTGTATGAGGTTCATATGACCTCCATATTAAACATTTTATCAGGGTAATAATAATAATAATATGAAGACTTTAATAATATTTATAAATTCAAATTTTCAAAAGAGAACTGTAATAATATTTTTTTTAAAGGGAATGTAATAAATCCTTAAAGTTTAAAGAAATGTGACACATCATTCATCGTTTTTTACAGATGAATGAAGACAGAATAAAAATAAAGAATAAAGAAAGAAAACAAATAAAAGATGAATTGAAACGTCGGTGATGACGGTGATGATGATGATGATGATGACGATGATGATGATGATGATGATGATGATGATGATGATGATGATGATGATGACGACGTTGGGGCATTGTAGAGACGTGAGGGAGGAGGACGCAGGATGCAGTTGATGTGGGGTCGTTTTCTTCTGGGTCGCTTCTTTCTTCTCAGGTAGTTCCGACAAGGCACGATTTTTACATCGTGCCACTGCGGTTGATTGGCTCGTGCACTGGTCTGGCCGGGCCTCAGGTCGTGGTTCGTCTGCACCCCATCAGTCAGGTGGTTTTCGATGATGACCCGATTCTCCTCCTTCCCCACACTGCCTTCCTCCTCTCTCCGCCACCGTCAGCCCATGTAACAGAAACATTTCAAATTAAGTTTCAAATAAATCTTAAATCGATGAAAAACCAAATTAAATAAATTAAAATCAAATTAAAATTAAAATATATTAAACCTTAAACACTCCCCTTTTTTACAACAAGTTGTAAAAGTTAAATAAAATAATTTAAATTATTTAAATCAATGAAAAAGGCTTTAATTCATGCACTCATACAGTACAGTAGCAGCTTGGGCACAGGGGAGTCAGTGATAAGTAATACGCCCTAAGTGCGAGAAGCGACCTTGTGTCCTTCTCAACAATGGGTTTAATTTGGTTGTTATGGTAACCAGGGACATGACGTTCCCAACCAAGAGATTTATGGGTAATGGAGTTTTTAACAGTAAGAGAACAGAAAAATTAAACAAAATACCATAGACAGTAAACAATCAGAACGTTTACGAAAAATAGGAGAAAGGAAAGTCTAAACAAGACATGTTCCCAAAACAATTCTCTCACACACAGACCATCTGACCTTGAAGGCTCCAGGTGGTTTCTCAGACAGGCACACATACGCTGCACTCAGAAGTGCACACACACTCACATACTGGGTCAGAGACACAGAGTTAGGGGGGGGGGGGGGGGTTGACAAGATGAGGGAGGGGGGGGGGGGGGGCGGCATGCACGCCCGCACACTCTCTCAGAACACCACTCACACGCACTTCCCCAAAACCTGTGCACACCCTCACACATACAGTAGCCTACGGCAAACTCATTCTCACAGAGAACTCATTCATCATATAAATGAAATTATACTATAATACACACCCAGAAGCCTCTGGAGGTTTTAAATCTTAACGTTACAACAGTTTAAATGAATTTAGGCATCAATAATTTTAGTTAGTTATTCTTAATCTTAAATCTTAACTTTAATTTCTCAGAGACATTTTAAAACGTCTTAAAAATATTTAATATTACAGAAAACAGAACTGGTCAGTAACATAGTCTTAAAGATAAAATGTTGTTTCTCAATTTCCAAATGGCTTGGCGCAAAGCCATGAAACTGAGAGACCCAAATAAACACAGTATTATCGGTACAGTGAACATAACAGTAACAAACTGACAAATACTGACCATTCATATGGTCCAGACATAACAGTAAAAAGCTATAACCGCAACTGACTAGAAGTACTCGTTAAATTCAGGCCGACTAGAAGTACTTGCCCTAGGTTATAAGCCAAACAAATAATGACCATACATAGGGTCCAAACAAACTGACAAAAGAACAAGTTGAACAACAACTTGTGGACAAAAACGACTGTACCGAAAAAAGTTAAAGTATGGAAATATTTGTCTCTGCTTCCTCATCACAACGAGAGAGCGAGAGCAAACCAGAAATAGTTAAAAATAGATTAGGGATTGTGTACACCTCCCTTAAACTTTCAAAGAAGAAACAAAGAGTTTTACGACCAATCTGTATCTAGATAAGGGTTTAATTTACGACGCGTGTCAAACCAAAACATTATTTAGGAGCTTTCCGACTCCTCCAGACGGAGGGAGAACATCATTCACAAATCATCCTAACATTAACATCGTTAATTCAAAATTCAAAGACACGACACGTTACAGGGATTTAGTAAATATGTACTTATCTTAATCACTTAGGAATTTGCCAATGCGTGGAAATCCCAGATGCAGCCCAGGACCGGGGGAGTATCCAACCTCAAGGAAGACGGTCCAACACGGTCCGCTGCTCCTGGGGGTCCACGCGGTTCCACATTAATCGAAAACTCATAACACTGTTGTCAAATAAAATTCCTTTGTCTGAAAATACAGCAATGTAGAGATAAAATCTGGCTGGTAATTTTAAAGCGTGTCGGAGCGCTTTGACCAGCCCTGGTGAGAGAGGGACCGTACAGTACCGGTTCCTCAAGTCCCCCCCTGGCTGGTCAAACGCACCGCAGCTTGACCACTCGAGAAGGACCAATTAATAATAAAATTATGGATCTCTAAATCCATAGTTAAAATAAGACAAAGAGCCAAAGGACTATATTTCTTTAGATTGCTGTATTCTTGAGAGAGCAGACAAAGAAGACAAAACAGTGCGCATATCATCCTAGTGGTATGCTTGATAAATCTCTCCCCACCCTAACGGCAGGACAGAGGATTCTCTCTCTCCTCCAAGATGGAGGAAAACATGTATATAAAGACATACAGTTTATGACAGTAAGAAGCGTGGAACTTATTCATTCGTTCCCATATCATAACAAGGAAGTAGTAGGAACTCATTGATTCGTTCCTATATTATAACAAGGAAGTAACAGGAAGAACGTGACACGTAGTGTTGGTAATTTTCCACCACTCGTGACTTATATCAGAGGAAGACAGTGAGTCTGGTGACATACAGATACAGTATAAACCAAAACATGATTCTATTCAGGGCATTCAAAGTTATTATGACCTTTAATCAGTTTGCCTGAACCTACAGTATGCGACCAAAATGTGGTCTCTTATACTGTGAGTTCAGTTCATAATAATATCTTATATGGTCATATGAGCTTCATACACCAATAACATAATTATGTATCATAATTTATCCTAACAGTATGGTCCAGTCCCATGCTAACAAGCTAATACAGTTGTTTTCATAGTATGGTCCAGTCCCATGCTAACAAGCTAATACAGTTGTTTTCATAGTATGGTCCAGTCCCATGCTAACAAGCTAATACAGTTGTTTTCATAGTATGGTCCAGTCCCATGCTAACAAGCTAATACAGTTGTTTTCATAGTATGGTCCAGTCCCAGAGAACCTCAGTATTCCTTCCTTGCTGGGTTCCAAATGGACCCGTAGAATTAAAGTCTGTACAAATGGAACTAAATGGTCCTCCTGGACCTTTTACGGGTCCATTTGGTTCCATTTGTACACTCAGTGTTATGGGGGTATGCATCTTGTGTCATTTTCGATCTTTTAGCTATATTGCACAGTGGTTCTCAAAAGTGTACATTGGCTATTCATAAATAGCAGATCTACAAGCTCGCAGCCTGGCACTTCATGCTGCGCTGCAGTGCAAGCTTGTACATCTGCTATTTTTGAAGAACGGGTACACATTATTGCGTATCATTATTTTATGCTTTAACTAGTGAAAAATAGTAGATATACAAGCTCACAGTGCGGCACCTTGTGCCGCGCTGCGAGCTTGTAGATCTGCCATTTTTGAAAAATCGTGAAAATTAGAATGTTGACCCGATTCTATAAGTGTCTTTTGAATCCTTCTAAAACTTTTTGAAAAATCGTGAAAATTAGAATTTTGACCCGATTCTATAAGTGTCTTTTGAATCCTTCTAAGACTTTTTGAAAAATCGTGAAAATTAGAATTTTGACCCGATTCTATAAGTGTCTTTTGAATCCTTCTAAGACTTTTTGAAAAACCTATGTTTCTGTGTCAGCAATCTGGCCAGCCATCGTCAAAAGAAAAGGTCCTTTTCACTTAACTGGAGCTCAGTTTGTCTGATCTTGAGAGACTACTATGTCAGTGGTTCTCAAACCTTTTCATGTGAAGGACCCCCAAAATTATATCTATTTGGCCACAGACCCCCCATCTCAAAATATGTTGTTCCAGGGACCACCCAGAAGCAAAATTTGAGTTACAAACGTTCGCTTTGAAAATACATAAAATCAAAGATTTGCACACATTTTCACGACTTTTTCAAAAATAGCAGATCTACAAGCTCGCAGCGCGGCACTCGGTGCCGCGCTGTGAGCTTGTATATCTGCTATTTTTCACTGGTTAAAGCATTCAATGATTCTAGGCCTAAAACGAGAAGGCTGTGAGAAAGATGCTCGTGTCCCTTTCCGCCTTACAGTTTCCTCATGCTTTAACAAGAGGTTTGTGTGAAAGATGCCTGTCTCAGTCTCTCTCTCAGCTTACAGTTCCTCATGTTGTAGACAGACTGGTTGCTTCATGTACAGAGAGCATTATTAGGTAACAGCTAACCAGTCCTGTAAGACATTCCAGTTCTGTTCCTTCTTCCTCCTTCCACTTCTTGGAAGTATATTTATCTGTTACTTCCTCCTCTTTGCTCTCTGTGTGTGTGTGTGTGTGTGTGTGTGTGTGTGTGTGTGTGTGTGTGTGTGTGTGTGTGTGTGTGTGTGTGTGTGTGTGTGTGTGTGTGTGTGTGTGTGTGTGTGTGTGTGTGTGTGTGTGTGTGTGTGTGTGTGTGTGTGTGTGTGTGTGTGTGTGTGTGTGGCAGTGGTTCTCAACCTTTTCAGGCCACAACCCCCAAAATAATATATATATTTTAACTGGGGACCCCCCACCCTGATTAGCACAATCGTTGAGCCATTAGATTTTGTATAACACGGTCTATTGTGGAAATAGCAGATCTACATGCTCACAGCTAATGTTTGACAATTTGGCCAGTGTTTAATTTGTCATTTTAGAGGTCTTAAAAAGTCCTTAAATTGTCACTTTAGAAATGTGCAGATACCCTCTATACACTTAAACTTTATGATGGTTTGTTTACTGTTGAGAGAGAGAGAGAAAACAACGTTGCACATTAAGTTAATCATCTGGGGACCCCCCTGGGGGTCATGACCCACATGTTGAGAACCACTGCTGTAGAGAGCACAGTCTGTGAGGAACGGCCTAACTGACATGAGAGACAGGGTGTTTTAATCTGCTAATGAATTGGTTCCATCCAGTTGTTTCTATCTGGTTGTTAAGTAGAGGCAGTAATAGCATGGTGACTGAATGGTGATTCTGCAGTGTCACTGACTGTCAGCACTACGTTCCACTCAGTGTAGGTTACAGACCGGGGGGGGAGGGGAGGAGTGGAGTGGAGGGGAGAGGAGGGGGGAGGGGAGGGCAGAAGACCGCTTCACAGGCCAGCTTTGATGGAGAGGCCACTGTATTTTCACACTCACTCAAGGGGGCTTCGTTGCATGTACATTACAATCAACAATAGAAAAACAAATTGCTGATCTACAAGTGACAACGCGTTTCTAAATACACACCTGTCAAAATACGTTACGGCATTCTATAATTACCCGGATCCTCCGTGTTCTTTAATAAGAAGCCCGAACCCATGTAAACACGGGAACATGACGGTCTGGGCTTGGTCTCTACGACCATGTGTGAGCTACGATGGGCTAAAATCGCTTTGGGAAACCCGGCCAGTGTCCGTTATCAGACAGAGCTGACAATTACATTCATGTTTGCCTTTTAGGCTTTTGTAAACGGAAACTGATATGACATAAATGACTTAAATATACAGACAATGAATGGCTGGCGCCCAGTAATGGTGATAATAATGTTCTGTGGCCTAAACAGAGGTCATATCCTCAGACATGAATGAACCTTTTCCATGATGTTTATTAAAAACACAGAGACTAGTTTTACATTTCTTTTGGACATAAACGGCCCTATTTTTGTCGATGGCTAAACTTCTTTGCCTTTTTTACTAAATTTTTAAATAATTAAAATAGCCGATCTACAAGCTCACAATGTGTCGATGTAGACGTTAGGCCTAGAATTATTGAATGCTTTAACCAGTGAAAAATAGCAGATATACAGGTGCCGCGCTGCGGGCTTGTAGATCTGCTATTTTTTTAAAAGCCGTGAAAATGTGTGCAAATCTTTGAATATATTTATTTTTAAAGCGAACGTTTGTAACTCAAATTTTGCTTCTGGGGGTGGTCCCTGGAACTAGATATTTTGAGATGGGGGTCCGTGGCCAAATACATATCATTTTGGGGGTCCTTGACATGAAAAAGTTTGAGAACCACTGACATGGTAGTCTCTCAAGAACAGACTAACTGACCTGTTAACTGTTAAGTCAAAAGGACCTTTTCTTTGACGATGGCCGGCCAGATTGCTGACATAGAAACATGGGTTTTTCAAAAAACCTTAGAGGGATTCAAAATACACTTATAGAATCGGGTCAAAATTCAAATTTTCAAGATTTTTCAAAAATAGCAGATCTACAAGCTCGCAGCGCGGCACTCGGTGCCGCGCTGCGAGCTTGTAGATCTGCTATTTTTCAATAGTTAAAGCATAGAAGTTTAGTGATAAGGGGTAAGGCAAGGACGACAATGTGAGCTCATAAGGTTCCTAGCCGACAGACTCAGTCAGACACTGATGATAAAAGGTGGGGTGATCAGTGTCTGGCCACTGTACGTTTAGTAAACATTGCACACACTGTGCCATTTGCTGTAATAATTCAGTTGTACAAATTGTGCTGTGATAATTCAGTGTACACATTGCCTCCAAACACACTTGGCAGTGGTCCAGCTGAAGATTACATTTCAGGATAACTTGAGAAGTGGAGTAGTGCTGGAGGCCATTATTATGTGGTAACTCCAGTCCACACATTGGTCTGAATCCTTGCCTGACTTTTAATTATTATCAAGCACTTAAACCTCCCTATTTTGGGAAAAAAAAGCTCAGCTTGTAGATCTGCTGTTTTCGCAGAATGGTCGCGTATTATGACATTCCCAGAGAAGGGTTGATGTGGTTAACCATTCAGTAAAAGCTACAGTTGATTTCCTCTCTGCAAATCTGGTTTATTGGCTAAATTCACAAACTGACAACTGAATGAAATAAATAAATCATACAAGAACAATGTAAATAGCTCAACAAAAGCATATATATATATATATTTTACAAATGCAATGCTAAATGCCACTTTCAACGTCACTTTCAATTATTCAACTCTTAATTACACCTGAAAACATGTGTAATCAACTGCAATCGACTAATCAAGGGCTTAAATAGTTGCATCAGATGTGCAATCTGGCCTGACTAGAGGTTTGTTGACTGTGATTAGAGCAGTTAGAAACATAGCTAAGTTTAAGGAATGGTCAGAAAAGTTCAGAGAAGAGATTATTGCTTTGTAAAAAAAAAGGAAAATTACATAAAACAATTGCAAAGACACTGAATGTTCCAAAAAGTACAGTTTTGAGCATAGTTGACAAGTTCTAAGTCAAAGTAACAGTGGTTACACTAATGAACAATGTTGTCAGAGGGGGTTGAATAATTTCGAACACAACTGAACACAAGTTTTACATCTTTAACTTTTTTTATCCCACATAATGGCTTCTTCAACACAGAAGAGCATTTGTCCCTCCCAGTTTCCATTTCCCCAAATATAACAATCATTGAATCTGTCACTGACTAAGAGACCTCACACTACAGCACAACGTAATCGGATGCAGATACAAGGGATGGGACGATAAGCGATATTATCGTTTATCGTGATAAAAAAACACTCACGATAATCATATCGTGGAGATTTAGTTTTATTGTGATATCGTCCTCAGCCATGCACTGGGCTCAATTCACCTTTTATTTGCAGAGATGCATATCCGGTACCACTTCTCTAATTCTATAATTGGTAAAAGGTACTTATGATTTACGTATTTGATAGTATTTCTTTCACTCTCTCAAATGTCCAAAAAAATAGCTGATCTACAAGCTCACAACACGTCGCAAGTTATGCGACGTGTTGTGAGCTTGTAGATCTGCTATTTTTTGTAAATGTGCATTATCGCGATAATATCGTAAATCGCGATTTCTTTTGTCACAATAATCGTGATATGACATTTTCATATAGTCCCCTCCCTAGCAGATACTCAGCTCTGACCATGGAATTTTGTTATTGGTTTCTGTCTTGCAGAATATCAGCCTGTAGAGGCTTCCTTTCTCCTGTGGTCTGTTTCTGTTCTCTCCATGTCGTCGTCTTCAGGGGCGACACACCAAATTCTGGGCCCTGGGTACAAGGATTCACCGCTGGGCCCCCCATGAATGTTAACTATTGAAAAATAGCAGATATACAAGCTCACAGCGCGGCACCGAGTGCCGCGCTGTGAGCTTGTAGATCTGCTATTTTTGAAAAAAAACATGAAAATGTGTGCATGTCAGTGGTGCTCAAACTTTTTCATGTCAAGGACCCCCAAAATGATATGTATGTACCCCCATCTCAAAATATTTAAATATTTAGTTCCAGCAGGGACCCCCCCCCCCCCCCAGAAGCAAAATTTGAGTTACAAATGTTTGCTTAAGAAATACATATATTCAAAGATTTGCACACATTTTCACGATTTTTCAAAAATAGCAGATCTACAAGCTCGCAGCGCGGCACTCGGTGCCGCGCTGTGAGCTTGTATATCTGCTATTTTTCAATAGCTAAAGTTACTAGGGCCCCTCCACCTTGGGCCCTAGTAACTCAGTCCCACTCCCCCCCCCCTTGTGACGCCCCCTGGTCGTCTCTGTACCGCTGTTGGCTCACAGACCGTTCCAGTGATCTTATCTGTCCCTCCACAGAGATTACATCATGTTGGTTCACTGTACCGCTGTACTGTACCAGTCACTCCATGTCTTTATCTCATATGAACACCAGAGAGAAAGGGGGACAGAACAGTAAACTGTGTTTCTATGTGTACTATGTGGTTAGTGGTTGCAGGCAGCACTGCTGCTGTTACTGAGGTTGTGCAATGAGCCTTTAAGCACTAGTCTAGCAGGCTGCTCACCTGCTGCCTTTAGCAACATAAAGGTAGACGGAAGACTGATTCTGTGGTTTCCAAGTTCATGTTATGGGGTGTGCACTGTGTATGAGGGATGGAAAGTGACTTCCCCTGGTGGCGCTGTAACAGGGCCAGACACACATTTTTTTTTTTTTTTTTTTTTTTTTACAAAAATAGCAGATCTACAAGCTCATAGCACTATCATAGATCTGCTATTTTTGAAGTATAAAATATGTTTAAAGTGGTTAAAAGGATTTGTGACATAGATGCTTTCCTGTCTTAATGAGTTGAGTCTCAGTCCTTGCACAGCCGATATGGGTTCGAATCCGACCCCATGCCCTTTGCTCTCTCATTTTCCTGTCTCTCCACTGTCACTGTTTGAATAAAGGGTTAAAAATGTCCCCCAAATTGACTTAAAAACCACACTACAGCACATTTAATGTAAACACTTGGCAGGCTGCATATTCAGGCCGACCTCATAGTACACTGTGTAAGCCACATACTGTAGCTGTAGCTACAGTATAATCACATTGTTACTGGGTGTGTTTTAGATGTAGGTGTATCATTGTGCATGGACAACACTGTGGACTCTACTGTCCGTATGCTTGTACGTTGGCACAACCATGACCAGCTCAGTGGCCTTGTGGTTAGAGTGTCCGCCCTGAGACTGGGAGGTCAGGGTTTGGTCCCCGGCCGGGTCATACAGAAGACCCAGTGCCTCCTGCTTGGCACTCAGCATCAAGGGTTGGATTGGGGATCCCTGAGACATACTAGCATCATGTCCAGGGGGTGTAGCCTACACAGTACATCATGTCCAGGGGGTTTAGCAGCACTTGTACATCAAGCTGGCTCACGCTACAGAAACGGGAGATGGGCTCCTGGACTATGGGAGCTTCATGGCTCGGCAAGGCTTACTTACTTTACTTACACCCATGACTCTGGTAACAGCTGCAGGGGTCCACCCTATGTTCCCCAGGTTCTATGTTCCCCGCTCTATGTTCCCCACCTCACAGCATTAGTTTTAGTGAGGTTATGGTTATGGTTATGGTTAGGGTTAGGGTTAGGGTTAGGGTTAGGGTTTAGGTTAGGGTTAGGGTTAGGGGTAGGGTTAGGTGGTAAGAAAGTGGGGAACATAGAACCTGGGGAACATAGGTACGGTCCCCAGCTGCATCTTACACACACACTCATTATCCATTTTATTAGCTGTAGCTGTACTACTAACCTCTACTCTGACAGTCTGCACTGCCCCAGCAGTAGGACAGTAAGCAACATGTGTGTAATAATAATCATGTGTCTGGTAAATATTAACTGTGAACTATGTTTATATCCACAGGGGGATTTGGCTAAGAAGAAGATCTACCCAACGCTGTGGTGAGTGACAAACACCTCTGGTTCTGACTAATAATACTCTATGGTTATACAGGGCTGAACAACTCCTCACTAATGCACTATGCTTATATATGACTGACTGACCTGCACTACAGATACGCGATACGCGATATTATCGTTCATCGTGATAAAAAACACTCATGATAATCGTATCGTGGAGATTTCATTTATCGTCCTCCCGTCATGCATTGGGATCAATTCACCTTTTATTTGCAGAGCTGCATATCCGGTACCACTTAAACCCTCTAGAATTATAGAGGTACTTATAATATATGTAGTTGATAAAGTCTTTTTTTTCCCACTCTCTATCAAATGTCTTTGCCAAAGAATTGCCGATCTACAAGCTCACAACGCGTTGCGATGTGACGCGTTGTGAGCTTGTAGATCGGCTATTGTTTGGCAAAGACATTTGATAGAGAGTGAAAAAATAGACGTACCTTTTACCAATTATAGAGGGTTTAAGTGTTTCCGGATATGCAGCTTATTGGCAAATGTGAATTGATCCCAGTGCATGACGGAGGACGATACCACGATAAATTAAATCTCCACGATACGATTACCATGAGATCACGATAAACGATAATATCGCGTATTGTCCCATCCCTAATACACACTTTCAGTCAATGGAGTTTTGCTATAATCCATGGGTTGTGTGTAACTGGCTCCCTGCTGTGTGTGTGTGTGTGTGTGTGTGTGTGTGTGTGTGTGTGTGTGTGTGTGTGTGTGTGTGTGTGTGTGTGTGTGTGTGTGTGTGTGTGTGTGTGTGTGTGTGTGTGTGTGTGTGTGTGTGTGTGTGTGTGTGTGTGTGTGTGTGTGTGTGTGTGTGTGTGTGAGACCAGGTGGTTGTTCAGAGACGGCCTACTCCCAGAGCAGACCTACTTTGTAGGCTTTGCCCGCTCTGAGCTCACAGTGGACGCCATCCGCACCGCCTGCATGCCCTACCTAAAGGTAAACACACTCAATGGATCTCCTTTTAGTAGACCTTGTACCAGTGAACTGTACCGTCATGAAACTGTACCTTTTCCTATGCAAACTTCTAATAAAGTCTAAAATCAATCAAAAACTGCATGCCCTTCCCTGTGTATCCAGGGTTTTTGTCTGCTGCCCCCAAAACTGTGGAAAAGCCACCCATTCCACATTAGTACTACACCCTTTTTCTAAATGACATTTCAACCTTTTGCATAAGACTGCTTGGTCATGGAGGCTAGCTATGTGCAGTGATACAGGCTGTTTTCTAACCAGTGTTTTCTTGCTACAAAAGGAACACAGAATAGTTTCTCAGTACTTGTGCGTTGCGTTCTTTGCCTCATATGAACATAGTTGGGATTCAGATTACAGCGGAACGTGAGATGTGAGCAATGCATGGAGGACTTTCTCCTTATCATCATGGGATTAGAGCAAAGATTTATTTTAGCCAGTAAAAGTAGCTCACACTTGTAGATGTCACAGCTCCTAATCTCATCTAGTTTATTTAGGCCAGGGGTTCCCAATCTTTTTTGTCTCAGGGCACCCCATAAATATTTTGTTGAATCCGTGGCACCCCTACATTATAATTTTCACCTTATAGCACCTTATATTTATAGGCAGCATATCGTCGTTGTCGGGTGGAAACCTTGTATGTCCACAACGCCTCGCAAACGCGAGGCGTTGTGTGCTTGTAGATCGGCTGTTTTCACTCGTTTTGTGCGACAGTCTTGTATGATGAAGCAGGGCTTTGCTTTACCAAAAGACGTACACATTTGAAACTTGGAGATACAAGGTTTCTGCCCGACAGTGACGATATTTTAGTGATTATGTTGCGAGGAAAACGTTGAGATAATAGCCATTTTGGCTAGAACTGACTGAAAATAACTTTGTACTTCAAGTTTTAAATTATGCTAAATATTTTTTCAAGTGTATCAAATGATCTCACGGCACCTCTGGACTGCCATCACGGCACCCAAGGGTGCCATTGATTTAGGCAAGTCATGTTTATCTGCCTTTTATTCATATGTGCCCAACTCTACTCTCCTAACACTGATGATTCACCCTGACGTATTGACAATGTCCTCATCACAATGCTTGTTGCATTAAAAAATCATTTCTGCCTACTGGAAGTCAAAACGTTGACTTCAAAGCATTTTCTGCCAAAGTCATTTTGGAATGTATTTGTAACGAGCTTTCTGAAAGGATGAGGACATGTCAATAAGGTACAATGAAGCAGCAGTTTTATCAGAACAGAGTTGGGCAGAAATGTAAATGACTTGGGCAGTTATGCAATGAGGCTAACGACTTGAAGAAGCATTACGCCGTTCGTTGCTTGATTATGGTAATTATGTTAAGTCAGGTTGCCTGTGGATTGGGCTGATGATGTCATAACTATTGCTCAACTCTGGCAGCAGTGTGCAACTATGTTAACATCACTCTGATGTCATCAGCGCTGTTAACTGTGGTCTGTGATGATGTTATCATTACTATAGGCTTACTTTGCTACTCTCTCTCTAATGTTCTGCACCAGATGATTGTTCAGGCCAGGATGTATTAGACTTATCTTAGTATTTGTTTAAGGGCATATAGTGTACGTGGTTTACTGGTGCCACCAAAATATCGGACATACATTTTTCCCATAGACTTACAGTATACAAAATTATTAAAAACAATTATTTTAAGCCTAGAATCATATTATTATTATATATATTTTTCACAGAATCAAAGGTTTTATGGCCATGATTCACCAGGATCTTGGATGACTTGATTCTAGACTTAATATTATTTGTAAAAATCCACTCGTCCGAGACAGTTTGCCCTCCTGGCTCCCAAGTTGTGGAATAAACTCCCTGTCGCACTTAGAACAACGGACTCACTCGCTAGCTTTCGCTGTGGACTGAAGACTCACCTTTTCAGACTCCACCTAAACCCTTAGCACTACAGTAAAATCAATGACCATACATGAAGCTAGTTAGCATTTGTTTTTTAAGAACTTTGATTATATTGTGTTTTTCTCTAGATAGATAACCATTTACATTGTTATATTGCTGTTAATATACTGACTTATTATCTTGTTTATTATTGTGATGTTTTTTATCTGCTTATTGTAAGTCGCTTTGGATTAAAAGCGTCTGCTAAATGCCTAAACTGTAAACTGTAAACTGTATACATATTTTTCTAAAGGTCTATGGGGAACTTGATGAATGGGCGTTTTTTTAGTGGTACCATCAAACCGATCACCCTCCCCTGTCCAAAGGTTGCCCCTGATCGTCTTATTTCTGACGCAAAAAATAAAACACTTCCTCCTCCTCCAATCAGGCGTCAGAGTCGGAGGCGGAGCGTCTGTCTGCGTTCTTCGCCAGGAACTCCTACGTCAGCGGGAAGTACGCCGACGAGCCCTCCTTCACCAAGCTGCACCAACACCTGCTGGCGCTCCCTGGTGGCCAGGAGGCCAACCGTCTCTTCTACCTGGCGCTGCCGCCCACCGTGTACCACGACGTCACCAAGAACATCAAGCACCACGCCATGGCTGTGAAGTAAGTGTTATACCACATATCTGTACCATAGACTGTATAAAAGATATGGACAAAGCCAAGCCATTGGTTTCTATGCAGCGCAAATGACACAATATGGGTCCTTGGCATGGGTGTTGCCATCATAGATTGTAAAGGCACCAGAGGATGCTATTGGCTGCCAACGGTCACGTGCAACCGCAGGGATACATGGGAGAATGTAGTCGGAGCCTCCCGAAATACAGCACACGAAGAAGAACACAGCCGGCTGGTATCAGTTTAGTTGGCCAAGCCCCCCGCAACTTTATCATCAATTTTAACACAAATGGGACCTTATTTTCACAAAACGCATATAGTCGTGATTGAAAGGCAATGTCTAACTAACGATAGGAACCATAAAGTATTTATGAAAATGTTAATTAAGGTTAGAAAACGAAAGGGAAAAATGAATGGGGTCCAATGGAGAACAATTCTTTTTTGCGATCGGCCGGGGGGGAAAACAGCATCAAGCACCACACCATGAGCATCAAGTCAGTGGCACAATTATTATATGATCACAATTATTTGAGATAATCACAATTGTTTTAGCATAATCGTCATAATCGTTCCCATGTTGAAATGTTTTCGTACATTTTCAAAACTAGTGGAAATGGCCGATCCACAAGCCCAAAGCTCAAAACACGTCACATCGTGATGCGTTTTTTTTTTTTATAGTGTTATGTAAGTTATTTGTAAATGTAAAATATTTTGTTTACGAAGCCAAAAAGCCAAACGCGAATGTAATTTTTATTCATAATGTTCCAATAATGTTCCAACGACAGAAACACAATTAAATCATGAATCGTTAATTATAAAGTCAAATTGGGCAGCCCTATTCAATTCACCCCTCAACTGCTTCTTATCTGCACTTCCTCCAGGGGATTTGGTTGATTGTCTGATTCTGTTTATTGATTCCTGTTCTTGATCACCTCGTTTTGGTTCCATATTGGTTAAAGGAGGAAATATATTTTAAAAGATTGTCTTGTCTTTATTAGGAAAAAACTCTGGACCCTATATCGATTCTGATTCATACTTTTTTATGGGTATCCCCGTCCTTGTCCTTAATGTCCTTGATGTCCTCAAATAAACGATAGCAGTAATAGAATAAATGTTATCCTTCACAGCCAGAACGGAAGAGGCCATTTTTAACCCGGTTATGTTGTTGTAAAGTGCAGCTGTGTTTCTCTAGTCTCTCAAGACACATTATCTCTTCCTCAATCTGTTAACTTCACTATAATGGTTGAGAACCGGAAGCTGTCATCTGTGTTTGGTCGTGATTCAGCCCATCTCTGCAGGTTGTTCACAAAGATTTCACATTTTAAAATATCTTTAAAAAGCATCTTTGAATTTCTATTCCTGCTAGGCAGCTCAAGGATAGATACTTTGCGTTTTGCAGTAGGACTCATTTATGTGACTGCACAGACCAAACAGAAGTCGGGTGTGTGTGTGTGTGTGTGTGTGTGTGTGTGTGTGTGTGTGTGTGTGTGTGTGTGTGTGTGTGTGTGTGTGTGTGTGTGTGTGTGTGTGTGTGTGTGTGTGTGTGTGTGTGTGTGTGTGTGTGTGTGTGTACTTGCACTACTAATACTTCTGAGGGCCAAATGACCCCACAAGTACAGTATAGTAGAACATGAGAAACACAGACTATTGCAGCTGTATCTAGGATGTTCATAAAGGTGTATCTAGGATGTTCATAAAGGTGTATCTAGGATGTTCATAAAGGTGTATCTAGGATGTTCATAAAGGTGTATCTAGGATGTTCATAAAGGTGTATCTAGGATGTTCATAAAGGTGTATCTAGGATGTTCATAAAGGTGTATCTAGGATGTTCATAAAGGTGTATCTAGGATGTTCATAAAGGTGTATCTAGGATGTTCATAAAGGTGTATCTAGGATGTTCATAAAGGTGTATCTAGGATGTTCATAAAGGTGTATCTAGGATGTTCATAAAGGTGTATCTAGGATGTTCATAAAGGTGTATCTAGGATGTTCATAAAGCTGTATCTAGGATGTTCATAAAGGTGTATCTAGGATGTTCATAAAGCTGTATCTAGGATGTTCATAAAGGTGCGAAGAAGAGCTAAACATGAGCGTAAGAGACCACACCACACTGTATGACTATGACTCACACGCACAAGAATTCAGGTCCACTTCATTCAATCACTGCTTTTCACCATTTATTCTTCCACACACAGAAAGTACTGCAGTTCCCAGGCATTAACTGTTTCTCTACTGTGGATGTTAGGGTGTTAAGTTGCGTCCGTTGCGTTTACATTGCATTACGGTCAGCAGAAATCGTCGGCTCCCACGATCCCCCCCCCTCTCCGCAACGGTTCCCGTACTAATCTGTACACAGGTGAACACCATGACTCATTATCAGCGTGGCAGCGCCCCAGCTCTGGTGATCACGCTCACCACCTTGGTGCACGGTGCCACGTCTATGAATCTAGTGTAAAGTAAGCCTTGCCGAGCCATGAGGCCCATAACGCTGTAGCCCATCTCCTGTTTCTGTAGCGTGAGGCAGCTTGATGTAGTACTGTAAACCCCCTGGACATGACGCTAGTATGTCGCAGGGACTTACTGTACCCCCAATCCAAGCCTTGTTGCTGAGTGCCAAGCAGGGAGGCACTGGGTCTTTGGTATGACCCGACCGGGGATCGAACCCTGACCTCCCAGTCTCAGGACGGACACTCTAACCACAAGGCCTCAGAGATGAATCAAGTGTGCATACATTCAAATCAATAATAATCAAAAACATGAGACTATGTGTTATTGTCACATTTATGGCTCCTACATAAAACATTGTGACATTTTTTTTTAAATGGTCCTTATGAGAGTTAGGCTTACAGTATATGGCAACAGCTAGTCCAGAATTCTCCTTTTTTATGCCATTCATAAAGTGTGTGTGTATTTCTTTCCAGAGGCTGGAACAGGGTGATCGTGGAGAAGCCGTTTGGTCGGGACCTGCAGAGTTCAGAGGAGCTGAGCAGACACCTGTCCTCTCTGTTCACTGAGGAGCAGATCTACCGTATAGACCACTACCTGGGCAAGGAGATGGTGCAGAACCTTATGGTCCTCAGGTACTGAACCCTTTAGAGCAGATCTACCGTATAGACCACTACCTGAACCCTTTAGAGCAGATCTACCGTATAGACCACTACCTGGGCAAGGAGATGGTGCAGAACCTTATGGTCCTCAGGTACTGAACCCTTATAGACCACTTCCTGAACCCTTTAGAACAGATCTACCATATAGACCACTACCTGGGCAAGGAGATGGTCCAGAACCTTATGGTCCTCAGGTAAACCTTTAGAGCAGATCTACTGTAGACCACTACCTGAACCCTTTAGAACAGATCTACCGTATAGACCATTACCTGGGCAAGGAGATGGTGCAGAACCTTATGGTGCTCAGGTACTGAACCCTTTAGAACAGATCTACCGTATAGACCACTACTTGAACCCTTTAGAACAGTGGTTCTCAAATGTCAAGGTCTCTCCTTAACTCTGACAGTGTACAAATGGAACCAAATTGACCTGTTAGGGTTCATTTGGTTCCATTTGTACACTGTACACTTCTTATAAACGGCTAATCTCCTGTAGATTAAAAGTAAATGTTCCAATTCAAAGGAGCTTTATTGGCATGAGAAAACATACGTTTACATTGCCAAAGCAAGTGTCAAAATATAATAAAAACAGTTGAAAATGGGGAACATAATATACAGTTGGAGGGGGTACAGCATTGTGTAAAAAGAGCTATATCATGTTGTCGTTATATATACACGGTATAAAGCTTTTTGGAACAAATAGCAACATTTCTTTATTCTCAATACGATTTAAAAAAGTATACAAAAAAGCCCCATAGTTAAAATGTTTAAAAGTTTAAAAGTAGCAGCTCTGTTTATATGAGCAGTAGGTCTAGATGTCAATCCATGGTTTGTAGTCCTTAGGGTGGTGGTATTCCAGTCTCTAGCCTTTTATCGCAAAAGTCATTTATTAATTGGTGGTCTAAAATATAGAGCTATTTAACACTTACCCTACCTTTTAAAATATATGTAAAAATGTAGACCAAACGGCCATCTTCCATGAGCAGAAGGTAACGGCGTAACTGTTTGTGTCTCCAGGTTTGGAAACCGTATCTTCGGTCCCATCTGGAACCGGGACAGCATCGCCTGCGTGGTCCTCACCTTCAAAGAACCCTTCGGCACCCAGGGGCGGGGAGGATACTTTGATGACTTCGGCATCATCCGGTAAGAAGAGGAGATTAGCGGATGTGTGACGTAACAACCTTCACATGCTGTTAAGGCCAGACCGCACCAATGCAACTACCGGTAGTCACAACTGCTTGCATTACAACAGCACTAATGCAACTCCTTGAAACTGCGAGATTGGAGATAACGGTTGCAATAAGTTGTATGTTGTGCAAAGTAGTTGCAAGGACTTGCATTGGTGCAGTCCGGCCTTTACACACAGAGTTGTTGTTTTCCGATACCAGTTTTGGAAAAGCTGGAGATAACTGCCTAAAATGCTGGCATCAGTGATTTGTCATTTACTTTACTGTAATCGATTATTTTGAATGCGTCTGTTAATGTTGCACTACTGTTTTATATACAGTATATTCTTTAATTTGTGTCTTATCATGGGGGCTTAGTCTATTTACAAGTCTCGAGTAGCAGCTGTCTGAAGGTGACTTTTCATATCAATTTTGAAGGAGGCTAGGGATTTGCTCTCTTTTAAGGCTTGTGGGAGGGCGTTCCACATGTTGATGGTATAGCAGGAGAACGAGTTAGAGCCTTGTTTAGTGTTAAATATAGGTTGAACATGATTAGTGGAGCTGCCTCTGGTGTTGTGATCGTGGACATCCTTGACCTTTAAGAAGTAGTTTGCCAGGTACATGGGTATCTTGGAGGTGTAGTGAATCTTGTACACCAGGCCCATTGCAAGATGCTGTACTCTGTCAGCTACTTTGAGCCACCCCACGCTTTCGTGGTGATGATCGTTAAGGTGGGCCCGAGGAGGAAGACCAAGCACAACCCTAATTAGTTTGTTCTGGGCTGTTTGGAGTGAAGGCTAAATGCCTGAATTGTAACTTGCATTCACAGATGAAAATAACAAACTAAGTAATTGTCTGTGTGTCTCTCAGTGATGTGATGCAGAACCACCTGCTGCAGATGCTGTGTCTCGTTGCCATGGAGAAACCAGCTTCCACCAGCCCTGAAGATGTCAGGGATGAGAAGGTAACCACCAACCAATCAGCATTAAGCAAGACCTGACTGTAGCTACACACAGCTGTGTTGTGCACGTTAGGAAGAGTAATACGTTACTAGTTACTAGGGCATTTAACGACTTGTTTTTTTGCAAGTCGACTTTCTGTCAGTAAAAGTCTAAAGTTGTGTCGACGCGTCATTCAACGACATCACATTGACACGTAAGGCAGCTGTCCTTGACGATGGCTGAATCCAGTTTGCTTTCTGTTCACACATGGAGCAAACATAACCAGAAAGGTGCACTTCTGGGAAATTTCAAGTGTGGTTGCACTGACTGAAGTCCCCAGGAATCCAAATTAATTTTGCCTTACTATCTTTATTACATATTGTGATGTCAAGGGAAGCATGACCAATCCAGTCTGATTGGACTTTATGTTGTCCAAGATATCTGTTCTTACAATCTGGATAATTTCAGTTAAAAGATTAAAAAAATAAAAATAAAAACAAAACAGGTTCACTTTAGCTGGCATAAAGGTTCTCTGACCTAGAACAATTGAGTACCTGAGACGTATAACAGCATAAGTCCATATTAGATTTTTTTTTAATATATATATTTTTGGATTTACCAGACTGTAAACCACAAACTAGTCATTTTTAATCTGTTAAATTGTTAATGCAATCCCCCCTCATTTTGTTTAATTGTCTGTTTTAATGTTATCTGCTCCCTTTGTCTGCTGAATATTGCTTGTACGGACTTAGACTGTTGTTCCACAAACTGCTGGAGATATACTGTTTTTCCACAATATATAATTCCCAATATATATGAGTTAAGTAAAAAAATCTAACTCAACAAAATGAGGGGGGAGTACATTAAGACTTTAAGAAATTAAAAACTTCTAGTGTGTGGTTTACAGTCTGGTAAATCAAAAAAATGTCTTTATCCAAAATGTTAAAATACAGACTTAGACTGTTATTCGTCTCAGGTACTCCATTGTTAGAACAACAGCGACTTGAATCAAGAAAACTGTCTGGGTTGCTCAATGCTCAAAAACGTCTGAGTCCAAATGACACCAGAAGTGTTTTACAGTTAAAAAAAAAGAAAAAATCCCCTTTCAAGTCTGTGTGTAATAAGAGGGATAATGAGCCGTAAGCTGGTCATTATTGAGAAATAATCCTCTTCAGGGTGTTTATAAGACCCTGGCAGACCCAGGGTTTATTTTTCAACATTGACCCGGCCAACAGTTTCCTATGGTTTGTTCATACATGCTCTACAATACAGTTGTTTATAATCGTTTTATTCATTAAACAATTGGTTGCAGTTAGTCAGCGTTAAGCTACTGTATTTCAGTACATGAATTACTGACCGACATCATTTTAGTGTTTTACTGTACTGTTGGGCTGTTTGTTTACATTTTGACTAATAAAGTATTCAATCAATCAATCAATCAATCAATCAATCAATCAATTGCCTGCAATGTGACATAGCTAAGTGTTATATCTGTAACCAGTGGTAAGAGAAGTACTCATTTCTTTTTACTCAGATTCTTTCAAATATATTTTTAGATCGGGGTCGGCGGCCAAATACATAATAATTTGGGGGGTCCTTGACATGAAAAAGTTTGAGAACCACTGATATAGAAACTACTGATTCAGAAAACTACTAGGATTTCTAGCAAATCCAACCCTGCAAAGCTCTGAGCAGGTAATGGAAGTAAAAATGGCAAAATGCTTATTTTATGTCCCGCTTGCACCCTCTACAGGTGAGGGTGCAGAAGTGCATGGCTCAAGTTTTCATGTTGGATGTTATTTTGGGCCAGTATGTTACAATGAATTAATTGATTGAATACTTTATTAAACAGTTTGAAGAGACGGGTACTGTACAGGGAAGTACAGTAGGCTATAATACAAGGTCTGCTAAAAGGAGTTCTCCACGAGAAAAAGCCTATGACTTTCCATTGGGGTACATTGTGTGTACTCAATTCATCAAAACATTTAACAACAGAGTGAACAGACAAATATTCAAAACTTTGCGGCCCTGTAGTAACTCTGAGGACCCCCTTACTTTAGACCTGGAATGCATTATAAGCATTATTTTAAACATTATTTTATTATTTTATGTTTTTAGCTATGGAAAAATAGCAGATCTACAAGCTCTCAATGCGCTGCGAGCTTGTAGATTTGCTATTTTTGAAAAATCATGAAGTTTTTTGCAAGTCTTTGAATAAAGTGTCTTCTAAATCCTTCTAAGGTTTTTTGAAAAACACATGTTTCTGTGTCAGTGGTTCTCAAACCGGACCCCTAGAATTATATGTATTTGGCCACCGACCCCGCCTCTAAATATTATGTATCAGCGACCCTTCAGAAGCAAATAATTGAGTTACAAATGTTAACAAAAAAAAAAGATGTATTCAAAGATTTGCACAAATGTTCACAATTTTCAAAAATAGCAGATCTGCTATTTTACAATAGCTAAAAGTATAAAATAATTATTGGAAGACCCCTGTGTGTTACAGTATTCTAATGCAGACTCTGTCGCCCTCTCCAGGTGAAGGTGCTGAAGTGCATCTCCCCAGTGTGCATGTCAGAGGTGGTCCTGGGCCAGTACGTGGGGGACCCCCAGGGGGAGGGGGACGCCAAGCTGGGCTACCTGGACGACCCCACCGTGCCCAAGGGGTCCACGCAGGCCACCTTCGCCACCACCGTGCTCTACGTCAACAACGAGCGCTGGGACGGTGAGATGACTGACCAGATACTGCTCACATCTTCTTGTACTTAGCAAAGCCCTAAGCAATGCAGATGTTTAATAATTCAACACTTGAGAGCGTAAAATCAAACCAAATGGACCCGTTAAGAGTCTATTTGGTTTACACTCAAGAGCTAACCATCTATAAGGGTCTATTTGGTTACTTCTCCATCATTTTTCTGGGGGAGTGTTTTCTGTTTTGCAACAATTTTGATAAGGTTCATGTGAACTAGTCTGTTGAAGCTTATTCATTATAATGATGGAAATCGCTATGACCGCGCAGCGCCGTACTGCACGCTGGCCGTGCTCCGTATCACCGCACCACGGTGAAAGAACGAAAGGACTTCGTCCCACTGCATAACTCCACCCCCGGTAGCGAAAAGTGAATGTTTTTTTCTGGTTGGCCAGTCAGGGAGTCTCAGGGACCAATCAGAAGGCTGACAAACGGTCTATTATCGTGACTAAAGAAATTGCTAATTTAGGATGTTATCCGAACATTTGCCAAAAAATAGCAGATCTACAAGCTCGTAGATCTGCTATTTTTTGGCAAAGAGATTTGGTAGACTGAAAAAAAAGGAACGTACGTTATTTCCAGGTCCGTCTTACCAATTAAATTAGAGGGTTTAAGTGGCACCAGATATGCAGCTTGGCAAATAAAAGGTGAAATGATACCAGTGCATGACGGAGGATAATTTCACGATAGATACAAATTTCTGCGATACGACTATTGTGAGTGTTTTAATTTTTTTAACCTATCCCTAAACGTGACGGTGGTTTTGACGACGCTGTGGTTTTGACCCCTCGGAGAACCGGCGTTACAGTAATAGAGTTCTTTTCGCGAGTATACTCGGGATCGGCACTCTAAATACTCGAGTATTTTTCACGAGTCGACTCGGGATCGACACTTAATGAGTTAACCATAGTGTGGTTGCGACCGACAGTTAGCAGTTACTATCAAAACCTCCACCGGCTGTCAGTCACTTCACATCACACTTTTCCCCTGCTCATATATTTTGCTGCTATATAACATTTTTGGACACTGCTCCTACAGATTTTGCCCTAAAAGTCATCAATATGGATCTGTCCCATTTCCCATATTCCCTCCTGATTGGCTACCATTGCCTTCTAAAGTTTGTGTATGCGACCTGACCGTCGCTGATCTCCTGATTAGGGAGTCTTACTGGTTTAACACCGTTTTGCGTATAACATATAACGTGACAGTGGTTTTGACGTCTTACTGGTTTAACACTGTTTTGTGTATAACGTGACAGTGGTTTTGACGTCTTACTGGTTTAACACTGTTTTGTGTATAACGTGACAGTGGTTTTGACGTCGTTGTAATTGTGACCCCTCGCCAGGCGTCCCGTTCATCCTGCGCTGTGGGAAGGCCCTGAACGAGAGGAAAGCAGAGATCAGGATGCAGTTCACGGACGTCCCGGGGGACATCTTCGGGAAGCAGTGTCGCCGCAACGAGCTGGTGGTCCGAGTCCAGCCCAACGAGGCCGTCTACGCCAAGATGATGAGCAAGAAGCCCGGGGTCTACTTCAGCCCCGAGGAGACCGAGCTGGACCTCACCTACAAGAGCAGATACAGGGTGAGTGGACCTCACCTACAAGAGCAGATACAGGGTGAGTGGACCTCACCTACAAGAGCAGATACAGGGTGAGTGGACCTCACCTACAAGAGCAGATACAGGGTGAGTGGACCTCACCTACAAGAGCAGATACAGGGTGAGTGGACCTCACATACAAGAGCAGATACAGGGTGAGTGGACCTCACCTACAAGAGCAGATACAGGGTGAGTGGACCTCACATACAAGAGCAGATACAGGGTGAGTGGACCTCACATACAAGAGCAGATACAGGGTGAGTGGACCTCACCTACAAGAGCAGATACAGGGTGAGTGGACCTCACCTACAAGAGCAGATACAGGGTGAGTGGACCTCACCTACAAGAGCAGATACAGGGTGAGTGGACCTCACCTACAAGAGCAGATACAGGGTGAGTGGACCTCACCTACAAGAGCAGATACAGGGTGAGTGGACCTCACATACAAGAGCAGATACAGGGTGAGTGGACCTCACCTACAAGAGCAGATACAGGGTGAGTGGACCTCACATACAAGAGCAGATACAGGGTGAGTGGACCTCACATACAAGAGCAGATACAGGGTGAGTGGACCTCACCTACAAGAGCAGATACAGGGTGAGTGGACCTCACCTACAAGAGCAGATACAGGGTGAGTGGACCTCACATACAAGAGCAGATACAGGGTGAGTGGACCTCACATACAAGAGCAGATACAGGGTGAGTGGACCTCACCTACAAGAGCAGATACAGGGTGAGTGGACCTCACATACAAGAGCAGATACAGGGTGAGTGGACCTCACATACAAGAGCAGATACAGGGTGAGTGGACCTCACATACAAGAGCAGATACAGGGTGAGTGGACCTCACATACAAGAGCAGATACAGGGTGAGTGGACCTCACATACAAGAGCAGATACAGGGTGAGTGGACCTCACATACAAGAGCAGATACAGGGTGAGAGGCTCTCAGCTGGGGCTGATAATCTAATGTCTCTAGGACAGACCAAGGACCCCTTAGTTGAGAGAGAGATGAAGCAGGGACCCCCACAACCTGTTCATAGATTCCATGTAGTTTCATTCATTGTTTGACGGCACAATCATCAGTGTATTTTGGATTCATGTCAATTTGTGTTTTCAGATATTTAACCACTTGAACCGTCAATACTTTTTCCCCTCTACACCAAAGCTCTTTGCCAAAAATAGCCGATCTACAAGCTCACGACGCCTCGCAGTGCGAGGCGTTGTGAGCTTGTAGATCTGCTATTTTTGGCTCAAGTTCTCTGAATATGGACACTAGGGTTCAAGTGGTTAATATAAAAAAAGAGAAAAAGGTTTCTATGATTTGGAGGACCCCCTATAGTAACTCTGAGGACCCCCTAGGGGTCCCGGACCCCCTGTTGAAGACCCCTGCCCTAGGAGGATGATGAAGAATGTTTTTTTTCTTGTCTTCAGTAAGGCGTGTTTGTACATTAAAGGACAACTTTGTTTTTTTACAACAAGGGTTCATATTTTAGATTGGAATTGTAGAAAAGAAAAGATGAGTGTTCAAATGTTTTCATTTACTGCTTTCTATCGTTTTAGCCATTTTGATTTCAGTGGGTGGGGGCATGTGTACAAGTGGCTAAATGTCTTTTTAGACACAATAAACCAGCGATGTCTTTGTTACTATTTACACCAGTCCCCATAAGTCACAAATGCCCATGAAAGATTGCGCTGCATCTTGGGAATGGGCTTATTGTGTCTAAAAATACATATTTATCCACTTGTACGCATGCCCCCAACCACTCATCTTTTCTCTAATTACAATCTAAAATATGAATCCTTGTTGTAAAAAAACGTTGTCCTTTAATAGTTCAATATAGACACCCACACAGTGTTTTTCATGGCTCAGTAGGAGATCCACATTGGACCTGGCAAACGTTTCAGTCGCTGCACACTGGGATCGTCAGTTTATGACCATAGTGTGGACAGAAAGGTTTGCCTTTCTACTCTGTACAGCCCTGTACAGATCTCTTTATTCCTGTGTGTCCTTCTTTGCTCTGATAAAAACAGTAACATTAGCAGGAGGGATCGCAGCCTGATGTTAAACCTAGAGTCTTGTGTTGTTTTCTCAGGATGTTGTTCTGCCAGATGCTTATGAGCGTCTCATCCTGGATGTGTTCTGTGGAAGCCAGATGCACTTTGTGCGCAGGTAAACCTAACCCTAAACCTAAACCTACATGAACCTAAACCTACAGTACATTAACACTTATGTTGCTATGATTTTTTCTCTTCAATGTCTCGTGTTGCCATGGTTACCATAGACTTCCATGTAATTGTGCAATTGTGTAAAAAGTGCACGCCCATGCCTAGATGATGCACCACGTGTGTGCACACTGTTCACAGCTTTCAAACAAAAAAATCCGCTTGGAAATCCGTTCAGGCATTCATGATTTATCAGCCATTATGTTTTCTTCAGATGTAAACAAACATGGCTGCCATGTTTGAAAGAATGGGTTGGTATGGGGGTTAAACATGCAATTTTGCGATCACGATCATGCCTAATACATTTCTGGAGGTCCAAAAAAAAAATTGAAAAAAATGTTTTTGAAAAAAAAACGGCCCAAACTCGGGAAACTCGGGGTTGGCACCAGATGTGTTAACCTACCTAACCCAAACCCTGGATGTGTTCTGTCTGTGGAAGCCAGATGCACTTTGTGCGCAGGTCTGTCTGTTTAAACAATCCTACATTAACCTACCTGAACCTACAGTACATTAACCTACCTGAACCTGCAGTACCTAACCCTGAACCTGCATTCTGTTGCAGTAGCAGCAGGACTGTCTGCTTGGAAAAAATCCTACATTAGCCTACCTACAGTAACCCTATACACCCACATCACACCCACATCAGCGTTAGTTTTGTTGACTCAAGATTTAGATATTCTAGTCGACTAAGACTAGACTAGACTACACAGTTTCCTAAGACAACCTTTGTGAAGACTAAGACAAAATGTGTCTTATTCAAAAGACTAAGCCTTAATCTGAATTTGCTGTAAAAATTAACACCTGTGGCTCTGTTGAAATGGAAGCCTGTCTGTCAGCTTGTAAACTATTCTGTTGAAATGGCATCAAGTCTAGCATCAGCTAACCTTAAACCTACATTCTGTTGAAATAGCAGCATGTCAGTCTGCTTGGGTGCTAAACAATAACAAGAATGATGGTAATGGTTGGTGCTACTGTAGGTGCTACTGTAGGTGCTACTGTAGGTGCTACTGTAGGTGCTACTGTAGGTGCTACTGTAGGTGCTACTGTAGGTGCAAGGCTAGTTGGTGCCTTGCATGGTTTAGTGCTTTGGTTAAAGGCGCTGTAGAAATGAAACCATTTACCTTATTAAAACTGCTGGCTTTTATGCAGCCTCCATGACCACTAAGTTACAATAAGTAATGCTCATCAGACAGCCTCTATGACCACTAAGTTACAATAAGTAATGCTCATCAGACAGCCCCTATGACCACTAAGTTACAATAAGTAATGCTCATCAGACAGCCTCTATGACCACTAAGTTACAATAAGTAATGCTCATCAGACAGCCCCTATGACCACTAAGTTACAATAAGTAATGCTCATCAGACAGCCTCTATGACCACTAAGTTACAATAAGTAATGCTCATCAGACAGCCCCTATGACCACTAAGTTACAATAAGTAATGCTCATCAGACAGCCCCTATGACCACTAAGTTACAATAAGTAATGCTCATCAGACAGCCCCTATGACCACTAAGTTACAATAAGTAATGCTCATCAGACAGCCTCTATGACCACTAAGTTACAATAAGTAATGCTCATCAGACAGCCTCTATGACCACTAAGTTACAATAAGTAATGCTCATCAGACAGCCCCTATGACCACTAAGTTACAATAAGTAATGCTCATCAGACAGCCTCCATGACCACTAAGTTACAATAAGTAATGCTCATCAGACAGCCTCCATGACCACTAAGTTACAATAAGTAATGCTCATCAGACAGCCTCTATGACCACTAAGTTACAATAAGTAATGCTCATCAGACAGCCCCTATGACCACTAAGTTACAATAAGTAATGCTCATCAGACAGCCTCTATGACCACTAAGTTACAATAAGTAATGCTCATCAGACAGCCTCTATGACCACTAAGTTACAATAAGTAATGCTCATCAGACAGCCCCTATGACCACTAAGTTACAATAAGTAATGCTCATCAGACAGCCCCTATGACCACTAAGTTACAATAAGTAATGCTCATCAGACAGCCCCTATGACCACTAAGTTACAATAAGTAATGCTCATCAGACAGCCCCTATGACCACTAAGTTACAATAAGTAATGCTCATCAGACAGCCCCTATGACCACTAAGTTACAATAAGTAATGCTCATCAGACAGCCCCTATGACCACTAAGTTACAATAAGTAATGCTCATCAGACAGCCCCTATGACCACTAAGTTACAATAAGTAATGCTCATCAGACAGCCCCTATGACCACTAAGTTACAATAAGTAATGCTCATCAGACAGCCCCCATGACCACTAAGTTACAATAAGTAATGCTCATCAGACAGCCCCTATGACCACTAAGTTACAATAAGTAATGCTCGCCATCGAGTGATCGAGTCCAATAGTTCCAAACTCTACTGTAGAGTTAGAACAATGTAATCCTAATAATATGTGTTGATGAAGCCATGAACAAAACTCTTTCTGTCTCAATGCTGATCAGCATGACATGACATGATGGTATGTACAGTGTCTGATTCCAGATGCAGATTAGGGATGGGATGATACATGATATTATCGTTTATCGTGATAAACACTCACAATAATCGTATCGTTGAGATTTAATTCATGGTGATATCGTCCTCCGTCATGCACTGGGATCAATTCAACTTTTATTTGCCAAGCTGCATATCCGGTACCACTTAAACCCTCTAGAATTGGTAAAACGTACTTATAATATACGTACTCGATACAGTCTTTTTTTCACTCATTATCAAATGTCTTTGCCAAAAAATAGCCGATCTACAAGCTCACAACGCGGCACAACGTGGCGTGTTGTGAGCTTGTAGATCTGCTATTTTTTGGCAAATGTTCCGTCCCAGTGGATTTTGATTATCATGATAATATTGTAAATCACGATTTCTTTGGTCACAATAATTGTGATATGCCATTTTCATATCGTCCCCTCCCTAATGCAGATGTCATACTGTATGTTTAAACAACGTTTTGCTGTGTTTGTGTCCAGTGATGAGCTGAGGGAAGCCTGGAGGATCTTCACTCCTCTGCTTCACAAGATCGAGACGGAGAAACCTCAACCCATTCCTTACAAATACGGAGGGTAAGAGTCGTGTTGCTCACTTCTTTTTGTTTTAAAAATTATAACACTTTTTACTGTTATAAAATGTAAAAAACGGTTAACTTTTCAGGATTAAAATTAAAAAATAGCAAAAGTATGATATTTGATGCATTTGTGTGAGGCCATAATATGATCAAGTTGGCCATTAAATTACGCAAAAACAAAGTTAAAGGACAACCTTTTTACAACAAGGGTTCATATTTTAGATTGTTATTAGAGAAAAGAAAAGATGAGTTTTAAAATGTTTTCATTGATTTTAGCTATTTTAATTTCATTGGTTTGGTTCATGCCTACAAGTGGCTAAATATCAAATTTAAATGTTTTATACACACTAAGCTGGTGATTTCTTTATTACTATTTACAGTAACACTGCTAAACCCCATAAATCACATCTGCCCATGAAAGATTGTGGTGCATGTTGGGAATGGACTTATTGTGTTTAAAAAGACATTTAGCCACTTGTACACATACCCCCACCCACTGAAATCAAAATCATTAAAGTCGCTAAAACGATAGAAAGCAGTAAATGAAAACATTTTAACACTCGTCTTTTCTTTTCTCTAATTATCTAAAATATGAACCCTTGTTGTAAAACAAACAAAGTTGTCCTTTAAAATATAGAGATGGAGGTTTCTGCCCAGACTGTGACTTTTATTCTCCCCAAATCTTACAGATATCAGGACTTAACGTTTTTATTTTCTTCCCTTTCTTTCCTTTTCTCCAGTCGGGGTCCCGCCGAAGCCGACGAGCTCTCCAAGAGGGTGGGATTCGTCTACGAGGGAACGTACAAGTGGGTCAACCCCCACAGACTGTGATCTGTGAGGACCCCCACAGACTGTGATCTGTGAGGACCCCCACAGACTGTGAGCTGTGAGGTAGAGGAGGAGGGGGGGGGGGGGGGGGGTACAGCAGGGTAATAAGTGAAGGTGTCACAGTGCGCCAGTGGAGCGTGTGGACGGCCATCGCGGGTAAAAAAAAAAAAAAAACATGGGAGAAGAATGAAAGAAGACTTTTAAAAAAGCAACGTGGGGAAAAGAAAGCTTTCGAAAAGCGACGTGGAAATTGAAAAAAAGCTTTAGAAAATCACAGGACTATTTATAATGGGTTCTTGTTCACAGAAAATAGTTTGGCTTTTTTGAGCGACGGAGCACCTTTTGAACATCACATCCATAGTTCTTGCACACGTGGATAAAAGTTCTCACGACTGGTTTAAAGTCATTTTTATATCCGATTAAACGTGTTCGGGGTCAAACCTAGCAATGAGAGTACATGTTAAAAGGTTAAAAACCTCAATATGCAATTTCTTCCGCTGGTTGGCTGTGTGTATGTAGAAGAAAAGCAGCATCATCTGGGTTTTAGAATGATATGTGATATTACATCATGATTCAATCTAGCTAGTTGTTTATGAAACACTAGCACTAGTGTAGGTGGCTCTACTTTCTCACAAATTACGGATTGGGAACTTTGGCCTAGCGAAAACATTTCCAGTCGCGATTATTCTCATTTTATTAAGTAGAAGTAGAAAGCTCGCCGGCAACTCAAAAAGAAAAAAAACTTTTTTTCTGTGGACGTGACTCCTAAAAAAAGTTGTAGTTCTTATCGTTTGTAGTTCTCAGGAACTGTCGTTCCCTCCACAGTCCCATGGAGCCACTTCACCAGAGCATTAAAAACCAGGTCGTCTATTTAATAGACTTTGAAACACAGTGTAGTAATTTAATAATTGGAACAACCGCAGACCCTGCTAATGTCAACATGGCTTTGTTGTAGTAGCCTGATTTCAGACTCAGCTGAAGCTTGAGTCTGACATTGTGCCCTGTTTGAGCGATTTCTGGAGGGGAGGGACTTTGACGGCACGGATTGGCGGTGCGAGGCGTTGTGTGCTTGTAGATCTGCTGTTTTCACTAGTTTAGTTCATTTTTAAAACGATGAATACAAAACGAACGGTCTTGGACATACAAGGTTTCCACCCGACACCGACGAAATAAAATAAAAAGGGGACGCTAGAGCTATGGTTAGCGGTGCAGGTGTTGAGGACCAAATGAGGGACAAACTGATCTTCTGGTGAAATGGCTCCATGTTAATGTTAACATCCGTCAGGTCTTAATCAGATTGAATGTGATTCTTAATGGGATTGAATGTGATTCTTATTGAACAACTGTGTAACAAATCAGATGGAATGGGAGCAGAAGCAGCACAATCCATTCTGCCTCCAACAGACAAACATTTCCTTAGCCTCGTAGCATCATTGCCTCAGTAATTCTTGTTTTGGCCAAATTGAAAATGTTCTGCCCAACTCTCACATAATAAATAAAGGCAGACGAACATGACTTGGGCAACCATGAGTTTTTATCTCATGAATAGCTGAGTCACCTAACTTTTTCTTTGTTTTTTTATCTCTCTCTTCTTGACTAAAAACCTTAAAGGCCCATTTCACCTCTGGGACAACCAGATCTTATTTTATTGTTGTATGTCATATGATGCATTTTGCATCATATGACCTGCATCATATGACCAGTTGTAGCACGGTGAAATACTAAACTATCTAAAAACACAGATTGAACACAAAAAAATAACTCAGGATTGTGTTGATCGTGTCCCAAACAACAATAAAATAAGATCTGGTTGTCCCAGAGGTGAACTTGTCCTTTAACAATATAAGTTAGGCAATTATGCTATGAGGCTAAAGATTTACTAAAAAGAGCACTTTTTCTAACTTTATAGTCATACTATACAGTTGTTATTAAACATTTTCATGCCAAGGACCCCCAGTTTGATAAGTATTTGGCTGTGGACCCCCATCCGAAAATAACTTGTGCCAGGGACCCCCATAAGAGAAGCTGTACAAGCTTGTGGATCGTTGATGATAAAAAAAGTAGCTGATCTACAAGCTTGTTGATGGGGTTGATCTTTGAGTAACCAAAAGGTTTTGGCATTAAAGTGGTTAAAACTAGTTTTCCCCATAGGACCAATCACATGAATATGAGGTTGAAAATGTGTGAAATGCTCCTTTAAAACATGTTCATTCCTTTAAAACATGTTTCAACCCATTCAGAAAGGGTACACATTATTGTGTGTTATTATTTTAATGCTTAAACTGTTGAAAAATAGCAGATTGCTATTTTTGAAAAATCGTGACAATTTGAACTTTGACCCGATTCTATAAGTGACTTTTGAATCCTTCTAAGGTTTTTTGAAAAACCTATCTGTCATTTGTCATGGCTAGCCAATCTGGCCAGCCATCGTCAAAGAAAAGGTCCGTTTCACTTAACTGGAGCTCAGTTAGTCTGTTCTTGAGAGACTACTGTGTCAGTGGTTCTCAAACCTTTTCATGTGAAGGACCCCCAAAATGATATTTATTTGGCCACGGATCACCATCTCAAAATATTTAGTTCCCAGGGACCACCCAGAAGCAACATTTGAGTTACAAACGTTCACTTTAAAAATACATATGTGCAAAAAGTTGCACACATTTTCACAACTTTTTCAAAAATAGCAGATCTACAAGCTCGGTGCCGCGCTGTGAGCTTGTATATCTGCTATTTTTCAATAGTTAAAGCATTCAATGATCCCATGCCTAAATGGGGTTTAAAACATGTTCATTCCTCTCATTCAACTTCCCCAGTAAACACAGAACAAAAGATACACAAAGTCCTGCTCATGTTGTCCACCAGGTGTCACCATTACACCGTAACATAAGCAATGTGATTGTGATACAATAATGTTATGCTTTTGACTGCAGTTATTGGAAATGTCTTCATACAATTTGTATACACTTTTCTTTGTTGTTTTCTGCCATTGTGGACCAAGGAGACGAATAGCTATTATAGCTGTGGCTGTGTTGTTTACAAAGAGAAACCAAAATATGTTAAAGTTTCTCTTCGTCACATTCATACTAGCGGTCTTTAAGAGTGCTTATTTGAGCACCTTTTAAGAAATGTGAGCTTCATTCTGGTCTGTTTCTTAGCCTGCATCTTTGAGTTTCATTACTTTTTGTTTACATATATTTCTTGTTTTTTCCAGGGTTTATTTAAGTTACTGAAGTTCATTCCAAATCTCAACTAGTCTATAAGGAAGCAGTTCGTTCATCTTTATGTCTTAGGCCCGCAGGATTTTGTTGACTGCAAGATATTGTAAAGCTAGCTACTTTGTATATTGTTTCTGAAACTTACAATAAACAAGTCTTATATTAACAAGTGTACCTGCTGTTTATTTAAAGAAGCTACTTATGCAAAGAGGTGAACGTGATACCTTTGTTTGGTAGTAAATTGTTTGGTAGCTTTAGCTTTTACATTAGTCTTAATTTCAGCAAGGCTAAAACAGTCTGCCCTAAAGGTCTGCTATGTAAGGCGGTTTATTTGTGTAGCACAACGTAGTGCAGCTTTTGGGCAGACATTTTTCATAAATGGATGTCTCTTTTATAATGTCACGCATGAATAGCAAAAATAGACGATCTACAAGCTTAACAATGTGTCATGATGCCTCCAATTCTAAGCTTCTAGATCAGCAAATTGTGTGTATTTTAACATGTTGCCTTCTCCTGGGGTTGAACGTCTGTGGGTTTTTATAAATATTTAAACCAGGGGTCTTCAACGTTTTCAGGGCAAGGACCCCTTAGTTGAGAGAGAGATGAAGCAGGGACCCCTTAGTTGAGAGAGAGATGAAGCAGGGACCCCCACAACCTTTCATATAGTTTAGATATTTAACCACTTGAACCATGAATACTTAATAAACTTGACCTTTCACACTGTACTTAGGCCATGGCTACACAGAGCTGGATATTTCTGAAGCTAGACATTTTTTTGTGCTGTTGGGGCTTGCAGCCACATGAAGCTGGATATTTCGGCCGCGAAACTGGATATTTTTTAAACCGGATAAATAAGTGAAGACATTGAAAAATATCTGATTCACTGGATCCGTGACCGTGTAGACATGGAACCCGGATATCTCTGAAGACTTAGACCTAGATATCTTTGTCGTGTGGACCTAGATATTTTTCTATGTGGATATCTGAAAAACCTGGATATATGAAATATCCAGCTCCGTGTAGCCATGGCCTTAGTCTGCTCGTTTCCCCCTCTACACCAAAGCTCTTTGCCAAAAATAGCTGATCTACAAGACCTTGTAGATCTTCTATTTTTGGCTAAAGTTCTCAGAATATGGACACTAGGGTTCAAGTGAAGTGATTAATATAAAAAAGGAGAAAAACAAGTTTCTATCACTCAAATATTTGGAGGACCCCCTGTAGTAACTCTGGGGACCCCCTGTTGAAGACCCGGCAACAAGAACTTGAAACCAAATCACTATTTACTATATCAGATCCAATGGAACAGACGTTCTTTCCAAGTAACAGTTACAAGAAGAAAAGCTTAACTCTGAATTCAACCTTATAATTTACCATCTTTACTTTGTTTACACCTAATAACTCTGAATTGTATGTTCTATTATGACTCCCCCTGGCTGTGGTGTTGATGATAGCAGCATATATTTTATTCTGACAACTCCCAAAGCGTTGCTGTCGGATAGAAACCTCATATCTCCATATTTAAACTTTTAATATTTTTTCATAATGTTACAACCTACATCAGTGTTTCTCAAACTTTCAAATGTAAAGGTCTCCCGTTAACTCTGACAGTGTACAAATGGAACCAAATGGGTTCCATGTGTACACTGTCAGAGTTACAGACTTGTAGGGGTCCATTTAGACCCCCATAAAGGAACCCATAGTCCCTGGAATCCACTTTGAGACCCATTGACATGCATCATACAAGAGTGCTGCACAAGAGTGATGGGGGCGTGTTCCTCCCTCCGCGTCATCAGCGCCCACACCCTAGGTGGGGTTGGCGATAGGGCTTTTCTGTGTGGAGTTTGCATGTTCTCCCCGTGTCTCCTAGGGTTGATACCCTCACAAAAACATGCAGTGATCCTGGTCTCTATACTGCCTCCCCCTGGCCAGCCTGATGGAGGGGAAAGGAACTGGTTGGAATAACGTGTTCCTTCCACACGCTACGTCCATCCCAGGGAAATCCCCCCTGTCAGGTGATAAGAAACAACTTGGACTACTCATGCATTGAAGGAAGCATGAGGTCAGTCCGTTGTCTCCCCAGGCGTGGCAGAGGGAGAGCAGAGCCCAGGATTATATAGGCAATTGGCACTGGGTGAAAATGGGTTACAAAATCGTGGGATAAAAATTATAGAAGAAAAAAACAACAAAAAAACAAGAGTGCTGCACAAAAGTAGTGAAAATGCACGATCTACAAGCTCACAAAGCGTTGTGTTGTGAACTTGTAGATTGACGATTTTCACTATTTTAAATGGTTTTCTTTTTAAATAATAAAAACAGAATGTCTTTTTGGACATACAAGGTTTCCATTCTCCACCGCTGGCAACAAACCGACAGCAGCTCCCCTTCAAAGCCCAGAAATAAGATTATTTACCACAGAATGAAGACGCATGGCTTCAGGTTCAGAAAGCAAAAAAGTAATTCAATGTTTATGATCCCTGCGAGACCCGCACGGTGAAAAACGAAAGCCATTTGATGACATTAGAATCTATTTATTTTCAAAGGCATAAATGTTAATTTGACATTTGTTTTTCCCCATTGCACATCATTACAGTCACTGAGTGATGCTGTATGTTCACAAGGCAGGGTCGTGGTGACAAAATAATGGCATTTAAGGAGGAGGACGTTTAGACAATCATCAGTCTTTGGCTTCACAAAGCAGCAGCAGACACCAGGCCAAGACTTTTAGCAACCACACATTGTATAAGGAGGGGGTCTTCAACGTTTTTCAGGCCAAGGACCCCTTAAGGTGAGCGAGAGATGAGGCAGGGACCCCTGACTGTAGACATTTAATGACTTAAACCCTCAATCCTTTATAAACTTGACTTTTGGCTCAGTACTTGGTCTGCTCTTTTGTCCCTCTGCACCAAAGTAAACCAAACGAACATTGCTATTTGAGAAAATAATTTCCCCATCACACAAAGATTTGGTGGCCCCCCTGCAGTATCGCTGCGGACCCCCTAGGGGTCCCGGACCCCCTGTTGAAGACCCCTGGATAAGGCACTTATTTTCAAGAACAGGTTGCTACACATGCACATTCACAGTAGGCTGACATACACAGAGATGGGAAAAGTACTCACATTCTGTACTTAAGTAAAAGTAAAAGTACTTGTGAAAAAAACGACTTTGGTAAAAGTAAAAGTACTCATTCCAAATAATTACTCAAGTAAAAAGTAAAAAGTATGTGCTTTGAAAAGTACTTTTAAAGTAAAAGTAAAAGTATTTTTACCGTATATTTCTAGAATTTGAAGGATATTAAAATTAAAAGATCCCCACCAAACACACGTCTATGATTTGAAATCTAAATGCAGCAGTGTTTTTTTTAGACTGAGTACCAGTTATAGTCAGATAATATAGTACAATCATTATTATTATAAAAAATAAATGTAGGCTATAACCCACAATTTTGTAACCCTTTTTTTAAGTGTCAATTGACCACCAAGTAGTCCTACACCATTATGACTCATGTTAAAATACAGATAAGGTTTCCTAATAAGAATGTCGTTTTCATTGTTCAATTATAATTATAATACATCTCACATCCACAGACAGACAGATTTCTGACTGTCTGTTACTAGACGTTTTGCATGTCTGTCACTGGACCCCAATGTAAATAAGCCATACTGTAGTCGTGCTTTTGCTATGCGAACTGCTAATCAAGTATTCAATCAATCAATTCAAACACACGCATGCATGCAAGCGCATGAGGGCACGCGCGCGCGTGCCGCGCGCGCACACACACACACACACACACACACACACACACACACACACACACGCTAAAGGCTTTTGCGAGGCAAAGATGACAGAAGCTACAGTTGTGCAGACTGCAGACCATTTTTTCCACACAGAACTTGACAGAAGCACTACTTTATCTAGCTTGCCCGTTTCAAGGCTACACTTTATCCAGCATGAGTTAAAAAGCACTGCCACTGACTCACCTACACTTCGGAGCTTCAAAAAGAACGCATTTCCAACGCGTGTGCATTACATGGCCAAAGTCGTGTGTTCATAATCCAGAGTTATAGAATCCACGTGAATCGTGTTGACATGTTTGAAAGCCACGACGAGATGAATGGTTTACACAGCATTGTCATGATGGTAGAATTAAACCAGACTCTGAAAACCGCGGATTTCAAAATAAGAGCACAAGGTATGAGGCTATTATGTAGCCTATATGATTAGTTTTATTTGTTAGTCTATTACAGGAAGTAAATAGACCGGTGCTTGCCCTCCTTTGCCTACTTGACACAGTGTGAATCTCCCACTCTGGCCAGCAGCAGAGCGTCATCGCAGCCTGTATGCATGATGATCAAGCGCTCTAATCATTTTGTTTGATCTGCCACACATCGGCGCAACATTAACATACCGGTATAAAACCAAAGTAGCGAGCCTGTTTTGAAAATGTAGCGGAGTAAAAGTACAGATACTTGTGTTAAAATGTAACGGATAAAAGTAAAAAGTACTCAGAAAAATAATTACTCAGTAAAGTACAAAGTACTGAAAAATGTACTTCGTTACAGTAACGAAGTATTTATACTTCGTTACTTCCCATCTCTGGACATACAGTACACTTAGAACTGATCACAATAAATATTAAAACAAGCAGATTAAGTGAGGTATCGCATTCAATAAAAGGTGCTGTTGGCTTTACATCGGACGGCGAGGTTAACGACTATTTTAAGGTATGGGTAGGACTGAGCCATAAAGACAAAAATCATAATATTTTATACCAAATACCTCTGACCATATTGTTGTTCAAAAACAGAAAACGGCTCATTGGGAGCTTGTAGGTGGGCATTTGTTGTTGTTGATAAAAAGTATAAAATAGGGAAGGAGTAGTTCAGTAAGTAATCTTTTAAGTTATTAAAACCAGACAAACAGGACACTCATCATGCCATATTACGATATCCCAAACCCACAGGCGACATCTGATCTCATACAACAACTAGAAGCAGTGCTCTTCCGAGCACAGGTCTCCACCAGGTCAGGCATGTAATGTGTTTTACATAAGTCGGCCTCCTGATGGCGCTATAAAAGGCTGATGTAAAAAATGCAGGGAAAAGGTTTTACCTTGGCCTCTAAGGAGTGCGCATACAAAGTTTGACACTAATCGGTGGAGTTATAGGTGAAAACATGAATCGGCCTGTTATAGCGCCACCATGAGGCTGATTTGATTTTTCTTAAGTGGCATATATTCCTCTGCCTATTGGGAATGTGCATGCACAATTTCACCAAAATCGCACACTGCGTTCAGGATTTCAGGCATTTTATTCAAAACTGACCAATCCTGCAAACTTTGAAAGCCAGTTTTAGCCAATCAGGATGGAATATGGAAAATCTGACACATCCATGTCGATCACATGACTGTAGAGATACTGTCTACTGATTTACGTGATTTTTGGACAAAATCTGTAGGAGTACTGGCAAAAGTTAGTTTTGCAAAAGTCGGCCTCCTGGTGGCGCTAGAACAGGCCCATGTGAAATATTTGGGGCAGAGGTTCTGAATTGGTGTCGAGGGAGTGTGTGTGCACAGTTTGGCAGCGACCGGGTCAACGGCGCCGGAGATTAGCTGGTAACGGACAAACGGACGGACGGACGGACGCACGGACGGACGGAGGGGAAAACATACTCTCCCTCAGCCTTCGGCTGGTGGAGACAACAATGACATTTCTACCAGACCAGACTGTACTCATACTGTACATACTGTAGGTTGAGGACAATGTGATGTGATAGTCAGGTGTTTCTTTGCCTTGCTTTCTGTAAAAAAAATAGGCAAGCTTCAATCAAATACATACAAGATCAAAGCTGCAATTTAACATGAAAATGTCTCTGCAAATCTTGTTTAAAGGACAACTTTGTTTTTTTACAATAAGGGTTCATATTTTAGATTGTAATTAGAGAAAAGAAAAAGTGAGTGTTAAAATGTTTTCATTTGCTTCGTTCTATTGTTTTATCGCGTTTACCGTGCTAAAATGTGGGGCATGCGTGGGGGCATGCGTACAAGTGGCTAAATATGTCTTTTTAGACACAATAAGCCAGCAGTTTCTTTATTGCTATTTACAGTAACACTTCTAGCCCCCATAAGTCACATCTGCCCATGAAAGGTTCGTTGTATCTTGGGAATGGGCTTATTCTGTGTAAAAACTGACATATTTAGCCACTTGTATGCATGCCCCCAACCACTGAAATAAGAATCTCTAAAACAATAGAAATAAGTAAATGAAATCAATTTAACACTCATCTTTTATATTCTTTAATTACAAATATGAACCCTTGTTGTACAAAACTAAAGTTGTCCTTTAATGCTGCATTAGGATGGTATGGATTCAGTCCATATGCAGTGTCCATATTAGCAGTCTGTGTACACCAGGGGTGCCCAAAAGGTAGATGGTGATCTACCAGTAGATCACCAAGGGTGTGCAGGTAGACCACATGACATGCCTCTAAAAATATATAATTAAAATATAAAATATATGTCAATATGACATCAAGAAGGGCCTGTCAGCTCCCTTCATGGCTTCTAAAGTACTGTAGGCAAACCTCCAATGCAATACTTTGTTCAAGAGTCAGTAGCATTACAAAGAACCCCAAAACCTACTGTACCACTTCCATACAGAATGGCATGAAGACATTTTCCCCAGTATTTCCCATTTATTTCCCCCTAAAATGTAACGCCAGTGCTGCTATTCCAAAGCCTCCCTCAGGCCCTCAGCTAAAACATTTTGGATGGCTGGATCATGTTGAGCTAGTCATTTTAAAAGTAGATCTCACGTCAAAAAAGTGTGGGCATCCCTGGTGTACACAGTATACTTTCACTGTACAGATTATGACTTGACAGTATATTGTTTAGACTGATGCAAGGTTCTTGGTTTACCTGTGATCCTAGTTTACTAAGGCACTGCAAACACTTTGTTATTGTCTATTGACTCTGTAAACGTGCCTACAGTAAACTGCAATATATATTTTAGCAGCATTTTGATTTCAGCAGAGATCTAGAATATTATTTAGGCAAAAGATTCCATATGACTGTCACAACATACAGTGCATGCATCAGCAGACGGATGGAAGTATTTTCAAGACGTTAGGATACTGTCTTCGTTTACAAAACATACGTTTCGGTCACTTCTTCATCAGGCATCTGCCTGAGTGACCGAAACGTTGTATATTCTGTTTCTCTTTGCAGGTGCAAAAGGACTTAAAAGACGTTTAGTGAGGATAGGAAAAAAAAGAAAGAAACAAGAGTCAAGCCCTTTGCACACAGGACAGTTGCGTTTTTTTCGTTTGCTGCATGAATAAAACGCATTGGATTTGGTGTGCAAGGCTGTGCGGAATCGGCGCTGCGGATCCAAAAAGGAGTCATAAAAGGAGTGATGCGTTTTTTACCGCATGCGACAAGACGCACGAATCGAACTGGGTTCGATCGAGAAAAAAACGCACGGCGGCAGCCACTCGTCGCACGGCTAATTCAGAGCCGGTGTGCATGAGGTCATAGAGAATCATTGTTTTCTTTTCAAAAAATTATATTGTCCGTTTTATCCGTGCGGTTAAACGCGCCTGTGTGCAAAGGGCTTTAGCTGAACGAAACCTCCTCTGTGAAGAATGAACATGAGTTGGACATCAGCGGAGGATGGTGGGGGGGGGGGCTTGTTGCATCTCAGCTGTGGAGTGACTGGTGGTCTCATCTATTTAATAACAGGTTAACAATTAATTCCTTGTTCGAAGGCACTGTTTAAAAGGTCAACACATGCTCCTCAAAAAAACCTTCGGTTTCAGACGGGTTTTCTTTCCCCAACCAGCTGGGACAGTCAGGACTCACAGGGGTGCAGGAGGAGTGTCCGAAAGAAGAAAACCTGAAGTTCTGAATGACCTCCAAATGGAGCGATGGTCACTTTAGGTTTGGAGCGTTGGAAGGAGCCTGTGGTTCTGGATGGTGTTCTGGGTGGATGGTTCTATGTGTTTACATGTGTTCTATGTGGATGGTTCTATGTGTTTACATGTGTTCTGGATGTGTTCTAGGTGGACTAGAACAGTGGTTCTCAACCTGTGGGTCGGGATCCCCAGGGGGTCCCCCAAATTATTATTATTATTATTATTTTTTTTTGGGGGGGGGGAGGTCCCCAGATGATTTACTTAATGTGCAACATTGTTTTCTCACTCAACAGTAAACAAACCAACATAAAGTTTAAGTGTATAGACTATAGAGGGTGTCTGCACATTTCTAAAGTGAAAATTTAAGGACCTTTTACGTAATACCTCTAAAATGACAAATTAAACACTGGCCAAATTGTCAAATATTAGAGGCAGAAATTGTGGAAATAAACGACCTACATGCTCACAACGCCTTGCGTTGCGAGGCATTGTGAGCATGTAGATCTGCTATTTTCTCAACAGAACCGTGTCATACAAAATGTAAAGCCTCAACTCTTGGTGCTCGTCAGGGTGGGTGGGGGGTCTCCAGTTAAAATGTGATTATTTTGGGGGTCGCAGCCTGAAAAGGTTGAGAACCACTGATCTAGATGTATGGTTCTGTGCTTACATGGTTCTGTGTGGTTCTATCTGTTCTACTGTAGGAGGATGGTTCTATCATGTGTTGACATGGTTCTGGATGGATGGTTCTAGCTGTTTACATGTGTTCTGGATGGTTCTATGTTGTTCTGTATGGATGGTTCTGGTTTACATGTGTTCTGTATGGATGGTTCTAGGTGTTTACATGGTTCTGGATGGTTCTAGGTGTTTACATGGTTCTGTATGTATGGTTCTATGTTTACATGGTTCTGTATGGATGGTTCTATGTTGTTCTGTATGTATGGTTCTGGTTTACATGTGTTCCGGGTGGTTCTGTAAACAGCTGATGAAGTCTGTGACAGGACGGTTCTGGTAGCAGATCTGATAGACGGCGTTGAACAGGGGGAACCTGGAGAACACAGAGTCAGAGCTAGATGATCCACAGACAGGGTTATTCATGTTATAGATGATCCACAGACAGGGTTATTCATGTTATAGATGATCCACAGACAGGGTTATTCATGTTATAGATGATCCACAGACAGGGTTATTCATGTTATAGATGATCCACAGACAGGGTTATTCATGTTATAGATGATCCACAGACAGGGTTATTCATGTTATAGATGATCCACAGACAGGGTTATTCATGTTATAGATGATCCACAGACAGGGTTATTCATGTTATAGATGATCCACAGACAGGGTTATTCATGTTATAGATGATCCACAGACAGGGTTATTCATGTTATAGATGATCCACAGACAGGGTTATTCATGTTATAGCCGATAGAAACTAAATGGGAAGAACACGTTTCAGTTGAAAAAGAAGAAGAAAAGGTCTGAGCACTCCAAAATTAACACACTTGCTCTGATGAAGACTTCGGTTGAAAGATGTAGGCTTTTACATTTTCTAATAGACATGATTAAATTACATTGATTTTACACCTCACTCCTCCAATCCTTTTTGAGAGCCAACAATCTAAAAACTAAAAACTAATACATATTTCAAAACTACACGTATGGTAGAACAAGTGCTTCCATCATCATGTGGTAGAACTTACTTGTCAGTGAGCTTCTTGTTGTCCAGGATGGTGTGAACCTCAGCAGCGGTGGCAGGACCCTGGAGCTTCTGACCTCCAAGGAGCTCCTTCTCTAGCTCCTCTATGGACTGGTAGAGAGAGGACACAGAGGAGACAATACTGAGGAGACAATACTGTAAACATCTCCTTATATACTCTAAAGGGCTTTGCACACCGACGCGTTCTTTCGCACGGACACAACGGACTATTGCATTTTTTTTAAAGAAAACAATGGTTCTCTACGACCTCATGCACACGAATTTGCCGTGCGACAAGTGGCTGCGGCCGTGCGTTCTTCTTTCGATCGAAACCAGTTCGATTTGTGCGTCTTGTCGCATGCGGTAAAAACTCATTCACTCATTTTATGACTTCTTTTCGGATCTGCAGTGTGGATTCCACACAGCCTTGCACACCAAATCCAATGCGTTTTAATCATGCAGCAAACAGAAAGAAACGCAACGGTCCTGTGTGCAAAGGGCTTAAGTGTAACATCTCCTTCTGCTATGATACCATGATATCACGAGACTGATACAGAGGAGACATGTGTCATGTGTGACCTACAGTACAAGGAGTGAGGGTTATCCAGTTATTATAATGTATAAATAATTAGTACCAGGGGTATTGAGAGAGTTTTTTATCAAGCTGCTGAACAAAGCCTGTCGCCAGTGCAGCCTTCGTAGGAGATCGTGTGGATTCTCTACTGATGCACGTTAGAGATGCGCGGATAGCGGTTTTAGCCGCAGTGGACCGCGGTGATCCGCGGTGCAGTCGGATTTGGATCAATCAAATATAATTATTAATTAATTTCGGATATCCGCGGATGAAATAATGCAGGAAATAAATGATGGCCTAATATATCAATAAAAAGCGAAATCTAGGTATGCTTGTGTCTGTGTTAGTGTGTGTTATTTTGTATACTTTGTAAAGTAACCATTATTTTTCATGAGGCAATGTGCAGTCCACGATAAAACTAAACAGCTGTGTCCACTTAAACGGCATCACGGCATGCATCGTCGCACTCATCATTACCTCTTGTTGCGCTGCGCTTAAAAGTGAATCTCTCCATAGTCCATATTGTAAAGTACTGTACAGTAGGTAAGTTAAACTTCCCACTAAGTTGTGTTTGTTCCTCTCGCTTTCGCTCTCTCCCTCGCTCTCTCTTTCTCTTGTGTGTCTGACTCTGTCTGCCTGCATGTCTGGTTGGTCTGCATCGACGCACAGCACCGACTCCAAAAAAAAAAAAAAAGAAAGAAAAAAAGACGAACGGAGACATTCCGTAGGCTAGATCAATGCATTTCTGTGATCGCACAACTAAGAAAACTAACAGGGAATAGCCTACCAGAAAATAATATTAGCCTAAGGGTAATAATAATAATAATACTTTTGAAGTTGCGGATGAGGATGGTGCGGATTTATAAATTGGATGATATAATTAATGCGGTTGGATAATGGGCGGATAATGAATTTGCGCGGATGGATTCGGATGACTTCAGAAGCCTATCCGCGCATCACTAATGCACGTGTATTATGTTTTAGGTCTTCCATGCACTTCATTGAATGAACTACATGTGATTTATGTGGATTGATTGATTAACTTGAGGCCTGAGGACGATTCTAAAAACGCCTTCTAAAGCCTGACCTACTGTAAGTAAAAGCACACAAACGTGTTCTCGTCCATAATGTGTTCATTCAAAACCCTGACGGTATTAAATAAGATATGAAAAGGTAAGGCAGACACATCTTTAGTTTTGACTGCACAGTGCACTTAAGAAATCCCCCCGTTCTGTCTGGTCCATCATACTGTGTTCTATGTTGCATTGAGTCTAAAACCTGTCCATTTCTCTTTACACAGAGTTAAAGGATGTCATGTGTGGGACAAGGAGCAGCGGAGCTGATTATAATGAATTGGCACTGGGCAGGAGTCCTGAGTGAAACCTGCCCAAAAGACCATCATGTGTTCTCAACAGAACAAGCTGCTGCTGTTAACAGGACAGATTAATCAGGGTTTATTGATGAACAAACCAGTGAGGAGCCTCAGTAGCAGCTGGAAGAACCATGTAGAAACCTCTTGGGTCGCAGTTTAGTATGAGAAACGGCACATCACGTCTCCATCCTAACGTCTGTCCGTGTACGTTTTTTACAGGTCTATGGGTTTGCCGCTCTGACATCACTGTGATGTCAGGGGAACCACACTAAAGGGCTTCGCACACAGGACCGTTGCGTTTCTTTCCGTTTGCTGCTTGATTAAAGCGCATTGGATTTGCGCATTTCATTGGACTCAATGAGTTTTTACCGCATGCGACAAGACGCACAAATTGAACTGGGTTCAATCTGGGAAAAAAAGGCAAAAAATGAAATCGTAAAAAAAAAAAAAAAAAACGTGGCTGTGTGCAAAGGGCTTAACAGAATCTCTCTTTTATGCCCATATATGGAGATCCCTGATGTCATCAAAATTAAGCCCATATCTAAAAGGACTTCATATGGGAATGCCCATATATGGAGGCCACATCGGCCACATACCATATAAGGCCAAGACAGATGGCCAAGATAGCCCATACCTGTGTAGCTGGTTCTACAGACAGGGATGTCCATAATATATGGGCATAAAAGGGATTGTATTTATGATGTCAGATGTCATAGACGTCATAGGACTTTCACATAACGAATAACTGATGGGGCTCTCACAGCATATCTCCATATATAGGTACTACTACTAGGGGTCTCCATATATGGGTAACTGGTCCGATATGCTGTACATCACTGGCCAGATGGCCAAGACATGGCGTGTGAGGTCGAGCTTGTAGATCTCCCATTATTAAAAATCATGAAAATCAAGAAAAGTCTTAGATTTTTTTGACCTCTTGAATATTACCCTGCCCTGAATTCAACCCCATCGTTTACCAGACGTCATTTAGTTTACTAACCAACTGTCATGTTTCCTCCTCCCTGTCTGTGGAGGTGGTGATGATAGCAGCAGGGACGTGCAGAGAATGCTAGAGAGGCAGGGGCTGACATTTCTAAAAGGGTCTTTCGGTGGAAATATCGAAAATAGCAGACCTCCAAGCTCACGGTGCTTGATACCACACTGAACTAAGCATAATCAATCCAATACTGGAGATGTGGCGTAGCGGCATGGATTTCTACACAGAGAGGGCAATTCTTTCAACATAAGATGCTGCATTCAAGTTCAGGAGAGTTTGGACAAGGCAATTCTCTTGAATGCTGCCTTCAGGTATGGCATGGAAAGAGGGGGCATTTGGATTTCTTTCACCATAATAAAAACTGCATTCATGGTCTGAAGAGGGCACCTTTTTACAGACGGATAAAAGGGCAGGGGCTCAAGCCCCCTTTGATGTCTAAGTGTGCATGTGCCAGTATGTTCTCCTGCCAACATTCCAAACAACCTGGTTCTCGCTCAACGTCCAGAAATAAGACCCTGTTATGGCCTTCCATTCCTCAGCTCAGGGTTGGTGGCAGGTCACACAACATGGTTGTTGTTTGTGTTACTCTAGCTGTCTAACACACACACACACACACACACACACACACACACACACACACACACACACACACACACACACACACGCACGCACACACACACACACGCACGCACGCACGCACGCACGCACGCACGCACGCACACACACACACACACACCACGACCGAGCTGATATTTTACTGAGGTTACGTTGCGGAATAAGGTTAAGTTTAGGCATTTACTTTTAGGAACACCTGGAGAAGACCGTTCCGAGGTCGCCGGATTTGAGCGTGTTTTTGGGCTAGCATTCTCGTATTCATATCAAAGATCTAATCAAATACACATTTCCAAACGATAGATTTCAGAACAGCAACAAATCCATGGCTCTGCTCTCTCTCTCCCTCAGGGGACGGTGAAGCTAAGCGCAACGGTGGGGGCGCGGGAGTGTGGGGAACGTAAAGTCAAAGCTGACGTGGGGAACACACCACTGATTATTGTCGATGATGGAGAGGTTATATAGCTTTATGAATTGAGAGGCACTCTGGCCGATTTCGTAAGAGACTCGTCGCCAATTGCAAGATATTTAAAAGTTATTTGGGGCCATGATAATGATAACCCCTTCTTCCCATTACTAGACTAAGGATTTATATTGACTGTGTTATTGTTTACAACCACAATTATTCACTTGTGGCAAGATCGCGGTTCCACTAGTTTTACTAGTAGGTTAGTGTAGGCTTTAATCCTTTTCAGAAGTTAATTGTAAAGTTAATGTTTTCTATTTAATGATTTCCTTTATCCTCATCTAATCTTGCGCTAATGCACGCAACTGTTTTCGCCAGGTTTTAAAGCCTAGTATGCTTTTCAGAAGTTAATGAATGTTTTCCATTTAATGATATCCTGTATCATCATCTTGCAGTAATGCACGCAACTGTTTTCGCCAGGTTTTAAGGTCTTAATTTAGTTGTTTCTCATAAGCTCGCGACCCCCCTTGCCCATCGGCCCCCCACCGTTGCACTTAGGTTCACCGGGAAAACCGTGTTGTCTCTCTCACCTTCCCGGTCTTGGCGAAGGCCTCGGCCACCTTGCGGTTGCGTCCTCCGTAGCAGGTGGTGATGAGGTCGGCGACGCCGCAGCTCTCCAGGAAGGTGGCGGAGGACACGGGGCCCGCCGTGCAGAAGATGCGGGCGAAGGCGATCATCTCCATCAGGCCCAGGCGGATCACCGCCGCCTTGGTGTTGTCCCCGAAACCCAGACCGTCACAGAACCCTGCTCCTACTGCTACGATGTTCTGTTGGATGAAAACATTAAATAACACTAAACCCAGGGAGTCACAGAACCCTGCTCCTACTGCTACGATGTTCTGTAGGATGAAAACATACTGTCATTAAATAACACTAAACCCAGACCTGGAGAACCAAAACATACTGTCATTAAACACTAAACCCAGACCGTCGCAGAACCCTGCTCCTACTGCTACGATGTTCTGGAGAACCAAAACATACTGTCATTAAATAACACTAAACCCAGACCGTCACAGAACCCTGCTCCTACTGCTACGATGTTCTGTAGAACCAAAACATACTGTCATTAAATAACACTAAACCCAGACCGTCACAGAACCCTGCTCCCACTGCTACGATGTTCTGTACAGTGATGGAAGAAATACTCAAATGTTTTACTTGAGTAAAAGCATTAATACTGTAAATGTACATATACTTTGTTACAAGTAAAAGTACGGAATTCAAAATTGACTTGAGTAAACTTGTGAAAGTGTTGGCATTATATCTCCCAATTACAGCTTGTACGTAAAAAAAAACTCTCCTCCCATAAATGAATGCCCTGGCCAGGCCTACTGTACTAGATCCTACTCTACAGTAGACCCTCACCTTCAGCGCCCCACAGATCTCTAGACCCTCACCTTCAGTGCTCCACAGATCTCCACCACGTCGTACTCTTCCACCACCGTGACCCGGAAGTTCTTGGTCTGCATCAGTTCCTTCAGCAGAGCTCCATGGTTCTGGTTCTTACACCCTGAAACAGAAAGGTTCTTATTACACCCTGCACTTCTATTCCAGTCAAACCTGTATTACTCAATGTCAGTTGCACATAGAGTTGATTCTTTATGCTGGGGAAAACCGTCAGTGTTACCTGCAATTAGAAGGAGTGCTCATCTACTAAATGACAAAACAATAAGACATGGTCATCCAATCTCTATTTCTGTCAAATCTGGACTGTCCAGTTATCTGGTCTGGTGCATCAAAGCAAGACATTGGCAAACTTCAGCTTGCTCAGAACAGAGCGGCAAGACTAGCTGGGCTTTTCTGTCAGGAGTAGTGTGGATGCTATGCATGCCAGTCTGTTAGGAGTAGTGTGGATGCTATGTATACCAGTCTGTTAGGAGTAGTGTGGATGCTATGCATGCCAGTCTGTCATGGATGAGGGTGGATGAGAGACTGGCATGCAGCCTTGTTCTGTTTTTAAATAATGTGTATTCCTCACAGAAACCATTCAGTTTGTTCTTACAGTTATTACCTGTAAGTGAAAGACATTTACAATACAGTTACAATACTAGACAGGCACTTTACCTGTGCCCCAAACCAATGCACTTAAAGGTGGAGTGACATGGCCCCATGCCCCATGTACCCCCATGTTAAATGACCCAATCAAATTAATTTATTGTAGTTACTGTACTGAAAGTAGTACTTTCTGTACAGTAACTGAAATACATTAATTTGATTGGGCTAATATGGGGGGAGGGGCGGAGTCGATTATCATTATCTTTTGAAACTGCCCCAAAAAAAGCTGTCCGAGGTGTGTTTCAGACATTCTAAACCAATTTTAAAACTATCAGTTCTAGGGGTAAAAATTATATAGCATTCGCTATAAAATCAATGGTTAGACCGGTAAAAAAGTACATGTCTTCTTCAAAAAAGGTGTCAGAGATTAGTTACGAGGGTCAACACACTTCTCCCCGTCTATGAGACGGTTTTGTCGGCCATACCCTGCTGTCTCTTCCCCTAAACCTGACTGGAGGACCTGGCCGGGACACCGGAGCAAGCTTAGAACGAGCGTCCAGCGATCTCCTCCTCCTCGGCAGCTCTGAGCCCTTTTAGCAGACATATGTCCTGCTGTCTCGGAGGACTGAGGTCCGTGGCTCATAAACTCTGCGTGTGTAGCCTGTGTGTGTGTGTACACACACAATAGCTCTCCAAAATAGCCTTGCGGTGCGGCGCTGCTACACGCTAACAACAACATCACGTTGTGCGCGGCACGGCACGACGGACAAAGTATATATTCACTGCTAACTGATACGGCCCGCCTCCTTTTCAGACTGTTTGAAGAAACACCACGTGACCTACTGTATCATAATGTTAAATTTCGTCAGGTGTCGCCACTCCTTTAAGAAAACAGTAATGTACAGAGCCATGGCATACTGGGATGTGCTTTATTTTCCAAGTTCATGTTTTGTCTGTAACACTGATTATGTGTTGTTGGTATGTGGTCAGGCTTAGGCCTGGCTCAGGGAGGAGGACGCCCCTGCCATGCAGAGTCCAACATGGGCCCAAGCCGGGCGATAGCAGGAAGACTGCATGAATTAATAACCTACTGTACTGCATGAATTAATAACCTAGACCTACTGTACTGCATTTTATGTCTTGTATTGTGATGTTGTTTTATCCCTGGACCCCAGGAAGAATAGTCTCCACCGGGGGTCTTCAATGTTTTCAGACCCAAGGACCCCTTAGTTGAGAGAGAGATGAAGCAGGGACCCCCACAACCTGTTCATAGATTCCATATAGTTTCATTGTTTGACAGCACGATCATCAGTGTATTTTGGATTCATGTCAATTTGTGTTTTCAGATATTTAACCACTTGAACCATCAATACTTAATAAACTTGAACTTTCACTCTATACTTAGTCTGCTCTTTTTCCGTCGCATGGGGTGCCCTGAGTTCTGGAGGACCCGCTGTAGTAACTCTACATGAGACAAATGCCCATGCATGCATGTTTTCCAAATGGTTCAAGAACATACAGGACATACAGGATAGTTAACAGGTTAATGGATGGTGTCAGGGCGTTCCACACTGGGATCAATTCACCTTTTATTTGCCAGGTTCCATATTATCCGGTACCACTTAAACCCTCATTAATTGGTAAAACGGACCTGGAAATAACATACTTGATACAGTCTCTTTTAAATCTCTTCGCCAACAAATAGGCGTTCTACAAGCAATTTATTTGGTCATAAAAATGACATGACAATGTCCTATGGTCCCATCCCTACTGTGGAGAAGTAGGTATGAGAGCACTGAGTAGTGAGAACACTGTCTCTGGTACTGTCTTCCTGCACAAGTTCTTATTCTCACTCGCTGCACAGATAGTATTCTATAACTCTGTGCACAGATAAAGTATTCTATAACTCTGTGCACAGATAAAGTATTCTATAACTCTGTGCACAGATATAGTATTCTATAACTCTGTGCACAGATAAAGTATTCTATAACTCTGTGCACATATAAAGTATTCTATAACTCTGTGCACATATAAAGTATTCTATAACTCTGTGCACAGATAAAGTATTCTATAACTCTGTGCACAGATAAAGTATTCTATAACTCTGTGCACAGATAAAGTATTCTATAACTCTGTGCACATATAAAGTATTCTATAACTCTGTGCACAGATATAGTATTCTATAACTCTGTGCACAGATAAAGTATTCTATAACTCTGTGCACAGAGAAAGTATTCTATAACTCTGTGCACAGATAAAGTATTCTATAACTCTGTGCACAGAGAAAGTATTCTATAACTCTGTGCACAGATAAAGTATTCTATAACTCTGTGCACAGATAAAGTATTCTATAACTCTGTGCACATATAAAGTATTCTATAACTCTGTGCACATATAAAGTATTCTATAACTCTGTGCACAGATAAAGTATTCTATAACTCTGTGCACAGATAAAGTATTCTATAACTCTGTGCACAGATAAAGTATTCTATAACTCTGTGCACAGATATAGTATTCTATAACTCTGTGCACAGATATAGTATTCTATAACTCTGTGCACAGATAAAGTATTCTATAACTCTGTGCACAGAGAAAGTATTCTATAACTCTGTGCACAGAGAAAGTATTCTATAACTCTGTGCACATATAAAGTATTCTATAACTCTGTGCACAGATAAAGTATTCTATAACTCTGTGCACATATAAAGTATTCTATAACTCTGTGCACATATAAAGTATTCTATAACTCTGTGCACAGATAAAGTATTCTATAACTCTGTGCACATATAAAGTATTCTATAACTCTGTGCACAGAAAGTATTCTATAACTCTGTGCACATATAAAGTATTCTATAACTCTGTGCACAGAGAAAGTATTCTATAACTCTGTGCACAGATAAAGTATTCTATAACTCTGTGCACAGATAGTATTCTATAACTCTGTGCACATATAAAGTATTCTATAACTCTGTGCACATATAAAGTATTCTATAACTCTGTGCACAGAGAAAGTATTCTATAACTCTGTGCACAGATAGTATTCTATAACTCTGTGCACAGATAAAGTATTCTATAACTCTGTGCACAGATAGTATTCTATAACTCTGTGCACATATAAAGTATTCTATAACTCTGTGCACAGAGAAAGTATTCTATAACTCTGTGCACAGAAAGTATTCTATAACTCTGTGCACAGAAAGTATTCTATAACTCTGTGCACATATAAAGTATTCTATAACTCTGTGCACAGAGAAAGTATTCTATAACTCTGTGCACAGATAAAGTATTCTATAACTCTGTGCACAGATAGTATTCTATAACTCTGTGCACAGATAAAGTATTCTATAACTCTGTGCACAGATAGTATTCTATAACTCTGTGCACAGAGAAAGTATTCTATAACTCTGTGCACATATAAAGTATTCTATAACTCTGTGCACAGAGAAAGTATTCTATAACTCTGTGCACAGAGAAAGTATTCTATAACTCTGTGCACAGAGAAAGTATTCTATAACTCTGTGCACAGAGAAAGTATTCTATAACTCTGTGCACAGAGAAAGTATTCTATAACTCTGTGCACAGATATAGTATTCTATAACTCTGTGCACAGATATAGTATTCTATAACTCTGTGCACAGATAAAGTATTCTATAACTCTGTGCACAGATAAAGTATTCTATAACTCTGTGCACAGATAAAGTATTCTATAACTCTGTGCACAGAGAAAGTATTCTATAACTCTGTGCACAGAAAGTATTCTATAACTCTGTGCACAGAAAGTATTCTATAACTCTGTGCACATATAAAGTATTCTATAACTCTGTGCACAGAGAAAGTATTCTATAACTCTGTGCACAGATAGTATTCTATAACTCTGTGCACATATAAAGTATTCTATAACTCTGTGCACAGAGAAAGTATTCTATAACTCTGTGCACATATAAAGTATTCTATAACTCTGTGCACAGAGAAAGTATTCTATAACTCTGTGCACAGAGAAAGTATTCTATAACTCTGTGCACAGAGAAAGTATTCTATAACTCTGTGCACATATAAAGTATTCTATAACTCTGTGCACAGAGAAAGTATTCTATAACTCTGTGCACAGAAAGTATTCTATAACTCTGTGCACATATAAAGTATTCTATAACTCTGTGCACATATAAAGTATTCTATAACTCTGTGCACATATAAAGTATTCTATAACTCTGTGCACAGAGAAAGTATTCTATAACTCTGTGCACAGAGAAAGTATTCTATAACTCTGTGCACAGATAGTATTCTATAACTCTGTGCACAGATAAAGTATTCTATAACTCTGTGCACATATAAAGTATTCTATAACTCTGTGCACAGATAAAGTATTCTATAACTCTGTGCACAGATAAAGTATTCTATAACTCTGTGCACAGAAAGTATTCTATAACTCTGTGCACATATAAAGTATTCTATAACTCTGTGCACAGATAGTATTCTATAACTCTGTGCACACAGAAAGTATTCTATAACTCTGTGCACAGATAAAGTATTCTATAACTCTGTGCACAGATAAAGTATTCTATAACTCTGTGCACAGAAAGTATTCTATAACTCTGTGCACAGATAGTATTCTATAACTCTGTGCACACAGAAAGTATTCTATAACTCTGTGCACAGATAAAGTATTCTATAACTCTGTGCACAGAGAAAGTATTCTATAACTCTGTGCACAGATAAAGTATTCTATAACTCTGTGCACAGATAAAGTATTCTATAACTCTGTGCACAGATAAAGTATTCTATAACTCTGTGCACATATAAAGTATTCTATAACTCTGTGCACATATAAAGTATTCTATAACTCTGTGCACAGATAAAGTATTCTATAACTCTGTGCACAGATAAAGTATTCTATAACTCTGTGCACAGATAAAGTATTCTATAACTCTGTGCACAGATAAAGTATTCTATAACTCTGTGCACATATAAAGTATTCTATAACTCTGTGCACAGAGAAAGTATTCTATAACTCTGTGCACAGATAAAGTATTCTATAACTCTGTGCACAGAGAAAGTATTCTATAACTCTGTGCACAGAGAAATATTCTATAACTCTGTGCACAGATAAAGTATTCTATAACTCTGTGCACAGATATAGTATTCTATAACTCTGTGCACAGATAAAGTATTCTATAACTCTGTGCACAGATATAGTATTCTATAACTCTGTGCACAGATATAGTATTCTATAACTCTGTGCACAGATAAAGTATTCTATAACTCTGTGCACAGATAAAGTATTCTATAACTCTGTGCACAGATATAGTATTCTATAACTCTGTGCACAGATATAGTATTCTATAACTCTGTGCACAGATAAAGTATTCTATAACTATGTGCACATATAAAGTATTCTATAACTCTGTGCACAGATAAAGTATTCTATAACTCTGTGCACAGATAGTATTCTATAACTCTGTGCACAGAGAAAGTATTCTATAACTCTGTGCACAGATAAAGTATTCTATAACTCTGTGCACAGATAAAGTATTCTATAACTCTGTGCACAGATAGTATTCTATAACTCTGTGCACAGATAAAGTATTCTATAACTCTGTGCACAGATAAAGTATTCTATAACTCTGTGCACATATAAAGTATTCTATAACTCTGTGCACAGAGAAAGTATTCTATAACTCTGTGCACAGAGAAAGTATTCTATAACTCTGTGCACATATAAAGTATTCTATAACTCTGTGCACAGAGAAAGTATTCTATAACTCTGTGCACAGAGAAAGTATTCTATAACTCTGTGCACATATAAAGTATTCTATAACTCTGTGCACAGAGAAAGTATTCTATAACTCTGTGCACAGATAAAGTATTCTATAACTCTGTGCACAGATAAAGTATTCTATAACTCTGTGCACAGATAAAGTATTCTATAACTCTGTGCACAGATAAAGTATTCTATAACTCTGTGCACAGATAAAGTATTCTATAACTCTGTGCACAGATAAAGTATTCTATAACTCTGTGCACAGATAAAGTATTCTATAACTCTGTGCACAGATAAAGTATTCTATAACTCTGTGCACAGAAAGTATTCTATAACTCTGTGCACATATAAAGTATTCTATAACTCTGTGCACAGATAGTATTCTATAACTCTGTGCACACAGAAAGTATTCTATAACTCTGTGCACAGATAGTATTCTATAACTCTGTGCACAGAGAAAGTATTCTATAACTCTGTGCACAGATAAAGTATTCTATAACTCTGTGCACAGATAAAGTATTCTATAACTCTGTGCACAGATAAAGTATTCTATAACTCTGTGCACATATAAAGTATTCTATAACTCTGTGCACAGAGAAAGTATTCTATAACTCTGTGCACAGATAAAGTATTCTATAACTCTGTGCACAGAGAAATATTCTATAACTCTGTGCACAGAGAAAGTATTCTATAACTCTGTGCACAGAGAAAGTATTCTATAACTCTGTGCACAGAGAAAGTATTCTATAACTCTGTGCACAGAGAAAGTATTCTATAACTCTGTGCACAGAGAAAGTATTCTATAACTCTGTGCACAGAGAAAGTATTCTATAACTCTGTGCACAGAGAAATATTCTATAACTCTGTGCACAGAGAAAGTATTCTATAACTCTGTGCACAGAGAAATATTCTATAACTCTGTGCACAGATAAAGTATTCTATAACTCTGTGCACATATAAAGTATTCTATAACTCTGTGCACAGATATAGTATTCTATAACTCTGTGCACAGATAAAGTATTCTATAACTCTGTGCACAGATAAAGTATTCTATAACTCTGTGCACATATAAAGTATTCTATAACTCTGTGCACAGATATAGTATTCTATAACTCTGTGCACAGAGAAAGTATTCTATAACTCTGTGCACAGATAAAGTATTCTATAACTCTGTGCACAGATAAAGTATTCTATAACTCTGTGCACAGATATAGTATTCTATAACTCTGTGCACAGAGAAAGTATTCTATAACTCTGTGCACAGAGAAATATTCTATAACTCTGTGCACAGATAAAGTATTCTATAACTCTGTGCACAGATAAAGTATTCTATAACTCTGTGCACAGATAAAGTATTCTATAACTCTGTGCACAGATAGTATTCTATAACTCTGTGCACAGATATAGTATTCTATAACTCTGTGCACAGATAAAGTATTCTATAACTCTGTGCACAGATAAAGTATTCTATAACTCTGTGCACAGATAAAGTATTCTATAACTCTGTGCACAGAAAGTATTCTATAACTCTGTGCACATATAAAGTATTCTATAACTCTGTGCACAGATAGTATTCTATAACTCTGTGCACACAGAAAGTATTCTATAACTCTGTGCACAGATAGTATTCTATAACTCTGTGCACAGAGAAAGTATTCTATAACTCTGTGCACAGATAAAGTATTCTATAACTCTGTGCACAGATAAAGTATTCTATAACTCTGTGCACAGATAAAGTATTCTATAACTCTGTGCACATATAAAGTATTCTATAACTCTGTGCACAGAGAAAGTATTCTATAACTCTGTGCACAGATAAAGTATTCTATAACTCTGTGCACAGAGAAATATTCTATAACTCTGTGCACAGAGAAAGTATTCTATAACTCTGTGCACAGAGAAAGTATTCTATAACTCTGTGCACAGAGAAAGTATTCTATAACTCTGTGCACAGAGAAAGTATTCTATAACTCTGTGCACAGAGAAAGTATTCTATAACTCTGTGCACAGAGAAAGTATTCTATAACTCTGTGCACAGAGAAATATTCTATAACTCTGTGCACAGAGAAAGTATTCTATAACTCTGTGCACAGAGAAATATTCTATAACTCTGTGCACAGATAAAGTATTCTATAACTCTGTGCACATATAAAGTATTCTATAACTCTGTGCACAGATATAGTATTCTATAACTCTGTGCACAGATAAAGTATTCTATAACTCTGTGCACAGATAAAGTATTCTATAACTCTGTGCACATATAAAGTATTCTATAACTCTGTGCACAGATATAGTATTCTATAACTCTGTGCACAGAGAAAGTATTCTATAACTCTGTGCACAGATAAAGTATTCTATAACTCTGTGCACAGATAAAGTATTCTATAACTCTGTGCACAGATATAGTATTCTATAACTCTGTGCACAGATATAGTATTCTATAACTCTGTGCACAGAGAAAGTATTCTATAACTCTGTGCACAGAGAAAGTATTCTATAACTCTGTGCACAGAGAAATATTCTATAACTCTGTGCACAGAGAAAGTATTCTATAACTCTGTGCACAGAGAAAGTATTCTATAACTCTGTGCACAGATAAAGTATTCTATAACTCTGTGCACAGATAGTATTCTATAACTCTGTGCACATATAAAGTATTCTATAACTCTGTGCACAGATAAAGTATTCTATAACTCTGTGCACAGATAAAGTATTCTATAACTCTGTGCACAGAGAAATATTCTATAACTCTGTGCACATATAAAGTATTCTATAACTCTGTGCACATATAAAGTATTCTATAACTCTGTGCACAGAGAAAGTATTCTATAACTCTGTGCACAGAGAAAGTATTCTATAACTCTGTGCACAGAGAAAGTATTCTATAACTCTGTGCACAGAGAAAGTATTCTATAACTCTGTGCACAGATAAAGTATTCTATAACTCTGTGCACAGATAAAGTATTCTATAACTCTGTGCACAGATAGTATTCTATAACTCTGTGCACAGATAAAGTATTCTATAACTCTGTGCACAGATAAAGTATTCTATAACTCTGTGCACAGAGAAAGTATTCTATAACTCTGTGCACAGATACAGTATTATATAACTCTGTGCACAGATACAGTATTCTATAACTCTGTGCACAGATAAAGTATTCTATAACTCTGTGCACAGATAAAGTATTCTATAACTCTGTGCACAGATAAAGTATTCTATAACTCTGTGCACAGAAAGTATTCTATAACTCTGTGCACATATAAAGTATTCTATAACTCTGTGCACAGATAGTATTCTATAACTCTGTGCACACAGAAAGTATTCTATAACTCTGTGCACAGATAAAGTATTCTATAACTCTGTGCACAGAGAAAGTATTCTATAACTCTGTGCACAGATAAAGTATTCTATAACTCTGTGCACAGATAAAGTATTCTATAACTCTGTGCACAGATAAAGTATTCTATAACTCTGTGCACAGATAAAGTATTCTATAACTCTGTGCACAGATACAGTATTCTATAACTCTGTGCACAGATAAAGTATTCTATAACTCTGTGCACAGATAAAGTATTCTATAACTCTGTGCACAGATAAAGTATTCTATAACTCTGTGCACATATAAAGTATTCTATAACTCTGTGCACAGAGAAAGTATTCTATAACTCTGTGCACAGAGAAATATTCTATAACTCTGTGCACAGAGAAAGTATTCTATAACTCTGTGCACAGAGAAAGTATTCTATAACTCTGTGCACAGATAAAGTATTCTATAACTCTGTGCACAGATAAAGTATTCTATAACTCTGTGCACAGATAAAGTATTCTATAACTCTGTGCACATATAAAGTATTCTATAACTCTGTGCACAGATAGTATTCTATAACTCTGTGCACACAGAAAGTATTCTATAACTCTGTGCACAGATAAAGTATTCTATAACTCTGTGCACAGAGAAAGTATTCTATAACTCTGTGCACAGATAAAGTATTCTATAACTCTGTGCACAGATAAAGTATTCTATAACTCTGTGCACAGATAAAGTATTCTATAACTCTGTGCACAGATAAAGTATTCTATAACTCTGTGCACAGATAAAGTATTCTATAACTCTGTGCACAGATAAAGTATTCTATAACTCTGTGCACATATAAAGTATTCTATAACTCTGTGCACAGAGAAAGTATTCTATAACTCTGTGCACAGATAAAGTATTCTATAACTCTGTGCACAGAGAAATATTCTATAACTCTGTGCACAGAGAAAGTATTCTATAACTCTGTGCACAGAGAAATATTCTATAACTCTGTGCACAGATAAAGTATTCTATAACTCTGTGCACAGAGAAAGTATTCTATAACTCTGTGCACAGATAAAGTATTCTATAACTCTGTGCACAGATATAGTATTCTATAACTCTGTGCACAGAGAAAGTATTCTATAACTCTGTGCACAGATAAAGTATTCTATAACTCTGTGCACAGAGAAAGTATTCTATAACTCTGTGCACAGATAAAGTATTCTATAACTCTGTGCACAGATAAAGTATTCTATAACTCTGTGCACAGATAGTATTCTATAACTCTGTGCACAGATAAAGTATTCTATAACTCTGTGCACATATAAAGTATTCTATAACTCTGTGCACAGAGAAAGTATTCTATAACTCTGTGCACAGATAAAGTATTCTATAACTCTGTGCACAGAGAAATATTCTATAACTCTGTGCACAGAGAAAGTATTCTATAACTCTGTGCACAGATAAAGTATTCTATAACTCTGTGCACAGATAGTATTCTATAACTCTGTGCACATATAAAGTATTCTATAACTCTGTGCACAGATAAAGTATTCTATAACTCTGTGCACAGATAAAGTATTCTATAACTCTGTGCACAGAGAAATATTCTATAACTCTGTGCACAGAGAAAGTATTCTATAACTCTGTGCACAGAGAAAGTATTCTATAACTCTGTGCACAGAGAAAGTATTCTATAACTCTGTGCACAGAGAAAGTATTCTATAACTCTGTGCACAGATAAAGTATTCTATAACTCTGTGCACAGATAAAGTATTCTATAACTCTGTGCACAGATAGTATTCTATAACTCTGTGCACAGATAAAGTATTCTATAACTCTGTGCACAGATAAAGTATTCTATAACTCTGTGCACAGATAAAGTATTCTATAACTCTGTGCACATATAAAGTATTCTATAACTCTGTGCACAGAGAAAGTATTCTATAACTCTGTGCACAGATAAAGTATTCTATAACTCTGTGCACAGATAAAGTATTCTATAACTCTGTGCACAGATAAAGTATTCTATAACTCTGTGCACAGATAAAGTATTCTATAACTCTGTGCACAGATAAAGTATTCTATAACTCTGTGCACATATAAAGTATTCTATAACTCTGTGCACAGATAAAGTATTCTATAACTCTGTGCACATATAAAGTATTCTATAACTCTGTGCACAGAGAAAGTATTCTATAACTCTGTGCACAGAGAAAGTATTCTATAACTCTGTGCACATATAAAGTATTCTATAACTCTGTGCACAGAGAAAGTATTCTATAACTCTGTGCACAGAGAAAGTATTCTATAACTCTGTGCACAGAGAAAGAGGAACTCCTCAGTCCCATGCTGTCTCCTATAGGGTCTGCTGTACTAAAGGGCCAGCAGGAGCTGACTGGGTGTAAAATAAGGGCTGTCTGGGAACTGGAAGGGAGCCACAGTTCAACCCATCCACGGCTTCCCCTTTTATATGAGCTGAAATGTCCCTTAGTAGAATGAATGGTGCATTTATATAGAGCCTTTATATTCACACACACACACACACACACACACACACACACACACACACACACACACACACACACACACACACACACACACACACACACACACACACACACACACACACACACACACACACACCTACAGTGAAGGAAACCATGCAAGGCAAGAAATCGTCTCATAAACCATGCCTTTTTTCCCCCGACATTGTTTTTGGAGGGCCTAGTGTAAAAGTGGAGATGGACAGGAAACAATGAGGAGGAGAGACATGCAGCAAAGATCGTCGGGAAAGGCATCTAGACCAGGGGTTCCCAAACTCTTTTGTCTCAGGGCACCCCATAAATATTGTTTTAATTCGAGGCACCCCACATTATAATTTTCACTCCCAGCACCTTATATTTATAGCATATCGTCGTTCTAGGGTGGAAACCTTGTATGTCCAAAACTGTTCGTTTTGTATTTATCATCTATAAAATGTACTAAACTAGTGAAAACAGCAGATCTACAAGCACACAACGTTGTGTGTTGTGTGTTGTGTGTAGGGCAAAAATCCACTCGTCCGAGACAGTTTGCCCTCCTGGCCCCCAAGTTGTGGAATAAACTCCCTGTCGCACTTAGAACAACAGACTCACTCGCTAGCTTTCGCCGTGGACTGAAGACTCACCTTTTCAGACTCCACCTAAACCCTTAGCACTACTGGAAAAATCAATGACCATACATGAAGCTAGTTAGCATTTGTTTTTAGGTTTTTAGAAACCTTTTTTTTACGGATTATATAGTTTTTTTTCTAGATATATATTCATTCACATTTGTTATATTGCTGTTGATGTACTGACACTTAATCTTGTTTATTATTGTGATGTTTATTTGCTTATTGTAAGTCGCTTTGGATTAAAAGCGTCTGCTAAATGCCTAAACTGTAAACTGTAAACTGTAGGTTTCTGCCTGACAGTGGTGATATTTTAGTGATTATGTTGCAAGGAAAACGTTGAGATAACAGCCATTTTGGTCAGAACTGACTGAAAATAACTTTGTACTTCAAGTTTAAAATGATACTAAATATTTTTTTCAAATGTCCAAATAATTAATTAATTATCAAATGATCTCGCTCACCCCTGGACTGCGGTCACGGCACCCCACGCTCTGCTTGCACAAGTAATAATAATAATAAAGCATGAAAGCGGCTAACCGATGGTGGTCTCGCAGAACTTCTCGTCCGCCACCTCGTTGGCGATGTTGGCCCCCATCAGGACGCTCATGGAGATGCCCAGACGCTCATGGATCACCTCACTGATGAGCTTCAGACCGTCAGGGCCCTCGTCCACGCCCTGAGGAGAGAATACAGAGCCTTATGAGGTACAGACAGGTCTACCATCCACACCCTGGAGGGGAGAGGACAGAGACTGATGAGTTAAGCCCTTTGCACACAGACGCGTATTTCTTGCACGGAAAAAAACGTACGATTTCATTTTTTTAAAGAAAACAATGATTCTCTATGACCTCATGCACACCGGCTCCGAATTTGCCATGCGGCAGGTGGCTGCGGCTGTGCGTTTTTTCTTGATCAAACCCAGTTCGATTTGTGGGTCTTGTCGCATGCGGTAAAAACTCATTGACTCCTTTTACGACTCCTCTTCGGATCCACAGTGTGGATTCCGCACAGCCTTGCACACCAAATCCAATGCAGCAAACGGAAAGAAAAACATTCCTTGATTTCGGCCTCTCAAAACGGTGAAAAGTGATGAGTCATCACTTTTCCCCGTTTTGTGGGGAAAGCTGCATTTTGTATTCTTTTCCTGTATAGTGAAGTTGATGGGACAGTGAATATACAAATGGCCATAACTTTTTTTCGCAATGTTTCCGGCAGAGCAGGCCTCTCATTCTGTGGACCTTATTGACCAAATGAATAGGACAAACAAAAGTGTGAAGTTTGTCATGACATCACAGGTCCTCTTGTGGCCCCCCGGCTATTACAACAACCAAAGCCAAGTGGCCTTGCCCCTAAAATGAGGATATTCCAGGCCTGCACCCTAACCTTGATGAGACTCAGTCCCAGTGCGTCAGTCATCTTCCCCCTCACACACTAACCTTGATGAGACTCAGTCCCAGTGCGTCGGCCTTTATCTTCCCCTTCATGGTGTCACAGACTCTCCCGATGAACTGGTGAGGAATGACGAACACCAGGATGTCTGCGTCGCACGACGACTCCACCAGGTCCGGGACGGCAACCTGGGAAGAGTTGAATAAGTACATTTACTCAGTTATCATACTTAATCACTTAAACCCCAGCTTCCGTATTGAGGGGAAAGCTTTTGCGGAAAATAGGAGATCGACAAGCTCACAGTGCGTAGTGAGTATATTTCGATACCAGTATCCACAACTTTCCAACATCCCATCGTGCATTGCGCAGAAGGTGTAAAGCAGCTTCCGGCGCCGCAGCCGAGAGTGATCTACAAGCTCACAACGGTTGCATCTGCGCCGCAACGTGAGCTTGTATGTCTGCTGTTAACTGGAAGTGTCCTACAGATAATGCTACAGTAAATTCTCGCGGAAACAGGTGGATAGGTTCATGGCTTTTACTTGTAACAGAGTACCCTACATTCTGTGTGGTGCTATTTTTTACTTAAGTAAAAAGATCTAAGTACTTCTCCCATCATCGCTAGGGTTGAGGCCAGGACACAGTGAAGACACCGTTTAACCCCAAATACAGGATGTTTGACAAAGGTTGTGGCCAGCAGGCTTCAGAAAGCCTGCATGAACACTGTAGCTGTTATATTATGAAATATATTCTACAGTACGGTACGGTACGGTACGGTACGGTACGGTACGGTACGGTACAGTGTGGGGGCAGGCAGCATAATCCACACTGGAACAGTTTTGATTTTGTTGACTAAAACTAAGGCGAAAAAGTTTCGTCCACTACCCTAAAAACTAAAAATGAAACAAAAACTAAGCTATGATGACTAAAACTATGTCTAAATATATTGTCAATTTCGTCAACAAATAAAAACTACACTAAACTGTTAGGGAGGGACTATAGTGGAGATTCAGATGATGGGTTTGTGCTCTGGTGTTGCGACGTGTTGTGAGCTTGTAGATCTGCTATTTTCAGCATGCAACCAAGTGTAAAATACATTTTAGTCGACAAAATCTAATCTAAATCTAAAATCAAATCTAAATCTTATGGCATTATAGTTGACTTAAACTAAACTAAAAGTAAAACATTTCAATTACTAAAATATAACTAATAACTATGAATGGAATTGTATTCAAAAGAAAATCAACTCTACACTGGAACAATGGTTCTAATGAAGCCGTAAGCTGCTGACTCATCATCATCATCATCATCAGACAGCTCCAGTGTCAGTTGCTGAACGGGCGTAAAAGAAACGTCATGTGTTCTCTTTCATGAAACTTCTATTTTTGCCCCTTTTTATCTCGCCTCCAACATCTGCTGACAGGTCATGTTAGGGAAGCCAGTGCATTTGCCGTTCTGTGTGTGTGTGTGTGTGTGTGTGTGTGTGTGTGTGTGTGTGTGTGTGTAGCCTCAGTGTGTTGTCCTTAGCTGACAGCAGTAACAGACGTGTGTTGCTGTGTAACTGTATCTCTTCCTTGAGGCCTGTTGTGTATTCATAGACGCTCCCCTGCATGCCTGGGTTGTAAACAGTGAGTATTTGAGTTCCTGTAGGCCAGGGTTCCCCAATAGGCGGCCCGCGGGCCATTTGCGGCCCGCGGGGGGCTACTGTCTGGCCCACACCAACCCCAGTAATAATGGTGGTACAAGAGCAGCAACAACACAAGTATATCGTTGTTGTCGGGTGGAAACCTTGTATCTCCAAATGTGTACGTTCTTTCGCAAATCATACAAGGTCGTCGCACAAAAGTAGTGAAAACAGCAGATCTACAAGCAGACAAGGCCTCGCACCGTGCTTGAAGATCGGCTGTTTTCACTAGTTTAAATCATTTTTTAAATGATAAATGCAAAACGAACAGTTTTGGACATACAAGATTGGTGCGTCGCTCAGCATAGCAGGGGTCAACAAAGGTCAGGGATTGACGAGGCCATAATTAAGCCTAAACATCTTGTAGATCTGCTCGTCAACCCCTGACCTTTGTTGACCCCTGCTATGATGAGCGACGCACCCTATTGAACGGAGGAGGAACAGCACCCTATTGAACGGAGGAGGAAGAGCACCCTATTGAACGGAGGAGGAACAGCACCCTATTGAACGGAGGAAGAACAGCACCCTATTGAACGGAGGAGGAACAGCACCCTATTGAACGGAGGAGGAACAGCACCCTATTGAACGGAGGAAGAACAGCACCCTATTGAACGGAGGAGGAAGAGCACCCTATTGAACGGAGGAGGAACAGCACCCTATTGAACGGAGGAAGAACAGCACCCTATTGAACGGAGGAAGAACAGCACCCTATTGAACGGAGGAGGAACAGCACCCTATTGAACGGAGGAGGAACAGCACCCTATTGAACGGAGGAAGAACAGCACCCTATTGAACGGAGGAGGAACAGCACCCTATTGAACGGAGGAGGAACAGCACCCTATTGAACGGAGGAGGAACAGCACCCTATTGAACGGAGGAAGAACAGCACCCTATTGAACGGAGGAAGAACAGCACCCTATTGAACGGAGGAGGAACAGCACCCTATTGAACGGAGGAGGAACAGCACCCTATTGAACGGAGGAGGAACAGCACCCTATTGAACGGAGGAGGAACAGCACCCTATTGAACGGAGGAGGAAGAGCACCCTATTGAACGGAGGAGGAACAGCACCCTATTGAACGGAGGAAGAACAGCACCCTATTGAACGGAGGAAGAACAGCACCCTATTGAACGGAGGAAGAACAGCACCCTATTGAACGGAGGAGGAACAGCACCCTATTGAACGGAGGAAGAACAGCACCCTATTGAACGGAGGAGGAACAGCACCCTATTGAACGGAGGAGGAACAGCACCCTATTGAACGGAGGAGGAACAGCACCCTATTGAACGGAGGAGGAACGGCACCCTATTGAACGGAGGAGGAAGAGCACACTATTGAACGGAGGAAGAACAGCACCCTATTGAACGGAGGAGGAAGAGCACCCTATTGAACGGAGGAGGAACAGCACCCTATTGAACGGAGGAAGAACAGCACCCTATTGAACGGAGGAGGAACAGCACCCTATTGAACGGAGGAGGAAGAGCACCCTATTGAACGGAGGAGGAACAGCACCCTATTGAACGGAGGAGGAACAGCACAGTGGAGGCCATCACAGACGTTGGAGAGGAAGCCAGCCTGCTGCCTGCTGCAGTCAGACTGATACCACAACTTCCTCTAAAGCTCACTGACTCTCCATAGCTGGGAGGTAGATGTTAGTGCAGCGTAAAGGACATGACCTCTGTAACCCTTCTAAGCAGCATATAGTTCATGATGTTTTCAGAGGAGAGAGACTCTACACTGGAGCAGCTCGGACAGTTAAAGCCTTTTATTTAGGTGCTGCTGGTACAAAACATAATGACTGACGTTTCCATGCTACTTTCGATCTTGCTCAGACTGCTGTCCCCGCTCCTTTGGCACACAGGACTAACCGTATATAGCAGGGGTGGGCAATCATTTTTTCCATGGGGCCACATGAACAACAGAAAATATTGTGGAGGGCCGGGCCAAAAGGCAGTGCTCCCCGCAAGATGTGCTCCCTGCAAACTAAACACACAGCTTTACCTCCAACTTCAGAAAATAAATACTTAGCGGTCCAATATTTGTTGAAAACCCGGCATCGACTTTTCTTTTTTTAGACACTTTTGATGGGTAAGGTAATGCAGGTTGTCTTGACTTGTGACCAGTCTGAGACAACATCCAATGATCACGCACATGTGCTGATGTATGCATTGCGTCCATAATATGTACGTAAATAAAAAATCTAAATAAATCAAAATAAAAGCAATGCAGCTTTAGTCCATGCATGAAGTAAAATTAGAAACTGTGTTTATTTTGTAATGTGCCATTAATCCTACACGGGCCGGTCAGAGTGAACCAAGGGGCCGCATACGGCCCCCGGGCCACACAATGCCCAGGTCTGGTATAGACTGAGGCGCGCCGTAGAATTCCTTTGTTCCCATAGGACAAGGGCGGCAATGGCTCAAGGCTAGAGTTGCCGTCTTAGAACATGGAGGGTTCCTGACGGGTTCCCAGTTCGATCCCGGGCTCCCCCAGAGTTAGTGTCAAAGAGTCCTTGAGCAAGACTCTGAACCCCTAGTTGCTCCCGGTGAGCAGGTTGGTGCCTTGCATGATTTCCTCTGAGATCAGTGTATCAATGTGTGTGTGAATGGGTGAATGTAATGCACAATTTCTGTAAAGTGCCTAAGATAAAGGAGCTACAGTACATAAATGAACCATTTACCATGACAATAAGCCATGATAAGCCGTCTTCTTAGCAGCATAGGACATGTGTGTAACAGGTGCAGTTTGGAGTGGTGTGTCTAATAAAGAGGGCCGGTGAGAGTATAGTTTTGATATCGTTGCAGTCAGGAGGGAGAGTGTTTTCTGCAGGTGATTCAGTCCGAGTATATCAAAGGGTGTGTTCGGAAATGCGCACCGGGTGTGGTTAGGGTTAGGGTTAGTTTTAGGCATAGTTTTACTGAGGTTAGGGTTAGGGTTAGGCATAGTTTTACTGAGGTTAGGGTTAGGATTAGGGTTAGGTTTAGGCACTCACTACACTGAGCACACACCCGGTGCGCATTTCCGAACGCACCCTTTGATACACTCTGACTGAAAGACCTGCAGAAAACACTCTCCCTCAGTCAGGAAGAAACCTCCTATCTCCTATGTTTTGACTCTCACTTTTTAGTTTTTTCCCATAAACTTCAGGTCCTACTTGATCAAACTACTGCCACACAAAAGCATCAAAAGTAGCAGATCAACAAGCTTGACAGGCGTGTAGATCTGCTATTTATTCTATTTTTGAATTCGAATTACAACATTTTAAAAACACAGTTTCTCACCACATTGGGGGGCAGCTTGCATCACGTTCTCATTAAAACAGTTTCTCACCACATTGGGGGGCAGCTTGCGTCCGGGGAGGTACTTGACATTCTCGTGGTCAGTGTTGATGATGTCTGTCAGCTTGCGTCCGCCCTCCATGGTCTCCTCAAACACCCACATCTTCACCGTGTCGTGGAACTTCGGGTTCTGAGCGGCGTTGGTGCCCACGATCTTGGCGATGGCAGAACCCCTGCGTGGGTTTGGAAAGAGAGACACCAGAGACATCATGATCAACTCATGTTCAGTTCACACCTCAGCAGTGCTTTTCAACCTTTTTCCTATCAAGGTCCAATATTTATTCAGCATTTGAGCCACAGACCACCTTTTGATGAGATTTTGCATCTCAGACCCAAAATTGTTGAATATTTTGTTATCGTTGGATAGAGATTTTGTCCACAATTCCACCATGCTGTATTTATGTTGGTAGGATCATAGGAGAGATAACTGGCCAACGTTGATCAAAATAACAATTCTGCTACATTCTCTAATTGTGTAGACTTCTTATAAATGAAGTAACATGACACTAGGGACACTTATAACGCATATCATTCATGCTGCTCTGACAGCAGCATTGGCAAAATGACCCCAGAACAACAATTTAACATCGGTCTATGGCAGGGGTCTTTAACAGGGGGTCCAGGACCCCTTGGGGGTCCTCAGAGTTACTACAGGGGGTCCTCCAAATCTTTGTGTGATAGGATCCTTTTTTTCTCCTTTTTTATATTAACCATTTGAACCCTAGCGTAAATATTCTGAGAACTTTAGCCAAAAATAGCAGATCTACAACGCCTCGCAGAGGCATTGTGAGCTTGTAGGTCAGCTATTTTCGGCATAGAGGTTTTGTAGAGGGGAAAAAGAGCAGACCAAGTACAGAGTGAAAGGTCAAGTGTCTTAAGTATTGACGGTTCAAGTGCTTAAATATCTGAAAACACAAACTGACATGAATTCAAAATAGACTGATGATTGTGCTGTCAAACAATGAAACTATATGGAATCTATGAACAGGTTGTGGGGGGTCCCTGCTTCATCTCTCTCTCAACCAAGGGGTCCTTGGCCTGAAAACGTTGAAGACCCCTGGTCTATGGATATCATTATTGACAAAATGCCTTAACAATTATTTTAACAAAAGAAAATCACTGAGCCTAATTTCACACCATGGCTTACTGTTTATCCCATCAGGTTAGTTCACCAAATCCTTTGTATTAATAATGTATGACACAACAGGGAGTTCCCACCAATGTGGACAATGCTGTCCTGACTGAGTCATCCTGGTATGTTTTAATTCACTTACGTGAACAACAGCCTAAACACCACACAAGGAATAAGATCATTCTAGATGGCATTCATTTAATCCGCATTAATCTATGAATCAATGTGATCCATGGTCCCGTTAGGAATGTGGTTGCTGTGGCTCCGCATTCCACACATCAACTCACACTGTGTCCCATATTATGTGTAAAAAATGTTGTGTCTCACAAGGTTTTATCAATTTGAGTGTGAATGTTGTGTCTCACTTCAATAAACAACTCACAGGACAGTCTGAGGGGATTGGGGGTTTCTTGGGTGCAGAATCCAGCAATACATAAGAAGAGAAATACACTCTGCACTTACTTTAACCCATTTAGAACGGCTTATTTTATGCTTTAACTATTGAAAAATAGCAGATATACAAGCTCACAGTGCGGCACCGAGTGAGCTTGTAGATCTGCTATTTTTGAAAAATCGTGAAAATTAGAATTGTGACCCGATTCTATAAGTGTCTTTTGAATCCTTCTAAGATTTTTTTGAAAGACCTTGTTTCTATGTCAGCAATCTGGCCAGCCATCGTCAAAGAAAAGGTCCTTTTCACTCAACTGGAGTTCAGTTACTCTGTTCTTGAGAGACTACTATGTCAGTGGTTCTCAAACCATTTCATGTGAAGGACCACCCAGAAGCAAAATTTGAGTTACAATATTGTTCGCATTGAAAATACATATTCAAAGATTTGCACACATTTTCACGACTTTTTCAAAAATAGCAGATAGTGCCGCGCTGCGGGCTTGTAGATCTGCTATTTTTTCACTGGTTAAAGCATTCAATAATTCTAGGCCTAAATTAAATAGGAGTCTTTTTTAATAAAGAAGCAGCAGCAGCAGCAGCAGCCTTCAGATAAAATGTGTTTCAGCGTGCAGGCCTTCGTAAGTGAAAGAAACCGGCGGAAGGGACATATTTATACGGTCAAGGTTTTATCAATATGTGTGTGAATGTTGTGTCTCAACACGTTTTTTTTATCAACCGTTCAACACCCAATACATCACATCACATGACTACAAAACTTACTGGATCAGCATTAGGTTCTTATATCTCTGTGTGTCTCTGCTTACTGCTGCTGCACCTTGTGTAAACATCTGGATTCTGTTGTTGTGTGTAACCTCAGGTACCTGTTGCCCTGTGGGCTACTTTTTAATCATATACGGCAGACAGTGGTTCTCAACCTTTTCAAGCAGTGACCCCCCCCCCCCCCAAAGATAATATTTGAACCCCCACCCCACCCTGACAAGCACTTGGAATTAAGGGAGTTGAGGACATTACGTTTAGTTGGACACAGAGAAAATAGCAGATCTACATGCTCGCAATGCCTCGCAACACGAGGCGTTGAGCATGTAGATCTGCTATTTCCAGCAAAAAATATATATATATACAAAAGGAAATATCCCTAATATTTGACAACTTGGTAAATGTCTAACCATTTTTTGTAGCTTAGTTAGTTTGTTCATTACTTTTGCCACAGCAATGGTCTTATTTATTATAGAGGTATTAAAAAGTCCTTAAATTGTCACTTTAGAAATGTGCACATACCCTGTATACGCTTATATTGTATGTTGGTTTGTTTGCTGTTTGCAGTGAGAAAACAATGTTGCACATTGAGCTAATCATCTCTGGGGACCTGTAAACCTGTAACGTGAAAATAAAGCTGATTCTGATGTCGAATGAATGAATGAATGAATGAATGAATGAATGGATGAATGGATGGATGGATGGATGGATGGATGGATGGATGGATGGATGGATGGATGGATGAATGAATGAACACTGCACTGCATTATTTGAGAGGAAACTAAAGCTATAACAATGCTGTCCTGGTGTTTGGTAATTAACTTATATGAATAAAGATTCAGTTTAGAAGGCATTTAATCCACACTTAATCCACATCAATCAATGAATCAATGGTTCACTGAATGGAACTAAATTCCATTAGGAATGTGGCTGCCGTGGTTACGTAATCCACATAGTGAAACACACTGTGTCCAATATGTGTATACAATATATGAGTCATACACAATGTTTTATCAACAATTCAGCAGCTGTGGTGTAAAGTAACTAAGTAGCCTAGATTTACTCAAGTACTGTGGCCTACTTCAGTACAATTGTGAGGTATTTGTACTTTATTCTAGTATTTCCAATTTGTAATAATTGCATCTCAAAGGCAAATATTATACTTTTACTACACTATTTGAAAACTTTAGTTACTGGTTACTCTGTAGATTATTGTTGTTATTACAAAAGCACTTCAGACCTATACCTAGGCCTACTTTGGAAATGTGTACATGCTCACAATGTGTCGCTTGAAGCTTGTAGATCTGCTATTTTCAAAGGAATTTTAATATATTTTATACATTTGAAAACTTGTGAAATGGGACCTACTGCATAATGAGTACTTCTACTTTTGGTACTTTAAGTACATTTTGATGCCAATACGTTTGCACTTTTAATCAGGTAATATTTTATACCGGATTTGAAGGCTACGTGTAACTAATTACAGTAGGATATTGATACGTTTACTCAAGTAAAACATTGAGTTCTTCTATCACTGCATGGATGCAGGCTACAAAACCATCCCATTGATCACCATGCATGAGCAGGACAGAATGTGCTGCCTATAAACTCACTTACACTCAAACGACCACAATGGAAACAAACTCTCCAGCTTTTTGTGTCTTATCCTTTTGACAGACATGTAGGCTACAATAACAACCTGGTCATAATACGGTATTATTAGGCACTATTGGTGTCATTAAAAACATCAATCAAAACGAGAATGAACGATACTATACGATCATAAGTGATGCCCGCAATGAAGGCAGGAATCCAGAGCTGTTTCTTCTCCCCTGACATCTTCATCAACTTTAACTTTAACTGTCATTTAACTGTCAGTTTTAATTAGCACGTGATCCCCAATTGTTATTATTCCGTTAACGCACAGCCTGGTATAAGTCGGTCAGACCTGTTTGGTTACTTAGTAACCAAGCATGCATGTGTTGCCTACAGCTACAGTAGGACATGGATACATTCTGTATGTTAGCAAAGCTGCACGGAAGAAGCCGCTTTCATGCATTGCGTTTCTATTAGCCTTACAGGACCAAGACTATCATAGATATTGTATGTATCGATTTAGACATTTGCATGGATATGATACTAAAATCGATCAAGTACATCTATGAGTATATATTGTAGTCTTTGATCCAATAAGGCTGATACATTTCTATCCACGACACTGACAGACCATAGCCTACAATAAGAATAAATTATAAACAACAATAATTGTCTTACCAGTTTCCGGAGCCAATGATGCATATTTTCTTGGGAGCTGCCATGGTGTGAAGAATGTAAAAAATATGATATAAAAGACTGCTGTCTGCGATCTAATCTATTATTATGTCTGCAGAGCGCAGACCCAGTGGAGAGCAGCTCTTATTCCCATTGGCTGCTCTGAGGGCAGACACGGACACGCCCACTGCCGCTGTGTGTGTGTGTGTGTGTGTGTGTGTGTGTGTGTGTGTGTGTGTGTGTGTGTGTGTGTGTGTGTGTGTGTGTGTGTGTGTGTGTGTGTGTGTGTGTGTGCGTGTGTGTGTGTGTGTGTGCGTGTGCGTGTGCGTGTGCGTGTGTACACAGAGCAGATTTACAAGCCCACAAACGCGTCGCGGTAGCTGTAGATGTGAGCTTGTAGATCTGCCCTGGTTTTTTTTGGCGTGTCAGTGGAGGTTAGAGGTTATTAGGGTCAAAGTTAACTCGGACAAATGTGCAGTGAACTCTGTGCTCACTGTTAGGACTGACTGTTAGGAAAGTGTGTTTCATTCAGTGAGTGTGGAAATGGACTCTTCACTCTCTCACACACAATGTGGCAAATGATTTGTAAATGTCTGCATTGTAACAGTGGTGGAAAAAGTTCAGAAATGTTTTACTTGAGTAAATACTTGCATTGTAGAAATACTCTATTACAATTAAAAGTCCAGAGTATATACTTACTGTTTGTATAGACTTACTGTTTTTTGTTTATTCTTTCTTTTTTTCCTGGCTATATCTACTGCATAGTACTGTGTTCTATTCGTTTGTCATTCAATGTTATATAAGCTTAGTCTTTTCTAGGATCTCCTTTTAGTAGACCTTGTACCAGTGAACTGTACCGTCATGAAACTGTACCTTTTCCTATGCAAACTGACAATAAAGTCTTCAATCAATCAATCAATCAATCAATCAATCAATCAAAGTAAAAGTAAGAATGTGTTGGCATCAAAATGTAGGCCTACTTGAAGTAACAAAAGTAAAGGTACAACATGTTTGAAAATAGCAGATCTACAAGCTCACAGCGTGCGTTGTGAGCTTGTAGATCTGCTATTTTCAAATAGCCAGGTATAAAATAGTGGTTAAAGTGGTTAATGAATGTTTTGTAATATTATAATTTATATCTGCAAAGTAACTAGTAGGCCTAACTAAAGTTTTCAAATAAATGTAGTGGAGTAAAAGTGCAATATTTGGATCCGAGATGTAGTAGAGTAGAAGTACAGTACTTAAGTAAATGTAATTAGTTACTTTACACCACTGCATTTATAAGCAGTAGTGGTGTAAAGTAGTTAAGTACATTTACTCAAGTGCTGTACTTAAAGGAGTAGTTAAACCCCCAAATGTATTTTTTCTATTGATTACTCACCCCATGGAGACATGAGTTCAATAATAATATTTGTCTGTTTTTGCGGCTTTCCTAAGACAGTAATCTGAGGAGACTCTTTGCAGGCCCATTGGTTCCAGATGGCTTAGGAATGCCATAACTGATCATGTCTGGGGTGAGTAATCAATAGAAAAGAAAAATTAAAGTACATGTTTGAGTTATTTGTACTGTACTTGAGTAATTCCAATTTCCAATACTTTTACTTCTACTCCACTATACATTTCGGATCCAAATATTGTAGGCCTACTTTTACTCCACTACATTTATTTCAAAACTTTAGTAGATTTTGATTATTATTATTACAAAACATACATAACCCACCTCAGCCCTATATAAATACTGTACGTTTTGTCCATTTGAAAACAGCCGATCTACAAGCTCACAATGCGACTCATCTGCTATTTTCAAAATATTTTTATACATTTGAACTTATGGGACATTCTGCACAATGAGTACTTTTTACTTTTGGTACTTTAAATACATTTTGATACCAATTAGCCTACGTATGTAGGCTACTGGTAAATGGACTCTAGATATCACAGTGTGGCAAATGATTTGTGAATTTCTGCGTTTTAAGCAGTGGTGTAAAGTAATTAAGTAAGTACATTCACTCCAATGTTGAGGTAGTTTTACTTTACTTTACTTATACTGGAGTGTATTTGCAATTTTCAGTAGCTACTTCTTAACAACTCCACAACATCTCAGAGGCTAATAATATACTTTTACTCCACTAAAATTAGTTGAGGAAACAAATAATAAAAAGGAATCCAAAAATACATATTATTTATGTATTATGTATTGGGCATTATAGTCTTCAACATATAATACTATAATAATAATGCAAACATGTGTTTTGACACTATAAGAAGGTAGACCCGTCCTATGTCTGTGAATATTGGTATGCATATACATTCCCTATAGCAGGGGTCTTCAACAGGGGGTCCGGGACCCCTAGGGGGTCCTCAGAGTTACTACAGGGGGTCCTCCAAATCTTTGTGTGATAGAAACCTTTTTTTCTTCTTTTTTATATTAACGATTTGAACCCTATATCGTCCATATTCTGAGAACTTTAGCCAAACATAGCAGATCTACAAGCTCACAAAGCCTCGCAGTGTGAGGCGTTGTGAGCTTGTAGATCGGCTATTTTCAGCAAAGAGGCTTGATGTAGAGGGGAAAAAGAGCAGACTAAGTACAGAGTGAAAGGTCAAGTTTATTAAGTATTGACGGTTCAAGTGGTTAAATATCTGAAAACACAAATTGACATGATAATTACACTGATGATTGTGCTGTCAAACAATGAAACTATATGGAATCTATGAACAGGTTGTGGGGGTCCCTGCTTCATCTCTCTCTCAACTAAGGGGTCCTTGGCCTGAAAACATTGAAGACCCCTGCTTTATAGCTTTAGGGGTGCGGGGGCCCTTTAAATCCACTGGGTCCCCCCCCCCCCCCCCCCCCCACCCCCACACACACACACAGGTGTTTGATGACAAGCTAATATTGGAATGCAACTCCTTTGTGTTTGGAAGTAAAAACAGTGAAATAAACAACATTATGCAGTAATAATGTGAGCTTCAACCACATGGAGGTTGAGTGTTGTGTTACCAGGAAGAGAAATGATAACCGCTGAACCAGAAGTTAATTAAGAAGTGAACTCCATTTTGCAGGTGAGTTAGCTTAGCTACCATGCTGTTGTTAGCTGCTTTAGCATTAACATTTAGGGCTAATAGAGCAGTGGTTCTTAACCTGTGGGTCGGGACCCCTGGGTAGAGGGGTCCCCAAATATTTTTTTTGGGGGGGTCCCCTGATGTTTAGCTAAATGTTGGCATTGTTTTCTCACTCAACAGTAAACAGACCAACATACAGTATGTATAAGTGTGGCTGTGGGTATCTGCACATTTCTAAAGTGACAATTTAAGGACTTTTTTAGTACCTAGTAAGTAGTTTTTTTGCCACTCAGTAGGCGTTCCCGCATAACTTCTGGGTATGAGAAAGCCGAAGTTGAAAAAAAAACTATTTTCACAATTTCTGCCTCTATATATTTGACAATTTGGCCAATGTTTAATTTGTCATTTTAGAGGTATTAAAAAGTCCTTAAATTGGCACTTTATGTTGGTTTGTTAACAGTTGAGTTAGAAAACAATGTTGCACATTAAGTTAATCATCTGGGGACCCCCCCCAAAATAATTGGGGGGTCGTGTGTGATGTGATGACGGCATCAAACGATAAAGTCGACTTCAACTCAACTTTTTACTGAGTCGAGTCGACTTGCAAAAATCACAAGTCGTTAATGCCCTAGCGCATAACCTCTATAGAGCTGAACGGTGTGAATATAGGCTGTGTTGCATTGAATACAGAAGGACTGGGCAGGAGGGACATCTGGGCACCAGGAGTGGGCACCAGGTCTCAGAGGACTGGGCAGGAGGGACATCTGGGCACCAGGAGTGGGCACCAGGTCTCAGAGGACTGCTGGGCACTAAGGAAATGAGTGCACCAGCACAGTGGGCACGGTGCACCATGCAAACCTCTGGAAGACTGGGCACCTTTTAATACAATATACCAAACCTTAATCCTAAACCTACAGTAACCTCTGTAAAACAATACCTATAGGCTATATTTAACCTTAAGCCTAAATCTAATCTGATAATCTTAGTAAAACAATGCCTAAACCGAGGCTTGGATAAAGACGTAATTTATCGAGTCTGACTTTCACTTTCCTATCGAACCTAAACTTAACCTCACAGAAGAACTGTGTCTGAAAATGTTTTGGTTAGTAGCCGGGGATCCAGTCACCAAAATGGGAGAGGACCTGTGATGTTCTGCCGTACTTTTTATTTCTGTTTTATCTATTAGTTTGGTCATTAAGGTCCACAGAATGAGAGGCGTGCTCTGCCGGAAACATCGCGAAAAAAAGTTATGGCCATTTCTATATTCACTGTCCCATTGACTCCACTAGAAATATTAAAAAAAAGATAAAAAAAATCTTATTTAAGTAGCATGTGAGGGGTCTAACTAGGGGTTCTTCATCATTCTGATTCTGAACAAATGCTTGCAATGGATTCAGAAAATTAGATTTTTTTTTTCTTTTTCTTTTTTTACATTAAAGAATTTTTCCTTTTTTTGAAAACCAATTAGTCACCACACAATGTAGTGGTAGCATGTGAATGTACAGTAGTAGCACTTCATTAATATGCATGACAGACTTCAGAAGATTCCCGTTGTGGTGCCTGGATTTCCCCTATAGTGCCCACTCTTCTGAGGTCTGGTGCCCACTCCGTTTTGATGCCCAGATTTTCCTAGTGCCCACTATGTTCTTTCTTTCTTTCTTTCAGACGCTCAAGGCTTATGGTGCCACTCCCAGCCTACTCCAGACCATAGGAGTCATGTACGCGGGTACCAGAGCCAAGGCCATGACCCCAGACAGCAACAGTGAGGAGTTTGACATGCCTTCCTCTTCATTCTAGCCCTGGAGTCTTGATGCACTTTGCAAGGCCAGCGGTGGAAGGGAGAGTGAAGCTCCACTCACATACAGGAGGTCTAGAATCTAGATCAGGGGTTTTCAAAGTGGGTGACGGGGCTCCCTGGGGTGCCGCGACGGCAGTCCAGGGGTGCCACGAGATCATTTGATAATATTTGGAATTCATTTGGACACTTAAAAAAATATTTAGTATCATTTTAAAAATTGTCAGTTCTAACCAAAATGGATATTATCTCAAAGTCTTCCTCGCAAAATAATCACTAAAATGTCGTCACTGTCGGGCAGAAACCTCGTATCTCCAAGTTTCAAATGTGTACGTCTTTTGGTAAAGCAAAGCCCTGCTTCATCATACAAGACTGTCAGCACACAACGCCTCGCGATGTGTGCTTGTAGATCTGCTGTTTTCACTAGTTTAGTACATTTTATAGATGATAAATACAAAACAAACGGTTTTGGACATAGGCTATAAGGTATAAGGACATACAACGACGATATGCTATAAATATAAGGTGCTGGGAGTGAAAATTATAATGTAGGGGTGCCTCGGATTAAAATAATATTCATGGAGTGCCCTGAGACAAAAAAGTTTGGGAACCCCTGATCTAGATGCACTTCGCAAGGCCAGCGGTGGAAGGGAGAATGAAGCTCCACTCACATACAGGAGGTCTAGAATCTAGATGTCTCCTGCTCTACTCTAATCAGACCCAGACTCTGCAGATAACATCCGCCTGCTATCTGATCATGTGGAGACAGTGTGTTATCTTGTGATAAATGAGTGTATCACCTATAACACCCTCCCGGACCATCCACCTTTGATAAAAGGTTTTAGGTGTTTAGACGTATATATTAGACATCTAATAGCCCTAAAAAAGCTCAGCGGGGAGCTGAAAGTAAATGTTAATACCTGGGCTCATTCATGGGACCACAACGCAGCCTTTAATGGGACACCTCTTGCATGGAGGAGGGCTCTGAATGGCATGGCCAGGCATATCATGCTCAGCTTCTTCTGACCGGGAGATTCTAGACACCAAACATGAGAGCCAACAACTCGCAGGCACCGGCCACAAGGGCATTCCAACACACCTACAGTTGGTGCACCTGGTTAGGGGTGGGTGATATGGTTATAATTATCGTTGAGACGATACAATGTCTCCACGATATGCCTTTTCAAATATCGTATATATCGTGATACAATTGATGGAGCCTTGTAAGAAATCTTGTTTAATCGTTAATACAAATATTCATTGCAGAATTCAATTTAAACCTGCATTTTGGTCTAAATCAGTAGTTCTCAACATTTTAAATGTCAAGGTCTCCACTTAACTCTGACAGTAAACAAATGAAACCAAATGGACCCGTAAGGGTCCATTTGGTTTCATTTGTTTACTGTCAGAGTTATTATATACTTGTAAAGTTCAAATTAGACCTTCCAAAAGGAACCCAGAGAGTCCAGTTTTTGTTAAGTAACTTGAAAAATATCCATAAAAACCAATGTGAAAAAGAATCGTGATGAAATCGTGTATCGTGATACAGCTTGGGAACATATCGTGATATTGTATTTTTCCATATCGCCCACCCCTACCTACAGTACAATACACGACGTGGGGAGGAAGGGGAAGAGGCGAGAAGTACTGTTCTCCCTGCTAGTCAGAGGTATGGAGGATGGAGACTACTGGAGACAAACCACTGGAGGCTCGTCTAATGCCTCTACCTCTCTGTCCAGAGGTATGGAGGATGGAGACTACTGGAGACGAACCACTGGAGGCTCGTCTAATGCCTCTACCTCTCTGTCCAGAGGTATGGAGGATGAAGACTACTGGAGACAAACCACTGGAGGCTCGTCTAATGCCTCTACCTCTCTGTCCAGAGGTATGGAGGATGAAGACTACTGGAGACAAACCACTGGAGGTCTCGTCTAATGGCTCTACCTCTCTGTCCAGGGCTTCAACAGTTGAAGTCCAGTAGAAGACGACTCCCAGGTAAGAACCTGTATCTCTTGCTTTGCTGATAGTCAAGGATCCACAAGCCCAAAAGCTCAAGGAATAGGGTTGAACCTGTGATGTTCTGATAGGGTTGAACCTGTGATGTTCTGATAGGGTTGAACCTGTGATGTTCTCATAGGGTTGAACCTGTGATGTTCTGATAGGGTTGAACCTGTGATGTTCTGATAGGGTTGAACCTGTGATGTTCTGATAGGGTTGAACCTGTGATGTTCTGACGCACTTTTTATTCCTTGGGCAAAATATTGGCCCCCAAGAACTGTGAAAAGTCATCACTTTTTTTCCACTTTGCACAGTTTTGGGTGGACAAAGTTTTGCCCAAGGAATGTTTTTCATGCAAAAAATGCTTGCAATGCATTCAGAATGATGAAGAACCCCTAGTTTGACCCCTCACATACTACTTAAAGCAGATTTTTTAATATATATATATTTCTAGTGGAGTCAATGGGACAGTGAATATACAAATGGCCATAACCTTTTTTTCGCAATGTTTCCGGCAGAGCAGGCCTCTCATTCTGTGGACCTTAATGACCAAACTAATAAGATAAAACAGAAATAAAAAGTGCGGCAGAACATCACAGGTCCTCTCCCATTTTGAGGGACTGGATCCCCGGCTATGAGCTCTGCTGCTGCTGCTGCTTGTGTTGCTTGTGTTGTATGCTGGGTCCTAATGTGATTATTCACACTGTTGATCCTCTGTTCTGCTGTCATTGTGTGGCACGTTGTGGCAATGAAACATGCTTCAGTGTGTTGTGTTGTGTTTCTGGCTCGGTGAATGGAAGGCTGACGACGTTACTCTGCACTATAGTATCTGTTGTGTCGTTACTTGCGTTAGCGGAGTGCATGCGCAAATACTGCGTTTGGTGTTTCTGTATCTGTATTAGTGTTGTGGGTCTGTGTAGCCAATCAGATTTACTGATGCGACCTGATTCACTTGCACGCTCTGCTGGTGCACATGTAGGTCATATATGGCTACGAGTGCACAAGGTGCAGGTTGGCACCTCGACAGAGCGCAGTCTGGTTGCTGCTGTTGAAGGTTGTGATTTTTGTCAGTATGTATACTTTCTTTCTTTCTTTCTTTCTTTCTTTGGCCACATTCTCATACTATAATTCGGTTTAGTCGTGCAAATGGGAGGGGTGAAGTTGCCACATTCTTGCATATTTAATTGATACGTTTGTGCTCACACTGCACTTTGTCATCCGAAACAATGTATCACTTAGAACAGGGGTGCCCACACTTTTTTTGACTGGAGAGCTACTTTTAAAATGACCAGCTCGACATGATACCCCAAAAAATGTACCTGCTTGAAATGGGAAATGAAGTGATACACAAACACACTTGAAATGGGAAATGGAAGTGAAAGGTTTTTGGGTTCTTTGTAATGCTACTGACTTGAAACCAAAGTGGGGGTTTTCCTACTTTAGAAGCAGTGAAGGGAGCTGACAGGCAAGTCAAGTCACCTTAATTCAAGTGACAGATGCCAAAAAGAGGGGTTGTGATTTTTGTTTATAATAGTTTCCCTTTATATTAGCAGCATGTTATATGGTCTACCTGCACAGCCTTTGTGATCTACTGGTAGATCACGATCTACCTTTTGGACACCCCTGGGTTGGAAGAACACGTCTGTCCACGGGACAAACATGTACAGTATGTATGTATCCAAGCTGCATAATAATGCCTCCTTCAACTCACAATGTAACCGCAGGACCCCCGCAAAATTGCGGCGCAGGAGTTAGCCTATTTATCTCGGTCGGAAAACGGGCGATCAAAAAATAAAACCAGTGGCGGCCGGTGGGACTCGTCCCGCAAAACCCTGCAATAAACCAGACAGATCATATAGAGCTTTAGTATAGCAAGATATGAATGTATATTCAACGTTTCTCTCTCTCCTCTCTCCCTGCCTCTCCTCTCGCCCTCCCTCTCTGCTCGCTCTCTCCTCGCTCCGCGCGTAACCTCGCATCACCAGGCTTTCTCCGTGCGTAAAACGTCTTCGTTTGGCACATGATTTGGCACAGAGAGCAAGAGAGAGAGAAAGAGAGCGAGCAAGCGAGGGTGAGAGACCTATTGTGAATCGGCCTATTATATTAGGCATAGCCTATATGGGATACATACAATATTTCTCCTCACTCCAGTGGCACTTTCCTTTTATATGACTCTGTGAGCAACTCCTCACAAAATAAACTATGTGCGATCGAGGGAGCGGTGATCTTAAATGAAATCATTCACGGAGGGGACGGCCATGGGCCGTAGGCTAATGATCAGAAATCTAATGGGAGCGGGCGGTCAGTAGGGGGACTTAACTTATTATATATAACTATGGATATAACCCGCACATGGCTCTATAATCTACCACAATGTTTCATTGCCTGTATTTGAGACGGATGCATTCACACCAACAGTGAAGCGTATGCTGTAGCGAATCGAAACCACAGTTTTTTTGTGGATTTGCATTTGTTTCTTTGAGTCGAAAAAGAATACGGATGTGTCTTCACACATGCCCAAACGTTGTGTATTTTTCGACAATACTTTACAGGATTCGTTTTAATCGCAATAAAACGTGCATGTGTGAATGTCGCCTTTCTTTCTTTCTTTCTTTCTTTCTTTCTTTCTTTCTTAATTTATTAATTAATTAATATTCCTGCACCAATATATTTTCCTGCACCAATAAATTTAGAGTGGTGGGGCCAGTGATGTTGAAACATCACTGCAAAAATGTCCCTTAATGTCGGTGTGCCCCCCGAAACTTTTAGTTTTACCTTGTCACTCCCTATCTGAGTCATCACTGTCACAGACAGGTGTGACACAATGTACTGTATTTATTTTAATCAAACTTTAAAGTATGATATGATAATCTTACTATCATGTTACATCATAAACCTATCATCATTTTACTGTCAGGTTCCATCAGGTTACAGTAAATCCCATGACACAATCTGTCCTGAGTGTGACCTGTTGACACACACGCACGCACGCGCGCGCGCACGCGCGCACGCACGCACGCGCGCGCGCACACATACGCACACGCACGCACACGCACGCACACGCACGCACTTCCTTTTTAGTGAGAAGATTGAGTTTAATTTCCTAAATAAGCTCAGCACATTACTTGGACTTCCCATTGCCTTGTTTTAATATAAAGTGAGTTGTGAATTAATAGGGATGAATATCATACTGAAAACAGCACCGTAGCCCAGGTCTATGAGGTTCAACACATCCAATAGTGATGACTGAAATGTGTGTGTGTGTGTGTGTGTGTGTGTGTGTGTGTGTGTGTGTGTGTGTGTGTGTGTGTGTGTGTGTGTGTGTGTGTGTGTGTGTGTGTGTGTGTGTGTGTGTGTGTGTGTGTGTGTGTGTGTGTGTGTGTGTGTGTGTGAGTGTGTGCGTGTGCGTGTGTGTGTGAGACTGTGTGTGCGACTATGCGTGCGTGCATGTGCTAGACATACTTGACGGTGTGCATGTCATTTGGGGGGGCATCCGGGTTGGCAATGGCCACCCCCTAATGTTCACATGTAACCTTAAAGTCTGTTATTTTCTGCATATTGTACCATTAATTTATTAACCAACAATGTGGCATCCTCCCTGTTTGGGGAAAGTCAATATAGACTAAAGATTTTCTCTTTTCGCTATCAAACAAATGGTGAAAATAGTTGCTCTACAAGCTCACAAAGCATCGCTTGGCAACGCGTTGAGAGCTTGTAGATCCACTATTTTAGCTAGTTTAAAAATGGGGCTTAAGTCGTAACTTCTTTTTTGCCACCCCCTATGTCTTTCTGGGGTGCATCTCTCCATTCCGACATGTCTCCTTTCCGACAGACACTAACCCTTTCTCTAACCCTAACCCTAACCTTAACCTCTATGGAAGTGTTGCCACTCCGACAATAAGAAGTCAATGTCGGAGTGGCGACATGTCTCCTTTCCGACAGACACTAACCCTTTCTCTAACCCTAACCCTAACCTTAACCTCTGTGGAAGTGTTGCCACTCCGACAATAAGAAGTCACTGTCAGAGTGGACATGTCGGAATGGAGAGAGCCCCCCGTCTTTCTGACTCTGAGTGTGGATCATGATTGATTTGATTTGATACTTTAAAGTATGATCATATAAATAATCATACCATCTTGTTACACATGTCATCATTTTACTATCAGGTTGCATCAGGTGACTACAAATCCCATGATGCAACACAGGACACAACTAGAGATGTTACCGATCAATCGGCAATGGATCGGATCGGGCCGATCAAAGCGTGATCGGCGATAATCGGTGGTTTAGATCAAAAGGTAAATTCACCGATCCAATCGGATCGGTGCATCCGATCAACCAGCCGTTCAGTATGCCCACTTGAGTCCATTTTGGGGTATTGATTTCCACAGTGCTGAAGGAATAATTAGTTACTGCTATGATAATAAATACATAGTAATGCTGGTAAATAACTATAAGGCAAATATATAAATGAATTCATGAGTGAATGAATGAATTAAAGTTAAAGTACATTTAGAAAATATAAATAATAACTTGATCGGATCGATGATTGATCGGTATCGGGTGATCAAACTTTTGTGATCGGTGCTCGCTGATCGGTCCCAAAAAACCTGATCGGACCATCCCTAGAAACAACGTGTCCAATAGCATCCTGGCTGTGACTCACTGCCTGTCAGTCAGTCAGCAGGTGCTGTTGCTGCCTGTGTTGTCAGTCATTCTGACATGTCAGTCATTGTCCACACACTGTGTGTGTGTGTGTGTGTGTGTGTGTGTGTGTGTGTGTGTGTGTGTGTGTGTGTGTGTGTGTGTGTGTGTGTGTGTGTGTGTGTGTGTGTGTGTGTGTGTGTGTGTGTGTGTGTGTGTGTGTGTGTGTGTGTGTGTGTGTGTGGTCTCCATATAGTATATATAGTGTATGGCATACACTATATGGAGATCCCTGATGTCAGCAATATTAAGCACATAGCTTTGAATGCCCATATGTGGACATAATTTCTCATGTGGTCTATAAGATAAGACATCTGATGTCAGATGTCAGTCATATCCATATTTGGGAAAATATTTTGTCCACATTTTGTCCATCTTAAACAACCAACCGCAACTCGAATCACACTTTCAAATGAATTCCGTCCTAAGTAAAGGGTGAGGTCACTTTTTGCCCTTAGGGCAGGGGTCTTCAACAGTGGGTCCAGGGGGGGGGGTCTGCCAAATCTCTGTGTGATGGGATCATTCTTTTAAATGAACAACTTGACCCTCACGTCCCTATTCTGAGACTTTAGCCAAAAATAGCCGATCTGCAAGTTCTCAACGCCTCGCAGCGGCTATTTTGGCAAATATGTTTGGAGTAAAAGGTAAAAAGGTACAGAGTGAAAGGTAAAATGTACTAAGTATCGATGATTTAAGTGGTTAAATGTCTGGAAAAACACATTAACACAAACATAGACTGATGACAGTGCTGTCAAACAAGTCTATGAAAATCTGCAACACAATGTTATACAACATGTTAAGGGGGTCCCTGCTTTATCTCTCTCTCAGCTAAGGGGTCCCTGCTTTATCTCCTTCTCAGCTAAGGGGTCCCTGCTTTATCTCCCTCTCAGCTAAGGGGTCCCTGCTTTATCTCCCTCTCAAGGGGTCCTTGCCCTGAAAACGCTGAAGACCCCTGCCTTAGGGAGTCTTACTGGTGTATATATAATGAAAATATAGTACAGTAAACAAAGTACCCCAAATTTGTACTTAAATAAAGAACCTGGGTACAGTATATGTAGGCTACTTACAACATACACTGACACCACTCTGCTTAACCTCAGTGTACCACTAGATGGCACTATAACTCAACATGCTGTCAGTAAAGTCACAGATTGTTTGATTGATTGAAGAATTAATTCTAAGTTTGCATAGGAAAAGGTACAGTTTCATTCAGTACAGTTCACTGGTACAAGGTCAACTAAAAGGGTACGATCAAGAAAGCACATGGCTTGTTTACATTGAGATCCTTTATAAAACTCATCTAACATTGAATGACAGACAAACCAAAGATTTAGATTGTCACCAAAACAAGCTTTAATGAAATAATTGGTTTTATGTTTCAGAGATGTTTTAGTTTAATGGTAAGGACTACAAGAAAAAATTGAAAAGAAAGGAAAAAAAAAATACAGCAAACATTTCCAAGTAAATCGTATCATCCATCATATCAATAAAGATTTGAATAAAATAAAATACCTAAAACTAAAAATGTTATCCAGTATTGTATTGTGAGAAATACAGTAGATGCATAACAATGTTTACTGTACTGTTTTAAGAATACAGAACTTCATTCTATAAGCTCTGCTTTAACTAAACATGATGTAAAAAAAAAACTTATACAAATCAATCTAAAAAATGTTTTATATTTTGTAAAAGTAAATGCTCTTGAAACTTTCATAATTCCTTGAAACTTTCATGTATTCAAGATACATTGGACATTCAGTAAATTATTTATTAAAATGAAACAATACAGAACTTCATTAATCTGCATGAGACATGGTATTAAAATGAAACAGACATTCTATAGGCTCTGCTTTAACTACTACTTAACCCATTTAGGCCTAGAATTATTGAATGCTTTAACCAGTGAAAAATAGCAGATCTACAAGCTCGCAGCGCGTGCTGCGAGCTTGTAGATCTGCTATTTTTCACTGGTTAAAGCATAAAATAATAATACACTATACTGTGTACCCATTCTGAATGGGTTAATGAACAAAGAAAAACAATACTGAGTAGACTTCTAGACCTACTGCACATAAACAGAGCTCCTACCTTTAAATGCATTTTAAATCTTTTTTTTTTTATTCTATTTAAATCGTTTTGAGAAGGAAAAAAGGCTGCTATTTACAACATGTACAGTATATGACGTTGCAATGTGATATAGGTCTGTTTACGCAATGCTTGCTTTGGCAATGTAAATGTGTGTTGTTCTTTTTTTCTCATGCCAATAAAGCTCCTTTGAATTGAATAAATTGTTTAGAATTACAAGGCAGACAAAGCAAAGCAAACACACAAACGACCAGCTGTTGACACACTTATCATGTAGCTGTAGCAACACAACACACAACTGATGCAATGTGAAAGTGATTGATTTCACTACAGAGCCTTTTCACACATCCAACGGCGAGTTGAAGTACATGATGCATCGTTCCATCCACGCCCACTATAATACACAGCACAGTCTTCTCTTCCTCCAAGGTCATTAGGCTCACCAGGCCACCAGTACCTGGAGAAGTAGTTCCATTACATTCATTACAATACTGTACTTTTACAAGGATACTTTTTCACTTTCATCTTTTGTTTTACACCTGATGGCCATTCTAAAAACACTTTCTAAATCCCACTGGTGTCAAGTAGTACATTTACTCAAATACAATTTTGAGTTATTTGTACTTTACTCGAGTATTTCAAATTTCCAAAAATACTTCTACTCTACTACATCTTGAATCCAAATATTCTACTTTTACTCCACTACATTTATTTGAAAACGTTAGTTACTAGTTACTTAAATTATAATATTATAAAACACACTTTAGCCCTATTTTATACATAGGCTATTATATTGTAAAAGAAAAAAATATATAGCCGATCTACAAGCTCACAATGTGTCGCAGTAAACAGTGAATGTTCATACTTTTACTAAAGTACATTTTAAAATCCGGACTTTTTTTTACTTCTATATTGTAGTATTGATACTTTTACTTAAAGGGGGCGGGACACCGGCCGAAATTCAACATTATGATACAGTAGGTCACGTGGTCTTTCTTCAAACGGTCTGAAAAGGAGGCGGGGCCGTATCAGTTATTAGTGAATGTATACTTCGTCCGTCGTGCGGTGCCGCACGGCTATTTTCAAGAGCTATTATGTGTGTGTACACACACACACACACGCACGCATGCACGCACGCACGCACGCACACACACACACACACACACACACACACACACACAGGCTACCACAGACTTCAGTCCTCCGGAGCTCCGGTGAAGCACTGGAGCACTTTTTAGCAGAGATGGCTGCTAAAAAGTGGTCTGTGCTGCGGAGGATCCTCGTTCTAATCTCTGACACCTTTTTGTTAGAAGACTTGTACCCTGTACGCGGTTAGGGGGGATTCTATAGCAGATTATATCAACATTTTACCCCTAGAACTGCTTGTTTTAAAATTCGTTTTATGAATTGTCGCATTTTCTCCTCGCACAGTTCTGTTGGGGTTGTTTCACTAGATAATACTCAGCGCTCAACTCCGCCCCCTCCCGTCATATTACCCAATCAAATTAATTTAATTCAGTTACTGTACAGAAAGTACTACTTTCAGTACAGTAACTATAAATTAATTTGATTGGGTAATTTAACATGGGGGTACATGACATCATTAAAACAAATTGGCTAATTTGGTAGCCATAATTAGCTGTTTTGGCCGTGTCACGCCCACTTTAAGTAATAAATGCAATTACCTTTTTTATATACCAAAAATTTTAAAATCATTCATGTTTCTAGATAGGCCTACTGCATTGTATAATAACTTCACACAGAGGTTTTCCAGATTGAAAGGTATAACAACGTATAGGTGTTGTTCCAGGTCTAAATGGGTTAAAGCAGGGGTCTTCAACGTTTTCAGGCCAAGGACCCCTTAGCTGAGAGAGACATGAAGCAGGGACCCCCTCTACATATTGTATAAATGTGTGATACAGATTTTTGAGCACTAAAATCTTTAATTGTTACTTACTAAACTTGACATTTCACTTTGTACTTTTTTTTTACCTCTACACCAAACCTATTTGCAGAAAATAGCAGATCTACAAGCTCTCAACAACTCGCAACACGAGGCGTTTAGAGCTTGTCGATCTGCTATTTTTATTATCCTATCACACAAAGATTTGGCGGCCCCCCTGTAGTAACTCTGAGGACCCTCTAGGGGTCCCGTATCCCCTGTTGAAGACCCCTGGGTTAAAGGAAACCTTTACTACCATTTAGAAAATAACAAAGATTAAATATCAAATGTTGAAATGAATAAGAGTAGAATGAAAGTATAGTCTATAGTAAAGTCTTACGTTGGTGTGGTCAGTGGTGTTCCATCCACCCATTTCCACACTCCTTCCTCCTCTCTGTCAGTCAAACCCAGCCACACCCACTGGCCCTTAACATAGTCCTGGACAGAAGAGATGCTGGTTACTGAAATAACAACATACACACACACACACACACACACACACACACACACACACACACACACACACACACACACACACACACACACACACACACCTGTTTTTCTTTGCTGTTGATGATGATCAGGTCTGATTGGTTGGCTCTACAGTATTGTCTGCTCTCCTCCCAGGTTTTCCTCTCAGTAGAGATGTAGTAACATCCTCCGCCAAAGATCTGCCATCCGGATAATTCTAACAACAAAATAAAGGCAGCAAGTGTTTTTTGTTTAGTTTGTGTCAGTTGCTCATATTAATGATAAAAGATGAACAACATGATGTAACAGTGAATATAAACAGTGAGTCTCACTGACCACAGAGCCTCCTCTTCAGCTCATCTCTCTCTGCTGTGACGTCGTTGTATCTGGACTGTAGGACATCCTTCTGTTTGGTCATCTGCTCCAGGACTTTGGTCAGGTTGTTGTATTTGGACTGCAGATGGTCTTGGTCTTTGGTCAGGTTGTCGTATTTGGACTGTAGATGGTCTTGGTCTTTGGTCAGGTTGTTGTATTTGGACTGAAGATGGTCTTGGTCTTTGGTCAGGTTGTCGTATTTGGACTGAAGATGGTCTTGGTCTTTGGTCAGGTTGTTGTATTTGGACTGTAGTTGGTCTTGGTCTTTGGTCAGGTTGTCGTATTTGGACTGTAGTTGGTCTTGGTCTTTGGTCAGGTTGTTGTATTTGGACTGTAGTTGGTCCAGGACTTTGGTCAGGTTGGCCAGGTTGGTCAGGTTGTTGATCTCTTTAATCGGTTCAGAAACTGTAAGGAGAATCAAACAAACTGATGAGTTTTATGTACAACTCTGTTATGAACTGACCTCCTCAACCCATCAATACCGGGAAAGCATCTGTCATTTTTTATATTAATAGCCTTGGCTATTCAAAATGAGCAGATCTACAAGCTCACAGCACGTAACTCTGTGCCCCGCTGTGAGCTTGACAAGCTCACAGCGGGGCTTGACAAGCTTGACAAGCTCACAGCAGAATTTGTAGTTGCAGATGTACAAGCTCAGCTTGTACATCTGCAACTACAAATTCTGCTGCTACAATTCATATATTTTATGTGGTATCATATTAGCTAATATTGAAACTAAAATGAATGTTTTATCATCATAGATATAAAATAATGCACTGTAATGAAACGTGACTTACAGAGAGACATTCTGAGAGCGATGTTGAGCAGAGCTTGAACACCACAAAGCAGTCCAACAACCAGAACAAGCAGCTTGTACCGTCCTATGACTGGACACACACACACACACACACACACACACACACACACACACACACACACACACACACACACTAACACACACGCACGCACGCACGCACGCACGCACGCACGCACGCACGCACGCACGCACACACACACGCACACACAGTTAGTATTGCTGTTTGGGATTTTTATTTTAGTCATAAAAAAGATAAACCCATTGAGGCCACATGGCATTACAATTGGTTAAGTATTAATGTACAGAAAGTACAGAATATTAACAAAGTTGTAAACTATAGTTGATGTGAGATTGATCAAGACTGAGCAACTGCATGACATGTTTTTCACCTAAAATGTCTTTTGAAGACAAGCTGAAGCTGTCAGTCTAAACAGGGATGGGTCACACACAGTGGCAAGAGTTAGTCTTCTCTTTCTTTATTGTATTTTTACTTTCAAGATTAGTTTTGACTGGGCGCCCGCTGGCCTAGTGGTCAAGGCGCATACCACATACAAGGCTATGATGCCTGCTGGCGTCGCCGGTTCGATTCCCGAACCGGACGACCTTTGACACATGTCATTCCCCATCTCTCTCCCCATTTCCTGTCAGTCTACTATCCTATCAAATAAAGGCATAAAAAGCCCAAAAACAAATCTTAAAAAAAATATATATATATTAGTTTTGACTACCCAGCCTTCGTCAGTGTATAGAACTGACGCTGCCTGCTTTGCAGACACAAGCCTTTATATAAATGTTGATGATCTAAACCCCGGTCCACTGCAAGCGTCCAGCGTCGCGTCAACGGCAACGCTGGGAACGCTACATTGATTAACGGTTTTAATCAATGAAGGGTGCTCCACTGCCGACGGCAACGTCTGACGCTCCGGTGACGGCGTCCAAACTCGAAAATCGCCCCGGGCCACAACATCCAGTCATGTATAAATTATGATTAAATGTAATAGCATTGCATTTAAATGTATATATATATACCGTATTTTCTGGACTATAAGGCGCACCGGACTATAAGGCGCACTGTCAATGAATGGTCTATTTTCGAACTGTTTTCATATATAAGGCGCACCGGACTATAAGGCGCACATAATAGACGCTATCGTTGCGTTATGCATCTAACAGATGGAGCTGTGTTAAAGGGAATGTCAATGTCAATGAATGATCCATATATAAGGCGCACTGGACTATAAGGCGCACTGTAGTTTTTTGAGAAAATGAAAGGCTTTTAAGTGCGCCTTATAGTCCGGAAAATACGGTACATGCTTTTCTGCCGTTGGCTATCCATTCACGTCATTCACAAGGGTGACTAGATGTCCCAAAAATCCTAGCATAGTTTTAATGTAATTACAGTGGTCTTCTTACTTTGATAAAATTATGTATAAACACAAAAGGCTGGGAAACAACTCCTTTCTCATTTCTTCCTCCTAAAACAGGTCAGCAGTGAGTGACTGAGTCTGAACACTAAAGACAGATTTGTATACATTATCATGGCGACGCTGTGCACCGAAGATAGCCAATCTACAAGCTCACACTCACAGTCACAAAACAGCATGTCCTGACTCATGCACGCGACGTGTTATGAGCTTGTAGATCTGCTACTTTTCTCCGGCACTTTACACAGCATAAATTATTATAAATTAGGCATACAGTTGATGATGCTATCCTCATCTGATCTTTGATTGAAATATCGACAAATTCACGTTCAGTGGAGCCAGTCAGACGTCAACGTGACGGCGTCAATGACGCCGTCAAGACTCAGAGCAACGCGGCACCGCCAGTGGAGCCCTGGGGTAAGACGATATGACATGAGAGAAGTCAGAGCGCGGTGGGAACACCTCTGCTGGCTTGTTACGTCTAGAGATGTGGGCAGACGTACGCTAGACCACTGTTTCCCAAATACTGGATAGGCTAATATTTTTACCCAGTATTTTTATGGGTAAATATCCATTTATTTTAGTTCCCTACATTTTGCTTTAAATTACTATTTCAAAACATAAAAAAAAAAGAATAATGCTAACTTTTTTCATTAATTACAAACAAATTCAATGATTTTTTAAGAAAGAATTTCACAGATAAATACAAAGAAATTCCATACATTTGAAGAAGAATAGTGACAATAGCAGTGACAATAGTCTCTTTTGTGCAGGGAACCACTGCGCTAGCCAAGACCACATGGTCTCTAGTCTAGGCTATGGTGTCAGTGTGGTGTGGTTGACTAACAGAGGAGGAGGGGTGAAGGTTGGTTGTCATGACTACGTGGCTCAGTGCCAGCAGGGCACACAGATAGCATCAGAACAGACATTCCTGTGCACTTATGATTGGTCAGTATAGCCTATGGGATGATAACAGAGCCTCCTGATAGGTCAGTATAGCCTATGCCAGTGTTCCTCAACCACCTTGCCTGGGGACCTTTGGTGTGCCCCTGAGAAGGGTCAAGTGTGCCCCTTGAAACTGCTTGAAAGCCAGTATTGTATTTATCATTTTAAAAATGATTCAAACTAGTGAACACAGCCAATCTACAAGCACACAACGCCTCACGGTGCGAGGCGTTGTGTGCTTGTAGATCTGCTGTTTTCACTACTGTTGTGCGACAGCCTTGTATGATGAAGCAGGGCTTTACTTTGCGAAGAAACGTACAAATGTGAAACTTGGAGATACAAGGTTTCTTCCGACAGTGAAGATATTTACACCCCTGTATTATGTTGGTGTGCCCATGGATTCTTGGGACATGAAAAGTTGTGCCCATGCAGAAAAAAGGTTGAGAAACACTGGCCTATGGGATGATAACAGAGCCTCCTGATAGGTCAGTATAGCCTATGGGATGAAAACAGACTTCTTAAACATCTAATTTATGTTTCTTGGATTTTTCATTTATTTATTTTATTAATGAATTGACTTTGTAATAACAATTCAAAACAAAATGTAGGACGCCCAAAATCAAGGGACCCATTGAAATGTGTGCGTGACCCACAAATGGGTCCCAACCCAGTGTTTGGGAACCTATGCTATAAAGCACTTCAGTAATTGTACTGAGGCGCTAAATAGCACCTCAACCACCCCAAAGAACCACTGAAGAACCCTGAGGTGCTATATAGCACCACCATTTGACAAGGTGCTATATAGTACTTTTAAATATTGGTGCTTTATAGCACCTTTAAATATTGGTGCTATATAGCACATATTGGTACTATATAGCAGGGGTTTTCAAAGTGGGTGACGGGGCGGCAGTTCAGGGGTGCCGCGAGATCATTGATAATATTTGGAATTTATTCGGACACTTGAAAAAATATTTATATATTTAGTATAATTTTAAACTTGAAGTACAAAGTTATTTTCAGTCAGTTCTAACCAAAATGGCTGTTATCTCAACGTTTTCCTCACAACATAATCACTAAACTATCGTCACTGTCGGGCAGAAACCTCGTATCTCCTCGATCTACAAGGTGCTTGTAGATCTGCTGTTTTCACTAGTTTAGTACATTTTATGGATCTGTATGTCCAAAACGAACGGTTTTGGACATACAAGGTTTCCACCCGACAACGAGGATATGCTATGAATATAAGGTGCTGGGAGTGAAAATTATAATGTAGTGGTGCCTCAGATTAAAATAAATATTCATGGGGTGCCCTGAGACAAAAGTGTTTGGGAACCCCTGCTATATAGCACATATTGGTTCTATATAGCACATATTGGTGCTATATAGCACATATTGGTGCTATATAGCACATATTGCTGCTATATAGCACATATTAATAATACTCATAAGTACATTCATTCCCAAGACCCCAGGGGTAATTCCCTTTTTCTCTCTCATTTGCAAATCCAGTGGGTCTTTAACAACCAAAATACCCATACCAGGCATGCATGTACCCAAGATCATGACATCAAGCTCCACACATCCTAGATAAGGAATTTCTAATCCATTTGCAGCTTTAAGACCCAACCATTCACAGTTTTGAAGGCTACCGTCTCTCAATGAAGCAAAATGTGCATTGAAATAACTCTCTGTACTAGTCGTTACCATAGACCCAGTATCAATTAATGACTGGACTGAGACCCCACCCATGGAAACCTCCATATTATGACAAGTACCGATAAGGCGTTTAAGTTTACTTACATTTGGCATGTTACTTGAAAGAGAGCCCAGGAGCCCATCTCCCAGTGTGTGGCTCTGCACACTGGGGGGCTCTAGTTTCCCCACTGTTCGGTTGGCCTAGGTGCAGGGCTCTGCACACTGGGAGGCTCTAGTTTCCCCACTGTTCGGTTGGCCTCGGTGCAGGGCTCTGCACACTGGGGGGCTCTAGTTTCCCCACTGTTCGGTTGGCCTCGGTGCAGGGCTCTGCACACTGGGGGGCTCTAGTTTCCTGTTCGGTTGGCCTAGGTGCAGGGCTCTGCACACTGGGGGGCTCTAGTTTCCCCACTGTTCGGTTGGCCTCGGTGCAGGGCTCTGCACACTGGGGGGCTCTAGTTTCCCCACTGTTCGGTTGGCCTAGGTGCAGGGCTCTGCACACTGGGAGGCTCTAGTTTCCTGTTCGGTTGGCCTAGGTGCAGGGCTCTGCACACTGGGGGGCTCTAGTTTCCCCACTGTTCGGTTGGCCTAGGTGCAGGGCTCTGCACACTGGGGGGCTCTAGTTTCCCCACTGTTCGGTTGGCCTAGGTGCAGGGCTCTGCACACTGGGAGGCTCTAGTTTCCCCACTGTTCGGTTGGCCTAGGTGCAGGGCTCTGCACACTGGGGGGCTCTAGTTTCCCCACTGTTCGGTTGGCCTCGGTGCAGGGCTCTGCAGTGCACACTGGGGGGCTCTAGTTTCCCCACTGTTCGGTTGGCCTAGGTGCAGGGCTCTGCACACTGGGGGGCTCTAGTTTCCCCACTGTTCGGTTGGCCTTGGTGCAGGGCTCTGCAGTGCACACTGGGGGGCTCTAGTTTCCCCACTGTTCGGTTGGCCTAGGTGCAGGGCTCTGCACACTGGGGGGCTCTAGTTTCCCCACTGTTCGGTTGGCCTAGGTGCAGGGACAACAGCCAGACAATAACGAGCAATATGGCCTGGAGCATTACACCTTATACAAATAGGCTGACCATCTGCAGTTCTTCTAAATCGAGGGGCCCGGCTAGTTGATCTGTCAACATTAGACATGGTCCTTGATGACACCAATGCTTTTGTTATCGTGTCTAGCTGACTTTGTTGTGCCGCAATCAATGCTTTAAGCTCGGATAATTCAGAGTGTTCCCCCCTTGCTGTTTCACATACAACTCCAACTTTGGCTTCACTAGACACAGGTAGTTGTTTAAGCCTGGATTTAAATGAAGGGCTATCACCCTCGGTTACCCACCGCATGGCCTCTTTACGCACATCCAGTAATGACCAGTCTACATGTTGACGTACCAACCCTTTTAGTTCACGGCTCAATATGCGGTCCCGGACCCCTTCACAAAATTGGTCTCGAAGCACCACCTTGGGGTTAGAAACAGCATTCACATTACTCTTGGTCACTTGGTCCATGAGAATCATTAAGGCATGTGAATACTCTAAAAGAGACTCCCCCTCAACTTGTTTACGGTTAAAAAACGTTCTTTGCAAAGAGATATGAGAATAAGATGAACCATACAATTCTCTCAAAACATAAAAAATCTGATCAGCATCGTCACGCACCACAGAGGATTGATATTTGATCTCAATACGTGCCTCACCATCTAACTGGTTAAACACAAAGAGGGCCTTTTCTTTTCCAGTTAAACGTTTAGTTTGAGCATGGTTTTCAACTTCTTCTATCCACTCTTCTATGGGAAGGGAATCAGCACTGTCCAAGTTGCCATAAAACTTGTGGCACTTACGGTCCTGCTGAAGGTACACAACCCTTTCTGGCACCACAGGGTTTGATGCTGGCAGCTCTGATGAGGCCGACGCACTGCCTGCCCGCACCTCCTGGAGATGACTGACTTGGACCTCCAACTCCTCCACGCGTTCCTCCATTTCCCAAGCCTGTGGATAATCTTCAGCAGAAGAGATTTGAAAGGCCCCCTAAATTCTCCTGGCTGGGGTGGTAGCCCACCGCTGCCCCTAGCTCTGGTCCATAGCGTTAGTGGAGTTCTCCCTAACGATATGTTCCTCTACCTCCGTATTCCTTGGCAAAACCGGAAAACCCCGCCGTCTGGTCCGAAAATAACAAAAACTGTTTCGCCCCTCACCAAACCAAAGGTATCAGTGGACAGTTGAAAGCTTACTCTACTTAGTGGACGCGGGCTGAGCCCCCCACCACACCATTAAAATACATTTCTAGGGCAAAATGAAAAATATTCTACCGGATGGAGACTCCATTTCTTCTCGTTTTTCACTATTTGTCGTCGCCATCAAGGTGCCAATTCACTACTGCCGTGCAGGTCAGAGGACCGAATTACACTGAGCATTAGTCTCACTGGGTGTTATTCAACTCTGCGACGTTGGAAGCGCTGTTTCATAAAAACCTGGAAGAGCGTCTCCATCCGGTGGAATATTTTTCATTTTGCCCTAGAAATGTATTTTAATCGTGTGGTGGGGGGCTCAGACCTTGTCCACTAAGTAGACTAAGCTTTCAACTGTCCACTGATACCTTTGGTTTGGTGAGGGGCGAAACAGTTTTTGTTATTTTTGGACCAGACGGCGGGGTTTTCCGGTTTTGCCAAGGAATACGGAGGTAGAGGAACATAGCGTTAGGGAGAACTCCACTAACGCTATGGACCAGAGCTACGCTGCCCCCTACTGTCCCTTTTACAAACAAAAATACTAACTAAATCTGGCTACTTCCCAATTCTATTGCTCTCCAAACCAATCAAGCACCGTCCTGCCAGACAACGCCAAATGTAACAGTGTGAATAGACAACGCCACCCTTTAGTTGGCTGAGTTAAAGGGAACTCAAATCAATGCATATAACCCGTCAACACTTAAAGGTTTCCCCATCAGGGTGTCAAATGAATGACAAACAAAGTGTGTATAAAATAATAGTACAATGGTACTGATCTTTATTTATACAAAAAGGTTTTAAGAGAGCATTAGAAAGGTAACTGAGTCCTATTAAAATAGCATTTAGTAGGGAACAATATCTTGACTGTGGGAACCTGGGCGGTCCAGTGGACCCATAAGCATTGGACAAAATCAGTAGTATACAGCAAGTGGAACAGGCTAGATGTGATTTACCATAGTCATTAAATATTAATCTGGGGACCCCCCAGCTGATTAAAAAAAAGAAAAAAGTGTTGCGCGTCATAAACGTTCATTTCTCTAAAAGTTCACCCGAAAGCGCGTCTTTTCCGGGACTCGGGTTAGGTCACGTGACAACACATGCAGTTACCACCAGAGCCTCCTGATAGGCCAGTATGAACCTACTGGACCAAAGCCTACACACAAAAAATATATATAAAAGAAAACATGGGGATGCTTTTTTGATAATGTTTTGAAATAATAACAATTCAAAACAAAATGTAGGAAGCCCAAAATCAAGGGACCCATTAAAATGTGTGCGTGACCCACAAATGGGTCCCGACCCAGTGTTTGGGAACCTATGCTATAAAGCACTTCAGTAATTGTACTGAGGCGCTAAATAGCACCTCAACCACCCCAACGAACCACTGAAGAACCCTGAGGTGCTATATAGCACCACCATTTGACAAGGTGCTATATAGTACTTTTAAATATTGGTGCTTTATAGCACCTTTAAATATTGGTGCTATATAGCACATATTGGTACTATATAGCAGGGGTTTTCAAAGTGGGTGACGGGGCGGCAGTTCAGGGGTGCCGCGAGATCATTGATAATATTTGGAATTTATTCGGACACTTGAAAAAATATTTATATATTTAGTATAATTTTAAACTTGAAGTACAAAGTTATTTTCAGTCAGTTCTAACCAAAATGGCTGTTATCTCAACGTTTTCCTCACAACATAATCACTAAACTATCGTCACTGTCGGGCAGAAACCTCATATCTCCTCGATCTACAAGGTGCTTGTAGATCTGCTGTTTTCACTAGTTTAGTACATTTTATAGATCTGTATGTCCAAAACGAACGGTTTTGGACATACAAGGTTTCCACCCGACAACGAGGATATGCTATAAATATAAGGTGCTGGGAGTGAAAATTATAATGTAGGGGTGCCTCAGATTAAAAGAAATATTCATGGGGTGCCCTGAGACAAAAATGTTTGGGAACCCCTGCTATATAGCACATATTGCTGCTATATAGCACATATTGCTGCTATATAGCACATATTGGTGCTATATAGCACATATTGCTGCTATATAGCACATATTGGTGCTATATAGCACATATTGCTGCTACATATTGCTGCTATATAGCACCAAAAAACGGTTGCCCTATGATTACAAGCCAAAGAACCACTTTTGGTGCTATATAGCAACGTTTGTTTTTAGAGTGTATGGGATGATAACGGTAATTTCTAAATTTTTGTGGCTGTTCAAAACAGACAGATTACAACAGTACTTTTCGGGGGATGCTTTTTTGGTAATGTTTTGAAATAATAACAATTCAAAACAAAATGTAGGAAGCCGAAAATCAAGGGACCCATTCAAATGTGTGTGTGACCCACAAATGGGTTTTAATTGAGAACTAAAGTGAACAATTAAGTGAGAAATTGTACATTGTAGGCTACAGCTGCATGCACTCTTTTTGAACGTTTTTGAAAAAAACCTTGAAAGTTTGAGAATTAGTTATTTAAAGTTATTTGGTAGAATCAGCCTCTGGTCTTAATAACTAAACCTTTTTACAAATCAATCATGTCTCTCACAGACACATGTTATATAAGGCCTATATTCTTACCAGACTTCTTCTGTGGTTGTTTCTGAGCTGAAGTCTTGGTCTCCACGTTCTCGTACTGTACATCATCTTCAGGAGTCGGGTTATCTTCAGGAGTCGCGTTGTCTTCAGGAGTCGCGTTGTCTTCAGGAGTCGCGTTGTCAACGTCCTCGTAATCGTCTTCCTCTTGGATCTCAATGCTGTCGGAATGAAAAGCCACGGCCATTTCTTCTACCTTTTATGACTTTAATTAATCTGGATAAAGAGTTTGGTTGTTAACGTTTCACGACGTCCTCACAGCGCGCTGAAGAGAAGAGAAGTTGTGCCGATGACGCTGCGCTCTTTCTTTTATTATTTCTGTGGCTCGATCAATCTTCCTCTTTTACGTGTTTCGTCTTCTCATGCGGTCACATTCAGTGGTGTAATGTACCCTAACCCTAGAGTACATTTACTCAAGTGCTGTACAATTAAATATTCTTTTTCCTCCATTTTTTTGTATTTTTGTTTTTTACTTCTACACAACTACACCTCAGAGGCAAATATGATACTTTTTACTATTTGAAAACCTCTGGTTATTTTATAGATTTAGATTTAATATTATTATAAAAATACATTAACCACTTCAGCCCTGGATTTCAGCCATTGGAAAATAGCAGATCTACAAGCTCACAGTGCATTGAGATGCAACGTTTTGCATAATATGTGTTTATTATTCTCATATGCACGTCAGCTAGAGCAGCAGTGACCCCCACGTAAAAATCATATTTGAACTGGGGACCCAATGATCATACTTTAACTGGAGACCCCCCCCCCCAAAAAAAATAAAAAAATAAATAAAAAATAAAATAAATAAATAAATAAAAAATAACCATGTTTGAACTGGAAATCCCCCCAAAAGAATCTCTCTCTCTCTCTCTCTCTCTCTCTCTCTCTCTCTCTCTCTCACTCACTCACTCACTCACTCACTCACTCACTCACTCACTCACTCACTCACTCACTCACTCACTCACTCACTCACTCACTCACTCACTCACTCACTCACTCTCTCACACACACACACACACACACACACACACACACACACACACACACACACACACACACACACACACACACACACACACACACACACAGAGCCTACATTCACATAGTTTTTACACATATGAGGCACTCCCTTTTCACTAGTAATTTAAAGTTCTACATGTTAAAAAGGTTGGTTTCAAGTCAATGGGAAAATGTATTCACTAATAAATTAATATAAATTAAACACAACATAGCAAGCGATTCCCGATAAAGCTGGTGGCTTTAAGTGTGTGGGAGTATCGTGCCAAACTTTGGGTTGCTCTTTTTTTGCATTTTCCCATTGAAGAAGGAAAATGTACTCACTAATAAATGAATATAAAATATAGCTGCAAGCAGCGATAAAGTGTCCAAGGCATAAAAAGCAGGAAAGCAAAAAGGCATCAAGGGAAAGCAAAGAAGAATATCAAAGAAAAACTAGAAGCAGTGTTCTTCCGAACAGGACTCCGGCAGGTCAGGTAGGTTTTTTTTGGCCTAGTGGTGACTCTATAATAGGCCAAAGTGAAAAGGGTGCCACGTGTTCTTGGGCCTTTCATGGCAATCGGACGCTGCATGCGGGATTTGAACCATATTGTTCCAAAAATGTGTTTTGCAAAAATTGACCCGCTGGTGGCGCTATAACAGGCCAATGTGAGAAGGGTGGCATCTGTTCCTTGGCCTAGTGGTAATGTGTGTGCAAAATCTCACACACATAGCAGGCTGCGTTTGAGACATTTTGTTCAAAAAGGAGCAATCCTGCAAACCTTGGAATTCAATGTTAGCCAATTAGATAGAAATATGATATCTGACAAATCCGTCATGATTACATCACTGTAGAGATACTGTGTACTGATTTGTGTGATTTTCGGATAAAATCTGAAGGAGTAATATCGAAGAATGTGTTTTACATACTGTAAGTCGGCCTTCTGGTGGCGCTATAAATGGCAGATGTGAAAAATGCAGGGCACAGGTTTTTCCTTGGCCTCTGGGAAGTGTGCATACAAAGTTTTACACTAATCGGTGGTTATAGGTAAAAGCACAAATTGGCCTCTACACAACATGTATGCAAACTAGACCAGGTCAACCTGGTTGTGCCAGACCCCCTGTCTGTCATCATCATTTATGACATCATGCCTTTTGTAGGCATGTCATCATCATGTCATCATCATATATACCCTTTATATAGAAAAGGGACAGACCGACATTTGCTTATGTAGGCCTACCCATTTCATGGGTCTGGCAAAGACTGTAGGCCTATATGCAACAGACATAAAAAACTGTGATACTATGCACCTGGACAGTTTGATGATATACATAGTAAGCCTTGCTGAGCTATGAAGACCATATGAATCGGCCGAGCCATGAATCTCATAGGGCAGGAGCCTATCTCCTGTTTCTGTAGCATAAGGCAGCTTGATGTACAAGTACACCCCCTGGACATGACGCTAGTATGTCGCAGGGAGTTACCCCCAATCCAACCCTAGCTTGATGCTGAGTTTCAAGCAGGGAGGCACTGGGTCCCATTTTTTAGAATCTTTGGTATGACGCGACCCGGGTTTGAACCCGGACCTCCCAGTCTCAGGGCAGACACTCAAACCACTAGGCCACTGAGCTGGTACATGATGTCATTGCAATCCTTGGAAATCACAACATAGGTGTAGACATGACAGTTTGTATTATAATGCTTGTTTCAGGATTTATGATGCAAAATACATTATTTTAGTGCAGGAGATAATAAGAGCAATCGTTCACTCGGTGATACAAGCGTGGAAATTGGTACACATCATCTTTGGAGGCCACTCTTCGAATTAAGAAACCGAGCCACTTGAAAATAAAAGATGGCGGCCCCCGAAATCCAAGATGTCCGTCCGAAAACGTGGTTTTTCCTTTATAACTCCAAGTGCATTGATTTTAAGACCCATAAATGTATTAAAGTTGAATATAAAGTTGGGCATTGTGGATATTTTGGTACCAAGTAAATGCCTGTATCTATTTCAGTTCTTGAGATAAAGCATATAGGTACACCTGAGTCTGTAAAAGTACCTATATCTCAAAAACTGTAATAGATAAAATCAATGCATTTGGAGCTGGAAAGGGAACCACAAGTTGAGCTGGTTCTCTTTTCAGGTCATATCATCCTCCTGTGGACATGCTAGGCTTTGTACCTTAGGCACCGTGCCAACATTGGCACAGGGGAGGGTGATCACATTATTCATGCCATGGAGACTTGAGTTAAAAAATAAATGTATTTGTCGAATTCCTAAGTCAATAATTTGATTACAATAAATGTACCCCCATTGACTCCGAATGGGGACCCAAATGCATTTGGGTCCCCATTCATTCGGAATCAATAGATAAAAAGTCATTTTGGGGGTGAACTACTCCTTTAAATGGTAAATGGTAAATGGTGCATTTATATAGCGCTTTTATCCAAAGCGCTTTACATAGATTGTGCATTACATTCACCCATTCACGCACACATTCATACACCGGTGGCAGAGGAAACCATGCAAGGCACCAACCTGCTCACCGGGAGCAATGTGGGGTTCAGAGTCTTGCCCAAGGACCTTGCCCAAGAGCTGCCCAAGAGCTGGAAAGCATGTTTGTCACTTTAGATTTGAACCACTTTAACCATTGTTTTATATACTTTGCTATTCGAAGATAGTAGACCTACAAGCTCATAGCGCAGCACTCTACTCGGTAGTAAATCTGCTATTTTTTAAATGACCTTTAGAGTGGTTACACTGATTCCCCCCCGCCCCCCCTTGAACCCCCTCAAGGACCCCTGGGGGTCCCCGGACCCCACTCTGAGCACCATTGAGAATATATTCTTTCATGTACCGTAACAGCTTTTCTAGGATGTCAGCAGAGGTGGAAGTGGAAGGTAGAAATGAGCTGAAAGGGAACCCACAAGTTGAGCTGCTTCCCTGTTCAGGTCATTTCATCCTCCTGCTCTCTTCAGAGCTCCCCAGGGCACCTTGCCTTCTTCTGTGGAGGTTTACCGTCATAACACGCTGGGCTTTGTACCTTATTATTAGTTTACCATGAGAAATGTCACAGCTTGTCTCTGTGAAGCTGTGTGTGTACACATTTTTGAAGCGGTGAAAACCGCTTCCAATGAGTGGCTTTGTGTGTCCCACGCCCATATATGGTCATTTCAGTCCAGAATGAACAGGTTTTTTCAAAAACAAAATGTGTGTTTAATGTCCATATATGGTCATCTCAGTCCAGAATGAACAGGCTTTTTCAAAAACAAAATGTATGTCACCTCATGTCCATATATGGTCACTCCAGTCCAGAATGAACAGGTTTCTTCTGTCCCGTACGTCCAGAATATCAGTCCAGAATGAATAGGCTTTTTCAAAAAGCAAAATGTGCGTCCCATGTCAATATATGGCCATTTCAGTTCAGAATGAACAGGTTTTATCTGTCCCGTCCGTCCGTCCGTCCGTCCGTCCGTCCGTCCGTACGTACGTACGTACGTACGTATGTGTGTAGTGTCCGCCCGTCTGTCCGTCTGTCCGTACGTATGTGTGTAGTGTCCGTCCCGGTCTGATGATTGGATACTTTGAGGATTGGTCAGGCTTCACATGATAATTCGGCCCTCCAGATAAAATCATTAATTCATTCAGAATATAAAGAATGTATAGATCACAGAGTTCATAACTCTAGAACACATAGAATAAAAGCTCACCGCTTCACTTCGAACCGAGGTTTGATTTTTTGTCTATGGGTTGGTTCCCTTGACACATCTCTGTGACATCACAGGTGATATCACAGGTGACAGGTGACTATGTACTGTAAAAGTCCATATATGGTAGAATCCCTTTTATGACCATATATTAAGATCCCTGATGATCATCGATATACAGTACATCACTGTCCAGATGGCCAAGGCATGGCCCATATCTGTGTGGCTGGTTCAGATAGGGATCTCCATGTATGGGCATAAAAGAGATGTACTATATACAGTACATGGATCTCCATATATGGGTAACTGGTCCGATATACATCACTGGCCAGATGGCCAAGAATTGGCGCGATGTCACCCTGAGGCGTCTTACTAGTTAGATTAGAATGAGGGGAGGCAACCTTAGGCACAGGGGAGGGTGATCACTGGAGGACTGAGCATTGGTTCAACCTCCCGTTGGTTTCAGGAGTTATGATGCAAAATACATTATTTTAGTACAGGAGATAATAAGAGCAATCGTTCACTCGGTGATACAAGCGTGGAAATTGGTACACATCATCTTTGGAGGCCACTCTTCGAATTAAGAAACCGAGCCACTTGAAAATCAAAGATGGCGGACCCCGAAATCCAAGATGTCCGTCCGAAAACGTTAAAGTTGAATATAAAGTCGGGCATTGTGGATATTTTGGTACCAAGTAAATGCCTGTATCTATTTCAGTTCTTGAGATAAAGCATATAGGTACACCTGAGTCTGTAAAAGTACCTATATGTTGTATCTCAAAAACTGTAATAGATAAAATCAATGTATTTGGAGCTGGAAAGGGAACCACAAGTTGAGCTGGTTCTCTTTTCAGGTCATATCATCCTCCTGTGGACATGCTAGGCTTATTTGTACCTTAGGCACCGTGCCAACATTGGCACAGGGGAGGGTGATCACATTATTCATGCCATGGAGACCTGAGTTAAAAAATAAATGTATTTGTCGAATTCCTAAGTCAATAATTTGATTACAATAAATGTACCCCCATTGACTCCGAATGGGGACCCAAATGCATTTGGGTCCCCATTCGGAATCAATAGATAAAAAGTCATTTTGGGGGTGAACTACTCCTTTAAGAGCTGGAAAGGATGTTTGTCACTTTAGATTTGAACCACTTTAACCACTGTTTTATATACTTTGCTATTCGAAGATAGTAGACCTACAAGCTCATAGCGCGGCACTCTACTCGGTAGTAAATCTGCTATTTTTTAAATGACCTTTAGAGTGGTTACACTGATTCCCCCCCGCCCCCCCTTGAACCCCCTCAAGGACCCCTGGGGGTCCCCGGACCCCACTCTGAGCACCATTGAGAATATATTCTTTCATGTACCGTAACAGCTTTTCTAGGATGTCAGCAGAGGTGGAAGTGGAAGGTAGAAATGAGCTGAAAGGGAACCACAAGTTGAGCTGCTTCCCTGTTCAGGTCATTTCATCCTCCTGCTCTCTTCAGAGCTCCCCAGGGCACCTTGCCTTCTTCTGTGGAGGTTTACCGTCATAACACGCTGGGCTTTGTACCTTATTATTATTATATATTTTTTTAAACAATATGTTTATTTGCCAGACCCATGAAATGGGTAGGCCTACATAAGCAAATGTCGGTCCGGGTTTTCTATATAAAGGGTATATCATAAATGATGATGACAGACAGGGGGTTGGCAGAACCGGGGTCTGGCACAACCAGGTTGACCTGGTCTAGTTTTATTTTTACATTCATACATTCAAACCAATAAACACATCACAATAAAAACAAAAAAAAAACACAAAAACAAAACCCCAAAGAATACAGAATAATTATAACACAAAGAGCACGTCAACATCACATCAGGCCAGACAAATGAATGAACGTAGAGGGAAAACAAAACAAAGAAACAGTCACCCCACTCCTGTTTCCAGCATCAGATAGGAAAGGTCATTACCCTTGACATACTGAATAAAACTTCCCCATATTTTCTCAAATAACTCTTGTTTATTTTTGAGAGTGTAAGTAATTCTTTCTAAAGGAAGGCATAAAGACAGTTCCTTAAACCACTTAGCGATACTAGGTTTCCCTGTCTTTTTCCATGAAAGGGCGATAACCCTTTTGGCTTGTAGGAACCCAAGGTCCAAAAATGTTATCTCGCAATTTTTTATCTTATGGCCAATCGGGTAAGTGCCTAATAAGAAGAGTTTTGGGTCTAGCTCAATATTAATAAGTAGTATCCGTTGTAACTCCTTTCTAACCTCCTCCCATATATGAAGATCCCTGATGATCATCGATATACAGTACATCACTGTCCAGATGGCCAAGGCATGGCCCATATCTGTGTGGCTGGTTCAGATAGGGATCTCCATGTATGGGCATAAAAGAGATGCACTATATACAGTACATGGATCTCCATATATGGGTAACTGGTCCGATATACATCACTGGCCAGATGGCCAAGAATTGGCGCGATGTCACCCTGAGGCGTCTTACTAGTTAGATTAGAATGAGGGGAGGCAACCTTAGGCACAGGGGAGGGTGATCACTGGAGGACTGAGCATTGGTTCAACCTCCCGTTGGTTTGACCAGGTTGGCATTCACCAAGTTAGCATTCACCAGTGTCGGCAGGTTAGCATTTCACTAGCTTAGCATTCACCAACGTCGGCACGAGGTGGTCGGACCAACGGGAGGTCGAACCAATGCCACGTTACCAATTAGTAGAGGAGCCTATGTATTTCCGTAATTTTGGAATGTTAATTTTTGGAGACATGTATATCTTGATTCTTGGGGTTCTCAGAATGCCAAAAAAACATGTCTCCAATTTTTCTTTTGGGGTTTAGCTTGTGTAATTAGCATAATTAGACAATTAATTGCCCAAAACAGGAAATGGCAATAACTTTGCTTCTAGGTAACTTATAAAGGTGATCTAAGAGTCTAAGTCGATGTTTGTGAGGTCAAGAAATTCATCTGTTACCATTGTGAAGTCATACAAACTTTCCTAATTAGCATAATTTGCATACATTATGCAAAAATGAGGTGGAAATAAGCAAATTGCTGCAATTTTTAAGTTTTAGTCAACTTTGAAAGCTTCTCACAGACTCTTAAGATGTTTGTTTACAAGTCATCAATTATCATCATCCTATAAATAAATCATGCAACACTTTGTCTGTGTAACAATTATGTAATAATCACACCAAAACCAGAAATATCTATATTTCTTTGCTTTAAGCTAATTAATAAACATGATCTTACAGACAGTGTAAGTCTGTTTGCATGTCTAGAAAATATTCTCTTTCCATAACTAGGATATTTAACCTTTCCTTAATAGCATAATTTGCATATATATATGTAACGGAGGTGATCCGAACCTCCCCACCCGGGTTCGTACCCGGGTCTCCCACGCGAAAGTCCAATATCTTTGGTCCGGGGGAGATACTAGACTTTTGAGGCTTCAAGGCTGGGGCTGCGACTCTCTCCGTCACACTCACCCCCCTTTGACCTCCTCCTACGGGGAAGCCCGAATCCGGGTCACGGCACCAATGTAGCGGAGGTGATCCGAACCTCCCCACCCGGGTTCGAACCCGGGTCTTGATTGATTTATTATTTGTAAACAACAACACCTTCTTATTCCCATATGAGATACAATAATCCATCACACAGAAATAAGACAGGAGAGTGATCAGAGTGAGAATGGAATATTTACTATGGAGAGAGAGTATTCAAGACAGGTATACAGTACATAAATAATGGTTTGTGCTCTCTCTGACAAATTATGTTTTGACATGAGTATAAGTATGGTCATTTCATCAGTCAATGGATGACGTTTCAAATCACAAGACAAAGAGTCCATATACAGGGTTCCTGGGGGAAGATGTCCTTGCTGGCGTCTGGATGACACCAAACGTCCCAGGCCGAGCCTTAGAATACCAAAACAATTCTCATTGTTTAGGTACTGGCTCCAGGCAGTTGATAAGGTCTGATTTCTACCAGACGGAGACCTTGTGTGTGTACTGTACATTACATGAGTATAACGGGACACAGTCACTGTGTCTTTAGGGTCAAGTGGTCAACAATATGTATTGATAAAAAGATGATATGAACCATAACAAAATACCTATCAATATCCACCGGCTGGTTAATATTGATCTTTTTAATCAAATAGATCAACCAAAGAAAACAAAATAGGCAGTGGGATGAAAGATGGTTAGGGTTAGGGTTAAGACATTTCTTCAATAGCAAAAAGGAACTGTATTATCGTTAGGGTTAGGGTTGACATGAAAAGCATGAAATTAATGACAAAATGTTATCATGTTTACACATAAATGAAATAACCCCTTGTAGTCTTCCCCTGCAACCTGTTCAAAAGAAAACAAGGACAGAATAAAAATAAAAAGGGGTCCATAAGTCCATAAGTCCTCGATATGATGAGGGCTAGAGACAGAGCAAAGTCCAGGGATCGAGTTGAGGTCGGAGATGGGCCGGAGATGGGTTGTAGAAGGGCGGAGACGGGTCGGAGATGGGCGGAGACGGGTCGGAGATGGGTTGTAGATGGGCCGGAGAGTGGACGTGGGGTCTTTTAGGTGGGTTTCAGACAGCTCCTACGGACAGAAGCTTGCGGCAGTTCACTAATATCGATACAATGGATTCTTCAGTCATAATTATAGCGGCTTAATTCTTCGACAGTGCGATTTCAGAATACTCACAGGCCCGGGAGGCTGCAATAGCCCCCCGCTGTGATGATGGCGCGTTCGCACTGCCCTCTGGCCTCTGGTGGTTCCTTGGCTCCGCCTGGCGTCCATCGGGCCTAGAGGATGACAGTGCTTGGCGGCAGGTCACTTGTATTTCAACAATTTACAATCATAATTTCTCCACCTAAATGTTTTTCTTCACAGTGCATTTCCGTTACCCACCGACAACCAGAGCATACTGTAGCTCTGGTCCTGCGGTTGATTGGCTCGTGCACTGGTGGCCCATCGTCTGTTGGTGGTGCCCCTTTTCACTCTCCGCCCTCTGTATTTTTGTCTCCGCTGTGGTGTTGTCATGGTTAGCCCTTATAGGTGTTGAGTGGCTGTAAGCCATTCTGATAGTCTGTTTGTGTTGGGCAGAAGGATTAATGCACACAACACAAACATACTCAAAACATACAAAGTTTTAAAAAAAAGTTTCAAAATCAAAATTAAACGTTAAACAATGAAAATGAAAGCATAAGCATACAGTAAAATTCAGAGCATATTCCAAACAATCAAGCACACTCCCCCCTCTTGACACAAGGTGTGGCATTAATGATGTTGTTGATGTTTGGGGCTAAATGGTTAAAATAATAAAAATAAAAATACATTTTCGGACCACAGATTTATAATCTGTTCACAGTTCTTCTATTATTCAAAACTTAAAAAAAAATAAAAAAAATAAAAATGACTTAAAATCATAAAATAGTTAAATCAGTGTCAAATGTTTCTTAGTAGGCCTACCAGTAAGACACCCAAAGAGGACCTGGGAACAGGAAGTTCCACACAAGGATTGTGGGTAATCGAGTCTTTTTAAAATGTTTCGTAACAGTACCAGAATGGAACATCAACAAAATACTTTAGACAGTAAACAATCAGAATGTTGATGAAATCAGTAGAAAGGAAGACAAAACATCTAACACTTTCTCACACATACCCGCCATGGCCATGGCACCATCACACACACGCACTCACAGGCCGAGAGGGAGTAAAGTGTCCGGGCCTCTTCTGTAACATAGGCACCGTATAAACAGGGCCCCTTTGATATGAGAACACAGACAGAAGGTTTAAATAAAAATAAAAGATAATAATAATAACAAAATAAATAAAATATAATTAAATGGACACCAGCCCCTAGGGAAGCAAAACACAAAAGAACGGCTCCACCGGACATGGTGCCCCTTTCTCAACAAGACAGGAGGACAGAGAAAAACGGCCAAAATCAACAAGACAGGAGGACAGAGAAAAACGGCCAAAATCAAATGTTAATAAAACATGAGGTCAAATCCGTCCAGTCCAAAATAAAAAATAAAAAAATAAACCTGTCATAAACCTGGAAAAACAAAACAAAATGAAAAGAACAGTTGACATGAATTTATATAGTTACTGTAAGACATGATGTAATATCATGTCAAGTGGTCACCTCATGGGCTGGGGTGACCTTAATCAGTGGACAGAACACAACTGAGTTGTTGACATGATGGTGAATCTTGTTGTTGACAGCCCTTGCCGTCACCCCATGAGGATAAAGATTGTTTACTTAAATATGGTTTACCAGTGAAATATCAGACACTTGTTACAGTGTCAAGGCTGTCGGAATCACGATGTTAGAATATCAGGGTGTGTTAAGGAACATAGAGTGGCAAACATCACTTTTAGGAGAAACACATAGAAACAGATTCACACAACAGAGTAAGACCCATTTTGAGAGAGAGAGATAGAGAAACAGTATGTAACAAGTCACTTGAAGTTTATAACGATCCCCACAGTTTCTCCAAATAAAATAAAACATAGGCAGAGCTAGCGCAAGCAGCAAGCGTAAGCAGCAAGCCTAAATGCGAGCCAGCGACTCACACATACCGTACAGTACTGCACGGCCGAACACACACACATGCACCACTGCTCACTTCATACTGGGTTTGATTTTTTTCCTTTTCTTTCACTCAATTGACAATCAAGGTTATAACCAGGGGAGAAAAATAGGATTAAAACACACATACATACAGTACATGTATCCATGTAGACAATATCTCATACATTTACACATGTGGGTCAGTCAGTTCAGAGGTCATCATTCAGAAGGGGGGCTTCTTTAGTTCTCAACACCTCAGCTGGCCTGAGATGGAATTAAAAATAATAATAAGACTAAAACAAAGACATGTAAGCGTAAAGTAATTATTTATAAAAAATAACCACCAAAAATCTCCTAACATTGCAAATTCATGCAAACTTCAGTTATCCCAGGGGATCAACCGGGAGAATCTCCTAACATTGCAAATTCATGCAAACTTCAGTTATCCCAGGGGATCAACCGGGAGGATTGTTGCGTTATATCACTTGACCAAAAATCTCCTACCTAACATTGCAAATACCCCAAAATCTCCTAACATTGCAAATTCATGCAAACTGTTAACTGACGGTTATCCCAGGGGATCAACCGGGAGGATTTGTGGTGCAAACTGCTAACTTACAGTTACCCCTGTGGGTCAACCGGGAGGGATTTGTGCATATAACGCCAACTAGTTACGTTTCAGCGCCTGGGCATCAGTCCTAACACGAGGACTGAGAGGATGAATCTTATTGCGCAATGAAACGTCAACTGGGAATGCAGTTATCCGTGGCCAAACGGCTGCAAATTCCAAACGTGCAACAAAATCGACAAAACAATAGACTTAAAACATTAAACAATCAAAACGCAGCTGTGTTAAGACAGCAGGTAAAAATCTTTAAGTACTGGACACCTCTGTGATTTACAGTGCAAAAAAAAAAACATGAATAGCCTATAATCAAAACTGAGAAATAGATTTAGAAAGTTAAGGTGTAGAAAACCACCTCGCAACTTTAAAGACTTAAAAAGAATAACACACCCGATTTAATGGTTGTTTTTAACCGGGCCGCAGATAAAAAGTAATGTGTAAGGCAAACCGGAACAACGAAACAACGGAATTTGGAACACTTTATTTGGGACACAGGGGCCTCATGGACAAGGTTAAATCATGGATGAAAAAAATACGATTTATAACAACTTAAGCAAGTTTTTGTCTCATAACTATCGAAGGAAACTGTAATGAGAGACATACCGGTTTTCTTTAGGGGACACGGGCCTGCCTGGAGTGGTGAGAGCAGAGAGACGTTTGTTATGGAACTGTGTTCTTTTATAATGTAAACAAGGCAAAGACTGCCTGTGATTCAGTGATGAAAGTAATTGAGTACATTTACTTGGGTTCTGTAATCCAGTATGGTTTTGAGAATATATTCTTTGTTTTCTGAGTAGTTCCAAGTTTCAGTATTTTTATTTCTATTTTACTAGATTTTAAGACAAATATTGGACTGTTATTTCCGCTAGAATCATGGGGTAACAGTAATTATTAGACTTTGACACTACATTATTTGAGCTTGTAAAGCTGCTATTTTCTTTCTCATGGAGAGAGAGAGAGAGAGAAAGAAATTCAACATTTATACAAGTTTTTGTCTCTGAGCCTTTAACTTCCTGGGCCATATTAACCTAGTCTGACAGTGGGTGAGTGAGGCTACCTGGGCGGTGTCCTGGTTGGCTCTGCTGTCGGCTTGCCCCTTTGCCACTTTGAGTGACATTTATGATAAAACAGTGAGCTCACGTGCCATGGTGGGGAGAAAAAATCCTGGGGGTTCCACCGACAGCAGGTTCAATCGGGTCCACTCCTTGAGAAAGTGGAGAAGGGGTCATTTTAGTTCTGTCTTAACTTAACTTGTCCAGATACATTATAAACATTTGAATATTATTAGAGGCATTCAAGCCAATTATTTTACCAGAACACAAATGGTCAAAATACGGTCTAAGAAATAACATATTGCTTCTGACTCCCCCACTCTGCTTCGCGAGGGCAAGCGGGGGAGTGAGAGGCGTAGAGTAAACGGAGCGAATTCGGTACCAAAACAGACAGATAACAAAATAATACTGGACAATTATTGATAAAATAACCACGCTATTCTCATGTGATTAAGTGGCTTGAAATAGCCGTTGTTGGGTACGCAGTGGCCGATAAGACTTTCTTCAGAACAAGAATATGTTCTGGCTCAACACAAAGATTTCTTCTCAGAACTTAAAACCGCAGCCGTTCTGGAGTATACTCAACATAAAGATTTTTTTCCTCAGAACTTGAAACCGCAGCCGTTCTGGAGTATACCTGAAATCTAACAAAGTCTCTGCTAATAACCAACTTGGACAAGCATTCTCCGCGGCCAAACGGCTGCTATGTCCTCAAAACATGTAACAATAAAAAGCAAACAACAAAAAGGTACCGAAAAAATAAAATAAAGTTTGAAAATCACAGAAATAACGACCGATACAATGACCATCTACTGTTATCCAAACGCAGATAAGGGTTAATTTACGACGCGTGTCAAACCAAAACATCATTCGGAGTTATCTGACTCCTCCGACGGGGAGAACAATAATTCATCATTAATTCAAAATTCCAAGACACGACACATAATGTTACAGTTTAAAAGAATGTTATAAATCTGGTCCTACTGTATTTCCCCTATGTTGGGCTGGCACTAGCCTCCTGAACCAGGCTTTTATTTTGGCAGGCTGGCACAGACAATAGCCTATGATAGGATGTGTCCGAGCAATTTATGTGTTTAAACAAGTGAAGGTAAAATAGACTGAGCGATACTAAAACATTATTTAGCCTTGTCCGACTCCCTGAAATATCAAAAATCAAAACAATAATTCAAACTGAGAAGCGACTCATCGCGCAGATAACTGAAGAAAACAGTATACTTATCTTAAAATATTATTCCGGTCACCAATGGTGCATAAAGATCCGTCCTCGGACCATGGAGCATGCAATCAGAAAACCATGTGTCCAGCGGTCCAGTGGCGGATGTCCAAGCAGGGAATGTTATCAAATAAATTGTACTGTTGTCAAAATAATAACCTTGTCTGAAAACACAGTAAACTTCCAAACTCACAGCTGGTTCTTTGATACGTATTGTAACACCGACCCACCGGGGGAGAGAAAGTGCACCCACGGTCACTTGTCCATCCATCGGTCGGTCAAGATTACATCTGTATGCGGCGACGTAGGACCATTTGATTGATTTATTATTTGTAAACAACAACACCTTCTTATTCCCATATGAGATACAATAATCCATCACACAGAAATAAGACAGGAGAGTGATCAGAGTGAGAATGGAATATTTACTATGGAGAGAGAGTATTCAAGACAGGTATACAGTACATAAATAATGGTTCGTGCTCTCTCTGACAAATTATGTTTTGACATGAGTATAAGTATGGTCATTTCATCAGTCAATGGATGACGTTTCAAATCACAAGACAAAGAGTCCATATACAGGGTTCCTGGGGGAAGATGTCCTTGCTGGCGTCTGGATGACACCAAACGTCCCAGGCCGAGCCTTAGAATACCAAAACAATTCTCATTGTTTAGGTACTGGCTCCAGGCAGTTGATAAGGTCTGATTTCTACCAGACGGAGACCTTGTGTGTGTACTGTACATTACATGAGTATAACGGGACACAGTCACTGTGTCTTTAGGGTCAAGTGGTCAACAATATGTATTGATAAAAAGATGATATGAACCATAACAAAATACCTATCAGGTCTCCCACGCGAAAGTCCAATATCTTAACCACTAGACCAAAGATACATCTCTTTGGTCTGGGGGGGATACTAGACTTTTGAGGCTTCAAGGCTGGGGCTGCGACTCTCTCCGTCACATATATATATATATATATATATATATATATATATATATATATATATATATATGGTATATATGAGAAATGGTCACAGATTTATCAGATTGTTTATTCTAATATTTACAGAAAGTTGTGAAAACACATTTAAATAGAAGGGTCTCCATCGTCATCATCGACACCGGTTTAGAGCTTGCCAACAGGTTAACTTTCCCTTGCCAACAAATTGGCCTGTCTGGTCAGTTCCATGATGGCATGGAACCCTGGTAAGTTTTCATACCCTGGTATGTTTCACTGTACATCAATAGAGTTTGAGTGGACATCTTGCCTTGATTATGAAAATGTTGGGGTTTCCCTGGAAGAGTTGTAGGGATTTCTTAGCAAGATAGACAATCAGCTCATCTTTGGTGTGGATACCTGATTAGAATTGTTTTTCTGACACCTTCCCTATCGGTGTGTTGTCTTCCACATCATAAGTGGTAGGGGGCTTGCCACCCTGGTGTACATGTGGCCTCCTTCAGTGAAGATGCAATGTCATAGCGGTCAAATACTACATGAGTCTCACTATGTTCCTGTCCAGTGTGGCTATGAAGTGGTCAGCCCACTGGGAACATGTCTTGATCCATGATGGCTTTCCCATTTGCATTTGCTACTCTAGGTATTACAAAAAAGCTCAGTTCTGACACAGAAAAAAAGGTTGAAACATTTGTTTGCCAGCTGTAAAAGCCCGGTACAAATCTTGTGGATGTTGGTGAGCTCAGGTGGAGGTTATTCACAAAGAAACAATTAGAAGCAGAGAAGCTGCCACCTACACAAGGAGCATTACATCAAGCCATTGCCCGTTCCCATTACAAGGCAATATGGTATGAGGAGTCAGGACCACGTACATAACCCACAGATACCACCAGTAACTGAATATGGATGGGGGGCTGAGGGAGAACAACTGGTGCCAGTCACAACATGGGATCCCCCAGCTCCAGCCACCATTACCCATAATATCCAACTGATCAAATGTGGCTGCAAAAAATCCCAGTGCGTGTCACATTGTTCTTGTCAATATAAAAATGTTAACTGCTCTGAGATGTGCATGTGTGGGGCGGATGAATAGGTGTGTTGTAATGTAAGCAAGGCACATCTGTTGGGAATTGGTGATGACGACAACAAAGATGGAGACCCATTCTATTTAAATGTGTTTACAATATTTTCTGAGAATAAACAATCTGATAATTCTGTGACCATTTCTCATATTGTTCTTTATTTTATATGAAGGATATATATGCAAATTAAGCTAATAAGGGAAGGTTAGATATCCTAGTTATTGAAAGAGAATATTTTCTAGTCTTGCAAACAGACACTGTCTGTAAGATCATGTTTATTAATGAACTTAAAGCAAAGAAATATAGCTTTCTGGTTTTGGTGTGATTATTACGTAATTATTACACAGATACAGGGTTGCATGATTTATTTATAGGATGATGATAATTGATGATTTGTAAACTTACATCTTAAAGTCTGTGAGAAGCTTTCAAAGTTGACTAAAACTGAAAAAATAAGCAATTTTCTTATTTTCACCTCGTTGTTGCATATTTTATGCTAATTATGCAAATTAGGAAAGTTTGTATGACTTCAAAATGGTAACAGATTAATTTCTGGACCTCACAAACATCGACTTAGACTCTTAGATCACCTTTATAAGTTACCTAGAAGCAAAGTTATTGCCATTTCCTGTTTTGGGCAATTAATTGACTAATTATGCTAATTACACAAGCTAAACCCCAAAAGAAAAATTGGAGACATGTTTTTTTGGCATTCTGAGAACCCCAAGAATCAAGATATACATGTCTCCAAAAATAACATTCCAAAATTACGGCCAACAGAATCTGATACATAGGCTCCCCTACTAAATCACTGGCACACTGGCATAAGTGTGAGAGAGGATTTGTCTTTTATAACTACATCGAATGAAGCTGTGAGGAAAAGAAACAAAACGAGAAAGAATACCCCTGTACACCTATTGTCGTGCACTAGACCTCTGGGAGATGGAGTCTATCCTGTTACATTGCACTATAGACCTCTGGGAGATGGAGTTTATCCTGTTACAATTCACTATAGACCTCTGGGAGATGGAGTCTATCCTGTTACATTGCACTATAGAACTCTGGGAGATGGAGTTTATCCTGTTACAATTCACTATAGACCTCTGGGAGATGTAGTCTATCCTGTTACAATGCATTATAGACCTCTGGGAAATGGAGTCTATCCTGTTACAATGCACTATAGACCTCTGGGAGATGGAGTTTATCCTGTTACAATGCACTATAGACCTCTGGGAGATGTAGTCTATCCTGTTACAATGCTATAGACCTCTGGGAGATGGAGTCTATCCTATTACAATGCACACCTAAAGATTAAAAAATTACTTCCACGCTTTTTCAGAAATATGTGTGTTGTGAGCTTGTAGATCGGCTATTTTAAAACATCCAAAGTATAAAATAGAGTTAAGGGCCTTTCATACGGAGCACGGTTGCCGCGTCCTAGTAATTCATTTTCAATGAGAGGCGGGCGGTTATTTTGGCTGCACGGAGAGGTTTAGGGGCGGCGAGGCGAGCGGGCGCGGTCCTGTGAAATTCCCATGCGCGTGCTCGTTCGTGCATGCGCTCGCAGGCGGCGAGAGCTGGATCGTGGTCAGCTTTTTTCCCGCTTGCCGGCTGGCGCGCAGGAGGACTACAACAATGGCTGCTAGGCGTAATATCGCCCGGCGTTTAGGCCAATTGGTGGAGTGATTGTGTTTCTGTCTCCAGATGAGAGGCCGCGGTGCGGTCTGTCAAAGAGAAATGTGGCGTCCAATCCAAGGTGACGAGTAGTAGATGTTCCGTTTATTTAGAGACAATAGCAACAAGTCCATTTAAAACAGCATATGCAGCACAAGTCTAAAGCCTTCTCTGTCCTCAGCCTTGTGCCTTGGTACAGACCCTTCTCCCCAGCAGTGGTCTGGGTATAGTACTCTCCCAGTTCAAGTCATACAGTCAGTTATATACTCTTAAGGCCAGGCCTAGTTTTAACACCCTTTGACAAACAAACTGTTGCAGCTGCTAGACTTAACTAAACCAGTAAGACTCCCTAATCGGGAGATAAGCGACCGTTGGTCGCTTATCTCCACAAATAGGCCAAAAGTTTGTTTTACCAATTATCAAGACATACGGGCAGTTGACAGTTTGCCATGGTTACTCATTGAAGTTGAATCTCCATATATGGAGATAACCTACGCATCACACTAAGTCTGACCTCACCAGCCCATATTTGGGCATGAGCAACTTATGTCTCTATATATGGAGATATGATGACATCACACAGTCCTCAGCCGATGATGTGGCGTGATGTCATACAATACACAAACGAGCCCTACAGTATAAAGGGGCAATTCTTGCCAGGAAAGAAGCATTTCTTCGACTCAGACCTTATCGCCAGGGTTGGCTTATAGCAGCTGTCGGTAGGACCATATATGGATTCTGTTAGTGTGGATCTCCTAACAGGGCATCATCTGGGATACAATCCCTTTTATGCCCATATATGGAGATCCCTAACAGAATCCCTTTCATGCCCATATATGGAGATCCCTAACAGAATCCCTTTTATGCCCATATATGGAGATCCCTAACAGCATCCCTTTTATGCCCATATATGGAGATCACTAACAGCTAACAGAATCCCTTTTATGCCCATATATGGAGATCCCTAACAGAATCCCTTTTATGCCCATATATGGAGATCCCTAACATAATCCCTTTTATGCCCATATATGGAGATCCCTAACATAATCGCTTTTATGCCCATATATGGAGATCCCTAACAGAATCCCTTTTATGCCCATATATGGAGATCCCTAACAGAATCCCTTGTATGCCCATATATGGAGATCCCTAACAGAATCCCTTTTATGCCCATATATGGAGATCCCTAACAGAATCCCTTTTATGCCCATATATAATGGAGAAATCCCTGCTCTGAGTATCTGACATCAGTGTGATGTCACCTGTTTATGCCCATATATGGAGATCCCTGCTCTGCGTATCTGGTTGCTATGGTAAACAGTTGGTTGCTAGGGTAAAAAAACATGGTTGCTATGGTAAACAGTTGGTTGCTAGGGTAAACAGTTGGTTGCTAGGGTAAAACCATGGTTGCTAAGGTGGTTGCTAACGTACACTAACAGACCAGCAACAACAGACTGTTGCCACAGCAACGTACACAAAGGTTTGTGTACACATGTGGTGTGATGTCATACTGATGCGGAGATATGAGCAGGGCAAAGGTGTGACGTGTGACGTGTGACCGACGGACGGACGGACGGACGGACGGCCGGTGGAGGTTTTCATAGTAAACTGCTCCCTGACGGTCGCAACAAGACATAGGTTAGGGACTGTATGTTAACAGCTTGATAAGAATAGACTCCTCAGGAAGTTTGAACTCAAAGCAGCTGTCAGGACACAGCTGATTAAATCAATCGATCCTCTGCAAACAGGTAGTATGACAAGACAGTCATATAGTGTTAACATTTTTGTTCATTTAATAATAATAATAATAATAATAATGAATTGCATTTTTATAGCGCTTTTCTAAGCAAGTTGCGAACTCAAAGCGCTTACAATGGTCCATTCATTCATACATTGGGAGGTGAAGCGGCGAACAGTCAACGCCAGCGTCCTCACTTCCCACATTCACACACCAATGGTGGCAACTGACAAGCTAACACCATTGGAGGCAACGCAGGGTTCAGTGTCTTGCCCAAGGACACTTCGACATGTAGACAGGAGTAGCTGGGATGTGAACCGCCGACCCACGGATCATTGGCCACCCCACTCTACTTCCTGAGCCACAGCCGCCCCATTTCATAATGTTTTACAACATACTTCATAATTTCCATGACAGGTCCCCGCTGATCCAGGCCCCTGCGGCTCCATCTGGAAGGTACTTTAGAGTGGTTGCACTGATTTTGCTGGGGACCCCCCCTTGAAACCCCTCAAGGACCCCTGGGGGTCCCTGGACCACACTTTGAGCACCATTGGGAGAATATATTCTTTCATATACCGTAGCAGCTTTTCTGGGATGTCAGCGGAGTTGGAAGTGGAAGGTATAGTACAGGAGATAATAAGAGCAATCGTTCACTTGGTGATACAAGCTTGAAAATTGGTACACATCATCTTTGGAGGCCACTCTTTGATTTAAGAAACCGAGCCACTTGAAAATCAAAGATGGCGGCCCCAGAAATCCAAGATGTCCATCCAAAAACATGTTTTTTTTCTCCAAATGCATTGATTTTAAGACCCATATATGTATTAAAGTTGACTATAAAGTTGGGCATTGCGGATATTTTGGTACCAAGTAAATGTCTGTATCTATTTCAGTTCTTGAGATAAAGCATATAGTTACACCTGAGTCTGTAAAAGTACCTATATGTTGTATCTCAAGAACTGTAATAGATACAGACACGTACTTAGTACCAAAATATCCGCAATGTCCAACTTTGTATTCAACTTTGATATGTTTATGGGTCTTAAAATCAATTCATTTAGAGTTATAAAGGAAAAGACATGTTTTCAGACAGACATCTTGGATTTCAGGGGCCGCCATCTTTTATTTTCAAGTGGCTCGGTTTCTTAATTCGAAGAGTGACCTCCAAAGATGATGTGTACCAATTCTCACGCTTGTATCACCGAGTGAACGATTCTCCCAAACTGCTGTTAGGCACTGTACTATTTAGTAATGGCGGATATTAAAATACGCATCAAGGGGGTTTGGGGGACATTTGGGTTAGGGTTAGGGTTCGGGTTCGGGGTTAGGGTTAGGGCTTGGGTTAGGGTTCGGGTTCGGGTTCGGGGTTAGGGTCAGGGTTAGGGTTAGGGTTAGGGTTAACTCATGTATCATTGCTTATGCCATAGAACAGGGTACCAAGCCGAGGGCCACAACATTGAATTATGTCTAGGGTACCAAGCCAAGGGCCACAACATTGAATTATGTCTAGGGTACCAAGCCAAGGGCCACAACATTGCAGGGGACAACGGTGGTGTTCCTGCTACTCCAGCGACAGTTCAGATATCGTTGTTGTTGGGTGAAAATCTTGTATGTCCACAACCGTTCGTTTTGCATCATTTTAAAAATGATTTAAATAGTGAAAACAGCCGATCTACAATCGCACCGCGAGGCGTTGTGTGCTTGTAGATCTGCTGTTTTCACTACTTTTGTGCGACGACCTTGTATGATTTGGGAAAGAACGTACACATTTGGAGATACAAGATTTCCACCCGACAACGACGATATATTAGTGTTGTTGCTGCTCTTGTACCACCAGTATTACTGGGGTTGGTGTGGGCCACACAGTAGCCCCCCGCGGGCCGCAAATGGCCCACCGGCCGCCTATTGGGGACCCCTGACATAGGGTATTGGGGCGCCCGGTCAGGTGCAGACCACCTGGCAGCATGTCGCTGGTTCAAGTCCCGATCACGACTACTGCTACTTTGCTGCGTGTCACTCACCATCTCTCTGCACACTTCCTGTCAGTCTACTGTCTTAGAAATAAAAGCCCAAAAAACATATCTTTATGCAGAACAGACATTATCAAAATATAATGCATCTACAGTGAGAATGTACAAACATTCCTGTGTCATTTCACCAGACATCTTTACATCTCTGACAGCTGATACATCAGACGCTGTTATGGTTGATGAAAGCCTTGAACCGCGGTGTAGTGCGGTGTAGTCTTTTTGAGTCATAAAACTACAACGTTAGCGCTCAAAAAGACTACACCGCACTACACCGCGGTGGATTGCCTTCCACCGCGGACCCGACTCTGTTCGAGGCTTAAGAGTCCAGAGAAGTGTCTGTATTACAGATAGCCTGCACCTTTGACCTTAGCCTAGTATACATCACAACAAATAAGATAACATCTTGAATGCATAAAAATCATGGTTAGTGCATAAACATAAGTGATATTACATGGTACAGTATAGTGAAATAAATGCCCTTTCCCCTTAATTGTGACAGATCAGTTCCAGGGTTCCACAAAGTCAGTGCCCGTACATGATTGTATTCTTCATTGCATCACTTCTTGGCTCTGACACTACATGTCTAGTATTCATTAGTTTGGTTGGAAGTCTATGTAATGTCCCCACAAGTGATGTAAATATAGTAGTGTGTGTGTGTGTGTGTGTGTGTGTGTGTGTGTGTGTGTGTGTGTGTGTGTGTGTGTGTGTGTGTGTGTGTGTGTGTGTGTGTGTGTGTGTGTGTGTGTGTGTGTGTGTGTGTGTGTGTGTGTGTGTGTGTGTGTGTGTGTGTGTGTGTGTGTGTGTGTGTGTGTGTGTGTGTGTGTGTGTGTGTGTGTGTGTGTGTGTGTGTGTGTGTGTGTGTGGTCATCATTGGGGGGGATGCAGAAATACCAGTGCAACAATCAGCACTTTCTATAAATTTGTATAGTGCCTAAGCGCGCGCGCGCGCGCACACACACACACACACACACACACACACACACACACACACACACACACACACACACACACACACACACACACACACACACACACACACACACACACACACACTTCCCTTTTAGCAAGAAGATTGATTTTCGTTTCCTCCATCAGCTCTGCTCATTATTATGTTTTCTCAGCACTGTGGTCCGGGGACCACTAGTGTTCCATGGCAAAATGTTTGTACAGTTTGTACAGTATGTACAGTATGTACAGTGTACCTAAAGTCCTGTGACATCACTCCCACCATCCCTGATGTCACAACAGTTATGTTTAGTATTGGAATTCCCGTAGGCAAATCTGATTGTGTCATAATGCTGCATTTTCACCATGCTGTCTCGTTGGCAGCCTCTAGTGGCCAGTGCCCACTCACTGCATCACCAGTGACAGACCGGTTGGTCTGCCATCACCAACTGGAAGTGTTTGTCCGGGTGTGTGTGCCCTGTAGTCATACAGTATATGGGCACAAGAGGGACTGGGACAGACGAGTACAATGAAATATCTGTTGGATAGGCGGTGCAATTTAGATGTGAGGGCCTCCTAGCAGCCTGAACTCTAGATGTGAGGGCTGCGTAACGGCCCGTCACTGGGTACCATTTTTATAGTCTCTGCTATGCTATGGACGGAGTACAGCATCTTGCAATGGGCCATGGTGTACAAGATACACCACACCTCCAAGATACCCATGCACCTGACTAGCTACTGATGTACAAGATACACTACACCTTCAATATACCCATGTACCTGACTAAATACTGGTCTATACCTTCAATATACCCATGTACCTGACTAAATACTGGTCTATACCTTCAATATACCCATGTACCTGACTAAATACTGGTCTACACCTTCAATATACCCATGTACCTGACTAACTACTGATGTACAAGATACACTTCACCAGTGGTTCTCAACCTGTGGGTTGGGACCCCCAGGGGGGGTCCCCACATTATTTTGGGGGGTCCCCAGATGATTAACTTAATGTGCAACATTGTTTTCTCACTCAATAGCAAACAAACCAACATAACATAAGTGTATAGAGGGTATCTGCACATTTCTAAAGTGACAATTTAAGGACTTTTTAATACCTCTAAAATGGTGGCCAAATTGTCAAATATTAGAAGCAGAAACTGTGAAAATAGCAGATCTACATGCTCACAATGGCATTGTGAGCATGTAGATCTGCTATTTTCACAATAAGAATGTATTATACAAAATGTAATGCCTCAACTCTTAGTGCTTGTCAGGTTGGGGGGGTCCCCAGTTAAAATATGATTATTTTGGGGGTCACGGCCTGAAAAGGTTGAGAACCACTGCACTACACCTCCAAGATACCCATGTACCTGACAAACTACTTCAAAAACGTCAAGGATGTCCACAACTACAACACCACCAGAGGCAGCTCCACTAATCATGTTCAACCTAGATTTGTCTCTAAAAAAGGCTCTAATTCGTTCTCCTGCTATACCACCAACATGTGGAACGCCCTGCCGCAAGCCCTAAAGGAGTGCAAATCCCAACCTCCTTCAAAATCGGTCTGAAAAGTCACATACAGACGGTTGCTTCTCGAAACTTGTCAGTAAACTTAGCCTGGCTCCAGCCAATAGACCCGCCCACTCTCTGAGTGAACTGCTTCTCTTGGTCTGGTTTGTCATATGACGCGTCTCTTTCTACCGAAACCAACCGAAGCCGACCAATGAAATCAATGCAATACGGAGGAGGGGTGCGTCTAACTTTTGAAAATCAACAGAAACAGTGGAGGGAGGGGTGGCTCACCAGAGTTCTTAATTGCCTCCTTTGAACTTCAAAAGAGCTAGAACTACAAGTGTCAATAGCTCGTTAGTGATTCTCTCTAATCAATGAAACATCAAAGACAATGACCTGTTTGGTGCATGTCATAGAGGGGAGGGGGAGGAGGGAATGTTTTGTGTGCAACAGTCAAACACAACTCCTGCCACTAGATCTCTTGTGACTGGGAATTTCAAATTTTAAATCCCCTCCCCTTTTCAATCAAATATAATGGGGACAACTTCAGACTCAAGCTCCAGCGTAGAGTCTGAAATCAGGCTACAGTAGACTAGGCCCATACTCGACTCCCCTTTTCCTTTGTAAATATCTGCTTCTTCTGTTGATTCTAATTACCTTCATTTTTTCTGCTTTTGTAACCAATGTTATCCTCTGCATAGTACTGTGTTCTAGCCGTCTGTCTTTCAATGTTCTTTCAATGTTTCCTGTGTAATTAAGCCGAAAAGCTTACTAGGATCTCCTTTTAGTTGACCTTCTACAAGTGATTTGTACTGTCATGAAACTGTACTTTTTCCTATTGCAACCTTCTAATAAGTTCTTCAATCAATCACTGGTACAGTGGCGTCAGTTCAGAAAAAGCTAAGGTATGGCAACATGACTGGTGTCTTGCACACGCGCCTTCAAGACACCAGTCATGTTGCCATACAGGGACGTGCTGGCCATTGGGAAAAGCGGGACAACTTCCCCTGCCATACCCAATTGACACCCCTGCACTGGTATCACCCGGTCTGGGAATCGAACCCCCGACGTCCCCATTTTGCAGAATGTTTGCACCCCCAGAATGGGGTCACTAGGGTTCATCTTAGTCATGATTTAGTGCAGTAAGGTTGAACATGACGCTTTGCATAAAACACATGAAAATGAAACAGCCTCATACTTTATTGTTGCCATAGATACAGTAGATGCCTGCACCTTGGTCCCTAGATGAGTTTGATTCAGATGATTAACTTAATGAGCAACATTGTTTTCTCACTCAACAGTAAACAAACCAACATAAAGTTGAAGTGTATAGATTGGTATCTGCACATTTCTAAAGTGACAATTTAAGGACTAAAATAACAAATTAAACATTGGTCAAATTGTCAAATATTAGAAGCATGAATTGTGAAAATAGCAGATCTACATGCTCCCAACGCCTCGTAAGTATTATACAAAATGTAATGCCACAACTCAGGGTGGGTGGGGGGGGTCCCCAGTTAAAATATGATTATTTTGTAGTAGTGACTAAATTGGGGAGAAAAAGGTGGTAAAAAAATGATTGGCTACCCTAAATAAAATAAAATAAAAGAAAAGAAAAGAAAGGCATTCATTCACAAAGAAAGGTGACGACCACAGAGATACAAGGTCTCTTCATGCCTGACAAGCGACCACATCTATTTTAACCCATTTAGGGCCTAGAATTATTGAACGCTTTAACCAGTGAAAAATAGCAGATATACCAGTAAGACTCCCTAATCGGGAGATAAGCGACCGTAGGTCACTTATCTCCACAAATAGGGCAAAAATTTGTTTTGCCAAAATCTTCCTGATCCATGTTGATGACATGAGTGTAGACATACTGTGTAGTGATTTTCGTGATTTTAGGGCAAAATCTGTAGGAGCAGTGTCCAAAAATGTGTTTTTAAAAATCGGCCTGGAGGTGGCGCTATATGGGAGAGATTCATGTTGATGGGATGAGTGTAGACATACTGTGTACCGATTTGCATGATTTTAGGGCAAAAATTGTAGGAGCAGTGTCCAAAAATGTGTTTTGCAAGAATCGGCCTCATGGTGGCGCTAGAAGAGGGCCATGTGAGAAATGAGGGGTGGGGTCTCCGCGCCGCCAAGGCGGACGAATAGGTACCGGCCCCGGCTGTCCCGGTCGCTCCTAGCCGGAGTTACGGCATTTTATGTGAGCTGCAGTGTAGGGGGTCCTCCACTGGGGGCGCCACCACTTTTGCATCCGTTCTGGAGCACCAGGAGTCGGTGGTCCCCGGGAATTCCCCGTGAGCAGCCCCGTTGGGGTGGTCATTTGGTCAGTTTAGCACATTTGGTCATTTTTTACATCTGGGGGTCCCCCAGGGACCTGGGGGTCCCTGTAGCTCCGGGGGTCCTTGGAGGTTGTAGTTTGGCAGGTAAGGAGTGTGTGTGCAAAATTTGGCATGGATCGGGGCAACGGTTGCGGAGATATGAGCAGGGCAAGAGTGTGACGTGTGACTGACGGACTCACTCACGGACAGCCTGTGGAAGTTTTGGTAGTAAATGCGACCTACGGTCGCAACAAGCTCACAGCGAGCTTGTAGATCTGCTATTTTTCTATGAAACAGTCGTAAAAATGTGTGCAAATCTTTGAATATATGTGTGTTTTCAAAGCAAACGTTTGTAACTCAAATTTTGCTTCTGGGGGGGGGGGGGGGGGGGGGTTGGTCCCTGGAACTAGATATTTTGAGATGGGGGTCCGTGGCCAAATATATATCATTTTGGTGGTCCTTCACATGAAAAGGTTTGAGAACCACTGCCATAGTAGTCTCTCAAGAACAGACTAACTGAGCTCCAGTTAAGTGAAAAGGACCTTTTCTTTGACGATGGCTGGCCAGATTGCTGACATAGAAACATAGGTTTTTCAAAAAATCTTAGAAGGATTCAAAAGACACTTATAGAATCGGGTCAAATTCCGGGTCTAATTTTCAAGATTTTTCAAAAATAGCAGATCTACAAGCTCACAGCGCGGCACTAGTTAAAGCATTCTCTAATTTTAGGCCTAAATGGGTTAAGTTGTTACAACAGTGACAACAGCATGAGACTATTAATGCAAACACAGAAAGATCATTATTCATAGTCCTTGCAACAGTATTTACATTTGATTTACAGTGGATGGCGCTGTTGCTGTGCTTGACAATAACACCACCATCATTTACATTAAGACATGACGTCTAGCATGGATAAATAAAATGAGAGCCTGTAGGGTTGTCACAGTCATGATGTTGACCATTAATTGTCATACAAATCACAAATAAAATAACATAATAATGGTTTTGGCATTGTACATAATAATAAGAATAAGAATAAGAATTGGTATACAGTAGCACCTTTTTAAGAGCAGACTCACAGAGTGCTTAAACAGAAGAAATCACAACACATATAAAAGTAATAAATAAACATGACAGGCATCTTGTGTGTCACAGAAAAGAATACATCAGTAAACACATAACAATAGATGAAAACAAAACATCGCTTCGCTGCGACGAGTTGTGAGCTTGGAGGTCGGCTATTTTCGGTGCTTGATACCACACTGTACTAACCATAATCAAGTCTATTGTACTGGAGATGTGGCGTAACAGCATGGATTTCTACACAGAGAGGGCAATTCTTTCAGCATAAGATGGTGCATTCAAGTTCAGGAGAGTTTTCAAAAGGCAATTCTCTAGAACGCTGCCTTCAGGTATGGCATGGAAAGAGGGGGCATTTACATTTCTTTCACCACATAGTGAAAAATGCATTCATGGTCTGGAGAGGGCACTTTTTACAGATGTTAAAAGGGCAGGGGCTCAAGCCCCCTTAGATATGTGTGCACGTGCCTGACACTACCTCACAAGATGAAGTCCTTTGAGTTGAGCTCCTTTCCCTTTGAAGTGAGTTGATTGGCGCCCGTAGGACGGGTAACGTCTCAGCAGACATCATACCCCACACATAGCAAACAGAACAATGATGCAACACCTGACCAGATGTGACCATGACTCCTTCTAACACACACACACGCACACACGCACACACACAGCGTGCACGCAGCGAAGGTGAAGCAGCTTAAATACCTGGGGTCAGCTATCCAAAGTACTGGGGAGTCAGAGGGTGGAGGAGAGGTGGAGGAGAGGTGGAGGCAGGGTGCAGCGATGGAGGAGGAGGGTGGAGGAGAGGTGGAGGCAGGGTGCAACGATGGAGGAGGAGGGTGTCAGGAGTGACTTGTGACAGAAGAGTGAGAGGGAAGATGCAAACTACGTACCCAAATAAATTGGAAACTTAACTTCGGCCCTTTATGTCTCCCCTTTAATAATACCATTTGGTATTGTGTTTGATATCATTTGTATCGTTGACTAGTCACCTTCACAACGGTGTACAGCTTGTAAGGATCTGAAAAGAGCAGCACAGCCAAATGTGTGTGTAGTGCTCCCCCAAAATTGTCCAAATGGCCTGGCAGGCTTGTAATACTGTTCTGTTCTGCTTGTATTCACTTTTGTTGCTTGGTGCATTGAATGATTGCAGTCTCCCACAGTAATGAGGTAAAGAAAAAAACAACACATATTGGCCATTTTTACACTTTACTAATTTTACACTCAGTGTCAGGGAAGCCCAAAAGTATTGCAGGACATTCGCTGTGCTGGCCATTGAACGAAAGGTGACCACTGATGATATGATATAAAACACAATACCGATTGGTATTATTAAAGGGGAGATTTATTTGACCGAAGTTACGTTTCCTAACGGTTTGTTACGTCTGTGGATTGGCCATTTTTTTAAAGATTTAAAAAATTGCTCAAAATAATTTACTTTTATTTTCGCCTACAGTGTAATGTCATGTCCCCAAATTAGGAGGATTTTTCTCCCTCAACACCAAATCTACGCTGATTCACAAGCTTGTGTGTTGTTGCTACACGGCTTTTTCCGCCAAACGTTCAACCCATATTTGATCCGATTCATTTCAATTACTTGCAACCATCATAAATAGAAGGTAAAAAGGTGAAAAAAAGAAAAGAAAAAACTAAATAAAGTCTTAGTCTTATGACTACTGTGGTCCCCTTAAACCGAATATAAAAAACACAAGACAGGGGTCCATTTGGACGCTATAGGGGTGCTTTAGGGTCGATGTGGTTAATCCAGGCACAAGTAGGACACATTCTCTTTAGTACCAGCCAAGGTTAGGGTCGATGCAACGCCACCTGCATGGAAAAACTGAGATGGAGTTCCATGGCAGTCCATTCCAGTACAGTACAGTCCGCAGGGCAGAGCAAGAGTTCCATGGCAGTCCATTCCAGTCCAGTCCAGTCCACTCCGCAGGGCAGAGCAAGAGTTCCATGGCAGTCCAGTCCAGTGCAGTCCAGTCCGTTCTAGCCATGGATCGTTTCCAATGTTGGGTTTATGATCCGGTCGGGAGCAGAAACAGCCTAAGTCATTTTGTAGTCAAAGCGGACTACACTTTGGCCGGAACTATCAAACCGGAAACAGTTTGAACCCAAAAAAGGACAATTTTAGGACCTACCCAATAAAACACTTGATGCGGCGTAGTTTTGCTTACTTTTTGAAAAGTTAGTTTGGTAAATCCATTTTTTAGTTCAACTCGCAGCGACTGGCAAGAGTCACAACTCTCCACACTCTCTCTAGCATTTAAACAGGGATTGGGGAAACAAACAACAGGGAGGACCAAAACAAAGCAACGCTGCTTCTTCTGCTTGTTTCCAGTTTAGGCCACGCCCAGACCGGATCACACGGCCCGTTGTAAACCAATAGCAGGCTTTCCTCCGAGGTGGAAAGACTGGTGATGCGAGGTTAGTGCAGTCCACTCGGCAGGGCAGATCAGGGCAGGGCAGGGCAGATCAGGGCAGCCCAGATCAGGGCAGCCCAGGGCATGCGAGGCTCAGTGGAAGTTGGTGACGTGACATTTGACGTCGTCCAGACTCAGCACGGTGCCCTGGTGGTCGTTGCTGCTGCTGTGAGCCTTCCTCTCTGAGCAGCGACACAGCTTGTACTTCAACACCTGCATGAGAGGACACATAATGAGACACAGCTTTACTTCAACACCTGCATGAGAGGACACATAATGAGACACAGCCTGTACTTCAACACCTGCATGAGAGGACACATAATGAGACACAGCTTTACTTCAACACCTGCATGAGAGGACACATAATGAGACACAGCTTTACTTCAACACCTGCATGAGAGGACACATAATGAGACACAGCTTTACTTCAACACCTGCATGAGAGGACACATAATGAGACACAGCCTGTACTTCAACACCTGCATGAGAGGACACATAATGAGACACAGCTTGTACTTCAACACCTGCATGAGAGGACACATAATGAGACACAGCTTGTACTTCAACACCTGCATGAGAGGACCCATAATGAGACACAGCTTTACTTCAACACCTGCATGAGAGGACACATAATGAGACACAGCCTGTACTTCAACACCTGCATGAGAGGACACATAATGAGACACAGCTTTACTTCAACACCTGCATGAGAGGACCCATAATGAGACACAGCTTGTACTTCAACACCTGCATGAGAGGACCCATAATGAGACACAGCTTGTACTTCAACACCTGCATGAGAGGACCCATAATGAGACACAGCTTGTACTTCAACACCTGCATGAGAGGACACATAATGAGACACAGCTTTACTTCAACACCTGCATGAGAGGACACATAATGAGACACAGCCTGTACTTCAACACCTGCATGAGAGGACACATAATGAGACACAGCTTTACTTCAACACCTGCATGAGAGGACACATAATGAGACACAGCTTTACTTCAACACCTGCATGAGAGGACACATAATGAGACACAGCTTTACTTCAACACCTGCATGAGAGGACACATAATGAGACACAGCCTGTACTTCAACACCTGCATGAGAGGACACATAATGAGACACAGCTTGTACTTCAACACCTGCATGAGAGGACACATAATGAGACACAGCTTGTACTTCAACACCTGCATGAGAGGACCCATAATGAGACACAGCTTTACTTCAACACCTGCATGAGAGGACACATAATGAGACACAGCCTGTACTTCAACACCTGCATGAGAGGACACATAATGAGACACAGCTTTACTTCAACACCTGCATGAGAGGACACATAATGAGACACAGCTTTACTTCAACACCTGCATGAGAGGACCCATAATGAGACACAGCTTTACTCCAACACCTGCATGAGAGGACACATAATGAGACACAGCCTGTACTTCAACACCTGCATGAGAGGACACATAATGAGACACAGCTTTAATTCAACACCTGCATGAGAGGACCCATAATGAGAGACAGCTTTACTTCAACACCTGCATGAGAGGACACATAATGAGACACAGCCTGTACTTCAACACCTGCATGAGAGGACACATAATGAGACACAGCTTTACTCCAACACCTGCATGAGAGGACACATAATGAGACACAGCCTGTACTTCAACACCTGCATGAGAGGACACATAATGAGACACAGCTTTAATTCAACACCTGCATGAGAGGACCCATAATGAGAGACAGCTTTACTTCAACACCTGCATGGATGGGAGGACATAATGAGACACAACTTGTACTTAACAGTTTTACTGCCAGATGTTATTATTTATTTATTGGGTCTGGTGCCAGCAAAAAGCGGCTTACCTTTGCGACATTATAGTAGATAGATAGATTAATTTTTTATATCTTTTTTTGATTTATTTTTTATTACACAACATGTACTTTGGCCATACTGGCAGCAGAGGGCAGCCTCATGCAAGAATTAATGTTAATTGGCTGCGCTTGGTTGCCATAGATTCAGACCACTGAATCACTACAGAGCAACAGATCCACAGAAAAAAGCCAGGAAGTGATTTGGTCTCCATTGATGCTAACGTGTAGTGGATTTTTGAGAGCAACATTACGGGAGATATTTTTACTGTACACGGCGGCGCGACCCCTCATCAGCTTACGGACATCAATAAGGTAAAAGAACGAGCGTTCGTATTGGCTTTGAGCAAGGTAGAGAATTGGGTCGAACGGGAACGTCCGTAGCAGTATAAGAGTTAAACACCAGCTCTGGTCCATCGCGTCACCTCCAGTGACGCTCTGACAGACCCGTCGGCAAATGAATAGACCGCGTTTTCTCAGCCCCTACCAGCGCACAACTTGAGTCAAAATAAACAAAACTACTTCACTACTCACCTAACCAAAGGTAGTTTTGTGTTACTGAAAGTCTATTCTCCGCGGTGGTGAGCCCCTCAGCACCCCACCTACTCTGTAAAATACATTATTTTTGTCATGAAATAAAACGCACCCACGTCGAGCCACCCGGCGGCCACCGCAGATACAAGGTTTCACAACCCGGAAATAAGCGGCGGTCGAGTTGGATGCACTTTATTTCATGCCAAAAATAGTGTATTTTGCAGATTGGGTGGGGTGCTGAGGGGTTCACCACCGTGGAGAATAGACTTTCAGCCACGCAAAACTACCTTTGGTTTGGTGAGTAGTGAAGTAGTTTTGTTTATTTTGAGCGCTCGTAGGGGCTGAGAAAACGCGGTCTATTCATTTGCCGACGGGTCTGTCAGAGCGTCACTGGAGGTGACACCATGGACCAGAACTACTTCAACACCTGCAAGGACAGAACATACAATCAGCTCCTTACCTCATAAATGTAGTCCAACAACTCCTCACCTCATAAATGTAGTCAAACAGCTCCAGAATAGTGAGGATGCTGGCTCCAATGAACAGGCCCATCTGACCACCGATGTCCCCTGAAAGGAGACAAGAGCTTCACGAGGAGCTACTCAACCTCTGTGAGGAGCATCCAGTGGTGTAAAGTAACTAAGTAAAGGGCTGGGTGCAATAACCGCAATACCGCGGTTGTGTAATGCTTACCACGCGACGAGTTCATAACCGTGATTGTACCGCGATTATTTTTTGTGTATGTATTTATAATGTATTTATTTTTTACATTCAAAACAACCTTTTGGGGAGATACCGTGATACCCTATACCCTGAAGAAAGCAGTGTTCTGCCGAAACGTTGGTTTCCCTGTGCTCTGCGTCCTAAAATAAATATTGGCACTTTGGCCACAGTGTGTGTGGCAGCTACGTACTTTATTGAGATACCGTGATAGCGCCATACCCTCGGTAAACAGTGACTTATAACCGCAATAACTAAAAATCCATACCACCCCAGCCCTTATTGTACTTAAGTACTGTACTTAAAAATTATAAGAGTTATCTGTACTTTGCTTGAGTATTTCAAATGTTCAGTAGTTTTACTTCTACTCCACTTCATCTCAGAGTCAAATGTTGCACTTTTACTCCACTACATTTACAATATTTGAAAACTTAAGTTACTTTGTATATTTATCATTACAAAACATACATTCTAAAACGGCTAGTTCCATTCCTTGATTCTGATTGGCTGGTTTCCCTTAATTGCTGTTGTATATGAGGCTATAACCCACACCTTGAATCAGTTTATATCAAACCCAGGTGTGTTATTTCTTTCCACAGTGTTCCACAGTTAGTGCACCAATTATCTGCACCTGTGTTGTTGTTGGCAAAAGGCTGGGAACTACTTTCTTGTAGCTGGGGACTACTTTCTTGCAGAGCAGACCTTATAGTGAATTATTAGTGAAATAGAACAGTTTTATTTGGTACATGTATATGATTTTTCATGTTGCCATATGTGACTCAGCATGACTGAGGGGCAGTCATTTCGGAAGGCAGGGTTTTTCACTACTGCTAATATGACTTGCCACAAATGCATCTCAAAATATCTACTTTCTTGCAGAGCAGACATTATAGTGAATTATTAGTGACATAGAACAGTTTTAATTGGTACATGTCTATGATTTTTCATGTTGCCATATTGTAACCGTTTTAGAAAAGCAATAAGCCACAAGAGGCTAGTGGTTACCTGTATTTTACACCGGCTGAGAGGGTTGGAGACACTCGGCTGCACCTCGTGTCTCCCTGCGCCTCTCAGCCAGTGTAAAATACCAGGTAACCACTCGCCTCTTGTGCCTTATTTCTTCATTAACCACTTTCAGCCCTATATACATTTTGGCCATTTGAAAATAGCCGATCTACAAGCTCACAACGTGTTGCGACGCATTGTGAGCTTGTACTGTAGATCTGCTACAGTGAGTACTTTTTTCCAGCACTAATGCAGAGCTTCTCAATCTCTTCCGAGCACTGAAGCCCTTCTTTGTCTAAGGTTACATACTATGCAGTTAAAGGGATATTTCACTGTATTACAACTTTTTGTATTTTTTAGGGCTGGGACTTTTAATTACTCATTGACTCACTGACTCATTTCAATTAATTAATTACAGAAAATGAAAATAAAAAAAATATATATATGAAAAAGGTAAATGTAAAACCATGGCCCCCTCACATAGTAGGAGGACAGTGTCAGAGTCACCAGAACCAAGAACGGTTGTTTTCGATGAATCTATCATTGTTAAAATGGAGTTACAATGGGTGTTCTATAGGAAGGGGGCGTGTCTGATAAAAATGAATATCAAATATCTAAATACTGAATCAAGCAACTTAAAAACTGTCCCGGGAGTTCACAAAGGCCTGAGTAGACGATACAATGACCATTGATACAATGATCTTTAGAATGAAACCAAACAACATGAGTCTCCAAAACGGCTGTTACCTAAAAGTCCTGCTACTTCATATGCCTTCCTCTGCTCGATGGTCTGTTACCTAAAAGTCCTGCTACTTCATATGCCTTCCTCTGCTCGATGGTCTGTTACCTAAAAGTCCTGCTACTTCATATGCCTTCCTCTGCTCGATGGTCTGTTACCTAAAAGTCCTGCTACTTCATATGCCTTCCTCTGCTCGATGGTCTGTTACCTAAAAGTCCTGCTACTTCATATGCCTTCCTCTGCTCGATGGTCTCGTAGTTCAGAGCCTCGAAGAAGATGTCCAACACCAGGATGTTGTCCCTGTTGACATAAAGATTCATATAATTGGTCCTCATGATAAAATAGCACCATTTCTTTCGACTCGACTCTGTGTCTCTTGAAAAGTGGCAAAGTCGTCCTTTAAGTACAAAAGTCACTTATAATCTGTTGCACAATGAAGCTGCGTCTCTCGCCACATTCACAACGTGGCAACTGGCGTTGTGAGCTTTTAGATCTGCTACTGTATGTTTTGCCACGAAACAAGGTATGAATAGGGCTTCAACATGCCTTCGGTACAGACCCAGTTCACTCTGTAATTATTAAATCTGCAAATGTACATACATGTATGTATGTATGTCCTAGGGCAGGGGAAGGCGACCTTAGATATGGGGTCCCAACATTGGCACAGGGGAGGGTGATCACTGGCACACTGGCATACGTGTGAGAGAGAGGTTTTTGTGCCTCAGCCTGATGGCCTCAAAAGTCTAGTAGTATCTTCCCCCCCAGTCCAAAGGGATATCCCTTTTGACTGATGGTTAAGATGTTAGACTTCACGTGGGAGACGGGGTACGAATACCGGGCGTTACATATGCAGTACGAAACTAATGTCACACGACATCACCTACGAAAACAATGATAGCGAGCCGGCAACTTTTTTGCGACCATTGCAGCTGATTTCTTTGTTTGATGAGACCCGTTCCATAATGCTCAATACCACCACCGGTAGATAGCTATTTCAGATTGCTTCGTCGGAACTTTCTGATAAACAACAACTTACGAGATGTACTGCTCGGTCTTGTTGTACTTCTTGGCCAGGTACTTGATAAACAACAACTCACGAGATGTACTGTTCGGTCTTGTTGTACTTCTTGGCCAGGTACTTGGCGGAGGCCTTGCTGGGGATCTTGACGAAGCTCAGCTCCTTGCTGTAACGCGTCATGTTGCACGGAGTCTCACACACGCAGAAGTCGTTGTCCCGCTCCACCAGGAAGTCTGGGACAACAACAATAAAGCAGCTTTCATGACATGAAATGCAGCTCGAAATTCTTTACTGAGCAAAGATGAAGCACTAAGTGATTTACAGAGGAAAGTACAAATGATTAACAGTAAAGCAGAAAAGAAAAGTAAAACCTTAAAACAACAAAAAAAGGCAAATCAGGCAAAACTGTTAAATCCATGAAGCTATAGGGATCTACAAAAGATCAAACTATAGGATCTACAAAAGATCAAACTATAAACCTATAGGGATATACAAAAGATCAAACCATGTGCCTACTGTATAAGGATCTACAAAGGCTCAAAGTTTCAAAACGACATTAAAATAATAATGAAACAGGCAAAACAGTGAGGATATGAATGAACAGCACAATAACGACACTTCTCTCTGAGGTGGATCACGGAGCCCCATTTGATCAGTGGCGATCACAACATCTCTGATCCAAATATTGTACTTACTATTAGTTAGTTACTATAGTTAGGCCTACTTTGTAGATTTTGATTATTATTACAAAACATACATTAACCACTTCAGCCCTGTATACATTTCGGCCATTTGAAAATAGCCGATCTACAAGCTCATAACGTGTCGCAAAGCGACACATTATGAGCTTGTAGATCTGCTATTTTGAAATTATGTTGTATATTTGAAAACTTTAACTGGGACATTCTGCATAATGAGTGCTTATACTTTTGGTGCATTTCAATACAAATATTTTGTGTACTTTTTTGTACTTTTTTGTGTGTGTGTGTGTGTGTGTGTGTGTGTGTGTGTGTGTGTGTGTGTGTGTGTGTGTGTGTGTGTGTGTGTGTGTGTGTGTGTGTGTGTGTGTGTGTGTGTGTGTGTGTGTGTGTGTGTGTTAGAGGATAGGATGGCTTCCTTACCGAGAGCAGGATCGGCACACTCTTTGTAAAGCTCTGGGGTACAGTACGGAGCATCACCTGAACACAGCAACCAGAGGATCATGTATTATTGTTCTATAACTCTGAACACAGCAACCAGAGGATCATGTATTATTGTTCTATAACTCTGAACACAGCAACCAGAGGATCATGTATTATTGTTCTATAACTCTGAACACAGCAACCAGAGGATCATGTATTATTGTTCTATAACTCTGAACACAGCAACCAGAGGATCATGTATTGGATGGATGGATGGATGGATGGATGGATGGATGGATGGATGGATGCCTTTATTATCCCAAGGGGGAAATTCACTTGTCCAGTTGTAGCACAGCAGTATACAGTTATTTACAAAGTTACAGAGAAGTAAGAAAAAAGATAGAAAAAAAAAACAAGAGCAGTACAGTACCAATAAAGAGAAGGTGCATCAATAGAGGGGGCGAATAATATATAAGTATATATACATAAAGTGTCTTACAAAAAGAGACCATAGCAGTCAATGCTAGTTAGTGCAACAAGTATCTCACTGTCATTTTTAAACAAAGCAAAATACTCAGAAACTACCAACACAACCTAATAGTGCAATGTCAGAAATCAGTGCAAAAAAACCACAGTATTATTGTTCTAACTCTGAACACACAGCAACCAGAGGGATCATGTATTATTGTTCTAACTCTTTGTAAAGCTCCTGAACACACAGCAACCAGAGGGTCACAAAGAACATATTCAATAACAAGTTTACACACTGAACAGAATACCTCAACAATAACACTCTCCAGCTCTTCATTAAAACCCATTTAGGCCTAGATAGCAAAATAGCAGATATACAAGCTTGTAGATCTGCTATTTTTGAAAAAACATGTTTTTTTTTTGTTTGTTTTTTCCAAGTCTTTGAACAGATTTGCAAATCGTCAACGTCATTTCCTGGGGCGGTACTTCTGTTTAGACGTGGTTCTCAGTTTGCCATTTGAAAAGATATGTCAAGGACCCCCATAAGAGAAGATGTTTGCGGCTCTATAGCAGTGATTCGCAACCATTATAATGTCAAGGACCCCCAGTTTGACATGCCTTAGGCTACGGAACCCCCATTTAATGGCATTTCTATCTATGAGAGCCCAATTTAAATATTGTAAAATCAAGTTTAATTTAGCCCGGGTGCACAAAAGGAACCAAACTAGGGCCCATTAAGAGCAACATGGAGAGACCCGCTACTGAACAAACAATTTATTATAACTATCAGAATATTCAACTTTTAACTTTTTAACAACAGACATTAAACCTCAGAACAGGTACACATTATTGCGTATCATTATTTTATGCTTTAACTATTGAAAAATAAAATCTACAAGCTCGCAAGCTTGTATATCTGCTATTTTTCCACTGGTTAAAGCATTCAATAATTCTAGGCCCTAAATGGGTTAAGATACCAGCTCTCTCACCGGGCATGTGCACCATGCGACAGTTACAGTTGTCCACCAGGTATCGCGTCTCGCAGTCGATGCGACACGCTGTGATGCTGTACGTCTCGAAGAAGTCTGAGTCCATGGGAGTCACTTTACAGTCACCCCAGGGTGGAGGCAGGTAGATGAGCTGTGGAGCACAAAGGATATATAAAATATATTACTGTAAACCAGGGCTACTCAACTTAAGATGGCTCAGGGGCCACTCAGCAAAATACTAAAAGTCCAAGGGTCGCAAGCTAAAAAATATGGCTCTATTTTGGACTTTTAGACCAGGGCTTCCCAAACATTTTTGTCTCAGGGCACCCCATAAATATTTTTTTAATCCGAGGCAGCCCTACATTATAATTTTCACTCCCAGCACCTTATATTTATAAAATATCGTCGTTGTCGGGTGGAAACCTTGTATGTCCAAAACCTTTCGATTTCTATTTATCATCTGAAAAATGTACTAAACTAGTGAAAACATCAGATCTACAAGCACATAGATCGGCTGTTTTCACTAGTTTTGTGCGACCGTCTTGTATGATGAAGCAGGGCTTTGCTTTACCAAAAGACGTACACATTTGAAACTTGGAGATACGAGGTTTCTGCCCGACAGTGACGATATTTTAGTGATTATGTTGCGAGGAAAACGTTGACATAACAGCCATTTTGGTTAGAACTGACGGAAAATAACTTTGTACTTCAAGTTTAAAATGATACTAAATATTTTTTCCAATAAGTGTCCAAAAAATTCCAAATATTATCAAATGATCTCGCGGCACCCCTGGACTGCCGTCGCGGCACCCCAGGGTGCCCCGTCACCCACTTTGAAAACCCCTGGTTTAGACAATGATTTTGAGCTATGGAGCAGCACTACCTACAGTAACAGTGGTGGAAAAAGTACTCAAATGTTTTACTTAAGTCAAATTATTATTATCAATACTGCAATGAATACTCCGTTACAAGTAAAAGTCTGTAATTCAAAATGTACTTGAGTAAAAGTACAAAAGTATTGGCATCAACATGTACTTAAAGTACCAAAAGTAAAAGTACTCATTATGCAGAATGTCTATTTTCAAGTTTTCAAATGTATAACAATCTTTTGAAAAAAGCAGAGATACAAGCTCACAATGTTGTGAGCTTGTATATCTGCTATTTTCATATGGCGGAAATGGTCAATGTATGTTTTGTAATAATCTACCAAGTAACTAGTAACTAAAGTTTTCAACTAATTGTAGTGGAGTAAAAGCGCAATATTTGTCTCTGAGATGTAGTGGAGTAGAAGTAAAAGTACTGAAAATTGGAAATACTCAAGTAAAGTAAAAAAATATATATATATATTATATATATATACTGTGTATGTATATATATATATATATATATATATATATATATATATATATATATATATATATATATATATATACACACACACACACACAGTATAATCTATCTATAAATGCGAGAAGTCTCTGCGTGTCTGCGTGTGTGTCTGTAATCCACGTATCTCGAGAACCGTTCGTCCCACCGGCTTCAGATTCGGCACGCACGTTCTCCGCCGTGGCGCGGAGTGCAGTGCCGGGCCTCGACCCGACCCGACGCACGTTTTTTCCGAAACGGCGCAAAACCTTCGGAATCTCCTTATGCGGAGCTGATTGTTGACGGAGGAAATCATGTCATTGTGACATCACTTCATAAAAGGCTCTGACATCACGTACACCACATGACCCCACACTCCTATGACAACACGGGCATATTTACATTGTTCCCGAGTTGGCCAGGGCGCCGACTAGACGCTCGGCCGCCCATCTCCATATATGGGCATAAATGGACGTATCGGCGCAAGCGCTGACTCATTGTGACATACAATGGACGCAATCTCCGTATATGGGCATAAAGGGGACACAGATACAGAGATCTCCATATATGGGCATATGGGCATTCTGACATCACTTCTGCTGACTCAAAGACAAACAGGCAAACAGATGGTCAAAACGGGTCCTACAGAGATCTCCATATATGGGCATATTTACATTGTTCCCGAGTTGGCTAGGGCGCCGACTAGACGCTCGGCCGCGCATCTCCATATATGGGCATAACGGGTCCTACAGAGATCTCCATATATGGGCATATTTACATTGTTCCCGAGTTGGCTAGGGCGCCGACTAGACGCTCGGCCGCACATCTCCATATATGGGCATAAATGGATGTATCGGCACAAGCGCTGACTCATTGTGACATAAAATGGACGCAATCTCCGTATATGGGCATAAAGGGGACACAGATACAGAGATCTCCATATATGGGCATATGGGCATTCTGACATCACTTCTGCTGACTCATTCTGACATCACTCCTGTACTTTGCACGTGTTGAATCTCTATATATGGAGATAACCGACGCATCTCACAAGCCATGGGCATAAATGGACACACGCAAACAGATGGTCAAAACAGATCCTATGACAACAGGTATAATGGGGTTTGCATTAAAGGGCGGGGCATTCATCCCCTATTTACATTGTTCCCGAGTTGGCCAGGGCGCCGACTAGAGGGCGGCCGAGCTTCTAGTCTATCTAAATGCGAGAAGTCTCTGTCTGCGTGTCTGTTTGTAATCCGCATATCTCGAGAACCGTTCGTCCCACCGGCTTCAGATTCGGCACGCGCGTTCCCCGCCGCCGCGCGGAGTGCAGTGCCGGGACACAGAGAAACGAAATATCAGTTGGATATGTGGTGTGAAATAGATGTGAGGGCCTCCTAGCAACCTGAACTCTAGATGTGAGGGCCTCCTAGCAACCTGAACTCTAGATGTGAGGGCTGCATAACGACCCCAACCTTTAGTCATTGAAATATGACTAGACTAGATTTCTGCCCGAAAAGTGGCGATTTACCTGGAGGCCAACTCCATATTTGGACAAGACTGACGACATCTTTGATGACGTGAGGTTTCAGTCAGCTTAACTTAACTTAAGCTGGCTCCATATTAACCATGATAGATTTACTGAAAACAACTGTCCTTTTTTCTGGTGACTCCTGACACCCTCCGAATATGTGAGCAGGCTGTGTCTTTTCGATAACCTTTTTTAATTGATTTGTTATAATCATTTATTGTATTTAATAATTTTCATTTCCCCAAAAGATTAATAGAAATCAATGAAAACATTTATCGAGAAAACACGCCCTGCTCACGTATTCGGAGGGTGTCAGGAGTCACCAGAAAAAAGGACAGTTGTTTTCAGTAAATCTATCGTGGTTAAAATGGAGTTTGAAGTTATAATGGGTTTGTATAGGAAGGTCCTGGAAGGGGGAAAATGGGGGGATATGAATATCAAATATCTAAATACTGAATGAAGAAATTCAAAAACTGTCCTGGGTGTTCCCAAGAGCCTGATTAGACGATAAAATGACAAAAAGCTTTTTTGAAAGTGAAATATCCTTTTAAAAACAGATTACATCGAGTAGGAGGGGCTTTTGTCAATGGGGATGTGTTCCGTTTCAATGATTTTCTACAGTGGACTTCAAACTACAAAGAACTGTTCCTGTTGCAAACAGGGTACAAAGTAAACCCGGGTTAGTTACGTACCCTCTGCTCCTGGCAGGACACGAAGGTCTGGAACCCGGGTGCCACCCCGAAGCCCAGCTGGTCGATGAAGGAAGGCTCGTCCTGACTGTGGATCTGAACTTTGATCCCTGCTTCGAACGACGTCTCTTCTGTCGGGAAGAAACAATAAACACAGACCTGGGATCAGCACGAGGTTCCTTCCTGGGTTAATTGCGACCAAAAGTTGCAGTTTAACCATGAGAAATGTCACAGCTTGTCCGCGTGCAGACGTGTACACATTTTTACGGTCTCTGACATCATGCTCTGATGTCACTGTGATGTCCGGCACATCTTGTCCACGTATCCGTGTATCTTTGAAGGTCAAGCCTGACACTGTGGTTCCTTTGACACATCACTGTGACATCACAGGTGATATCACAGGTGACATCACCTATGTAAAAGTCCATAAATGGGTATTCCCCAGAATCCCTTTTATGCCCATAATATGGGCATTGATGACATCAGGGATCTTCAATATTATATTGAAGATCCCTGATGTCATCAATATATATCACTGGCCAGATGGCCAAGAATAAAGGGCGAGGTTGCATGTCGCCCTGAGGCGCCTTACTAGTAATAAAAACACAGACCGCAGTGGTGTTGCTAGGTTCTCAATGTAATGGGTACCGGGACCCACAGGTGGTCATTCAAATGGGTCCCAGAATTAATTTATGGGTTCCGCGACGACACACGCATTATGTATCAACGGTGAAGACATCAAAAAGGACTTTAATTTAAACAAATAGTGGCAAATAGCTACTTGTATGTAGTTAATAAAGGACAGAAGCATGGATTTACAAGACAATCTCAATCATCTCATCAATAATGCCAGAATGCACAGCTGTGGAGACACCACCACATGCAGCTCAGCTGGTGCAGTGAAATGACTGATAGCAGGAAGAAGAGAGTTGTATGCATCCCCGGGATGCAGTGATGCCTAGTTTAATGCGTCCTTTATTTAAAAGAATGCGTCAGGGACGCAGGATGCATGGCTATAGTAGCATCCCTGCAGACCTGGGATCAGCACTTGGTTCCTTCCTTGGGGGTTATTTATTTCCAAAGGTAGGGTTGATAAATAGACACCTTACACCAGTGTTCATTTCCTCCACTAAAACTACGACAGAAAATGTCCGTCGACTACCTTACTTCACTGATGAAAACGAAATAAATTATATAATTGAACTGAATTCTCCATGGCATGAGTAATCAATAGAAAAAAATTACATTTTGGGGGTGAACTACACCTTTAAAACCATCATAATTCATAATGCATGTACTGTATGTCTATTGATGCAGGAGGTCTATTACACTATTAAAACCATCATAATTCATAATGCATGTACAGTATGTCTATTGATGCAGGAGGTCTATTACACTATTAAAACCATCATAACTCGTAATGCATGTACTGTATGTCTATTGATGCAGGAGGTCTGTTACACTATTAAAACCATCATAACTCATAATGCATGTACTGTATGTCTATTGATGCAGGAGGTCTGTTACACTATTAAAACCATCATAATTCATAATGCATGTACTGTACTGTATGTCTATTGATGCAGGAGGTCTATTACACTATTAAAACCATCATAACTCATAATGCATGTACTGTATGTCTATTGATGCATGAGGTCTATTACACTATTAAAACCATCATAACTCATAATGCATGTACTGTATGTCTATTGATGCAGGAGGTCTATTACACTATTAAAACCATCATAACTCATAATGCATGTACTGTACTGTATGTCTATTGATGCAGGAGGTCTATTACACTATTAAAACCATCATAACTCATAATGCATGTACTGTACTGTATGTCTATTGATGCAGGAGGTCTGTTACACTATTAAATCCATCATAATTCATGCTTGTGTCTATTGGAGCAGGAGCTCTCTCTGCAACAATTCTTAAACTTTCATTTGGTTTCGTTTGTTTCAAATCTCAGACATGTACGGCAGTTTTGTGTATGATAGACTATACTTAATGTACCCTATATTGAAAGTGTGTGTTTCCAAAAAAAAAAAAAAAAATCTTATCTTATGATAATGATAAAATAATATCTTTCTCCATTGAAGTGGATGAGAGTGGATGGTATAGCGTCGCCTCGCAGCGGCTATTTTTGGCAAATAGGTTTGGAGTAAAGTAAAAAAAAAAAAACAAGTACAGAATGAAAGGTAAAATGTACAAAGTATCGATGATTTAAGTGGTTAAATGTCTGGAAAAACACATTAACACAAACATAGACTGATGACAGTGCTGTCAAACAAGTCTATGAAAATCTGCAACACAATTTTATACAACATGTAAAGGGGGTCCCTGCTTTATCTCCCTCTCAGCTAAGGGGTCCCTGCTTTATCACCCTCTCAGCTAAGGGGTCCCTGCTTTATCACCCTCTCAGCTAAGGGGTCCCTGCTTTATCTCTCTCTCAGCTAAGGGGTCCCTGCTTTATCTCCCTCTCAGCTAAGGGGTCCCTGCTTTATCTCCCTCTCAGCTAAGGGGTCCCTGCTTTATCACCCTCTCAGCTAAGGGGTCCCTGCTTTATCTCCCTCTCAGCTAAGGGGTCCCTGCTTTATCTCCCTCTCAGCTAAGGGGTCCCTGCTTTATCTCCCTCTCAGCTAAGGGGTCCCTGCTTCCCTGCTTTATCTCCCTCTCAACTAAGGGGTCCCTGCTTTATCACCCTCTCAGCTAAGGGGTCCCTGCTTCATCTCCCTCTCAACTAAGGGGTCCCTGCTTTATCTCCCTCTCAGCTAAGGGGTCCCTGCTTTATCTCCCTCTCAGCTAAGGGGTCCCTGCTTTATCTCCCTCTCAGCTAAGGGGTCCCTGCTTTATCTCCCTCTCAGCTAAGGGGTCCCTGCTTTATCTCCCTCTCAGCTAAGGGGTCCCTGCTTTATCACCCTCTCAGCTAAGGGGTCCCTGCTTTATCTCCCTCTCAGCTAAGGGGTCCCTGCTTTATCTCCCTCTCAGCTAAGGGGTCCCTGCTTTATCTCCCTCTCAGCTAAGGGGTCCCTGCTTCCCTGCTTTATCTCCCTCTCAACTAAGGGGTCCCTGCTTTATCACCCTCTCAGCTAAGGGGTCCCTGCTTCATCTCCCTCTCAACTAAGGGGTCCCTGCTTTATCTCCCTCTCAGCTAAGGGGTCCTTGACCTGAAAACGTTGAAGACCCCTGCCTTAGGGAGTCTTACTGGTGTATATATAATGAAAATATAGTACAGTAAACAAAGCACCTCAAATTAACCTGAGTACAGTATATGTAGGCTACTTACAAGTACTACACGACACCACTCTGCTTAACCTCAGTGTACCACTAGATGGCACTATAACTCAACATGCTGTCAGTAAAGTCACTGATTGATTGATTGTAGAATTCATTCTAAGTTTGCATAGGAAAAGGTACAGTTTAATGACAGTACAGTTCACTGGTACAAGGTCAACTAAAAGGATACACTCAGGAAAGCACATGGCTTGTTTACATTGAGATCCTTTATAAAACTCATCTAACATTGAATGACAGACAAACCAAACATTCAGATTGTCACCAAAACAGGCTTTAATGAAATAATTGGTTTTATGTTTCAGAGATATGTTTTAGTTTAATGGTAAGGATTGAAATGAAGAAAACAAGAAACTATAACTATCACGTCTTACAAGAAACATTTGAAAAGAAAAGAAAAAATACAGCAAACATTCTCAAGTAAATCATATTATCCATCATATCAATACAAATTAGAATAAAATAAAATACATTAAACTGAAAATTGTATCCAGTATTGTATTGTGAGAAATACAGTAGATGCATAACAATGTTTACTGTACTGTTTTAAGAATACAGCACTTCATTCTATAAGCTCTGCTTTAACTAAACATGATGTAAAAAAAAAAAAAAGAAAAACGTATAGGCCTACAAATCAATCTAAATAATGTTTTATATTTTGTAAAAGTAAATGCTCTTGAAACTTTCATAATTCCTTGAAACTTTCATGTTTTCAAGATACATTGCACATTCAGCAAATTATTTATTAAAATGAAACAATACAGAACTTCATTAATCTGTATGAGACATGGTATTAAAATGAAACAATACAGAACTTCATTAATCTGTATGAGACATGGTATTAAAATGAAACAATACAGAACTTCATTAATCTGTATGAGACATGATATTAAAATGAAACAGACATTCTATAGGCTCTGCTTTAACTACTACTTAATGAAAAAAGAAAAACGATACCGAGTAGACTTCTAGACCTACTGCACATAAACAGACAACAGAGCTCCTAACTTTAAATGCATTTTCAATCTTTTTTTAATTCTATTTAAATCGTTTTGAGAAGGAAAAAAGGCTGCTATTTACAACATGTACAGTATATGACGTTGCAATGTGATATAGGTCTGTTTACGCAATGCTTGCTTTGGCAATGTAAATGTGTGTTGTTCTTTTTTTCTCATGACAATAAAGCTCCTTTGAATTGAATAAATTGTTTAGAATTACAAGGCAGACAAAGCAAAGCAAACACACAAACGACCAGCTGTTGACACACTTATCATGTAGCTGTAGCAACACAACACACAACTGATGCAATGTGAAAGTGATTGATTTCACTACAGAGCCTTTTCACACATCCAAAGGAAAGTTCTAGTACATGGTTCATCGAACCATCCATACCCACTCCAATGCTCAGCACAGTCTTCTCTTCCTCCACCGTCATCAGGCTGACCACGGTCCCAGTACCTGGAGAAGTAGTTCCATTACATTCATTACAATACTGTACTTTTACAAGGATACTTTTTCACTTTCATCTTTTGTTTTACACCTGAAGGACATTCTAAAAACACCTTCTAAATACCACTGGTGTAAAGTAACTAAGTATATTTACTTAAGTACAATTTTGAGTTATTTGTACTTTACTCGAGTATTTCAAATTTCGAAAAATACTTCTACTCTACTACATCTCGGATCCAAGTATTGTACTTTTACTCCACTACATTTATTTGAAAACTTTAGTTACTAGTTACTTTACAGAGATACATTATAATATATTATAAAACACATATTATGAACCACTTTAGCCCTATTTTATACATACTGTAGGCTATTTAAAAATAGCCGATCTACAAGCTCACAACATGTCTCATCGTAGATCAGCTATTTTTTACTTGCTATAATCAGCTATAATTTACTTGTAATTGATGGATGAAGTATTGATACTTTTACTTATACATGTAATACATGTGAGTGATTCTAGGTTTTCTGAAAAACTTTTTATACCAAAAATTTCAAAAAGCATTCATGTTTCTGTATATCAGGGGCAACCTTAGGCACTGTGCCAACATTCATGTTTCTGTATATCAGGGGCAACCTTAGGCACTGTGCCAACATGTTTCTGTATATCAGGGGCAACCTTAGGCACGGTGCCAACATGTTTCTGTATATCAGGGGCAACCTTAGGCACGGTGCCAACATGTTTCTGTATATCAGGGGCAACCTTAGGCACTGTGCCAACATTCATGTTTCTGTATATCAGGGGCAACCTTAGGCACTGTGCCAACATTCATGTTTCTGTATATCAGGGGCAACCTTAGGCACGGTGCCAACATGTTTCTGTATATCAGGGGCAACCTTAGGCACTGTGCCAACATTCATGTTTCTGTATATCAGGGGCAACCTTAGGCACTGTGCCAACATTCATGTTTCTGTATATCAGGGGCAACCTTAGGCACGGTGCCAACATTCATGTTTCTGTATATCAGGGGCAACCTTAGGCACGGTGCCAACATTCATGTTTCTGTATATCAGGGGCAACCTTAGGCACTGTGCCAACATTCATGTTTCTGTATATCAGGGGCAACCTTAGGCACGGTGCCAACATTGGCACAGGGAAGTCGCAAGCCAAGAGTGATCTACAAGCTCACAACGGTTGCATCTGCGACGCAACGTGAGCTTGTATGTCTGCAGTTCTCCGGATGTGTTCCACACATAATGCTACAGTTTTATCATTGACCATAACACTAAAATACATATCCTCATTTTCTAGTGTTTTTTTTCCTCACATACCCCCTGCAGTACCCCCTGCAGTATCCCTGCGTACCCCTAGGGGTACACATACCCCCATTTGAGAAACACTGCCCTATAGAATGAAGGTATAAACTATAAAGTCTTACGTTGGTGAGGTCAGTGGTGAACCATCGACCCATTTCCACCCTCCTTCCTTCTCTCTGTCAGTCAAACCCAGCCACACCACCTGGTTCCTCTCAACAACTCTGTTAACAAAGTCCTGGACAGAAGAGATGCTGGTTACTGAAATACACACTGTACAATAGATGTTACCACACACACACACACACACACACACACACACACACACACACACACACACACACACACACACACACACACACACACACACACACACACACACACACACACACACACACAAACCTACCTGTTCGTCTTTGCTGTTGATGATGATCAGGTCTGATTGGTGGTCTGTACAGTATTTTCTGCTCTCCTCCCAGGTTTTCCCCTCAGTAGAGATGTAGTAACATCCTCTACCAAAGGGCTGCCATCCGGATAATTCTAACAACAAAATAAAGGCAGCGTGTGTGTTTTTGTTTAGTTTGTGTCAGTTTCTCATATTAATAATAATTGATGAACAACATGATGTAACAGTGAATAAAACAGTGATGTCTCACTGACCACAGAGCCTCTTCTTCAGCTCAGTGACGTTGTTGTATCTGGACTGTAGTTGGTCCAGGACTTTGGTCAGGTTGTTGTATCTGGACTGAAGATGGTCTTGGTCTTTGGTCAGGTTGTTGTATTTGGACTGAAGATGGTCTTGGTCTTTGGTCAGGTTGTTGTATCTGGACTGAAGATGGTCTTGGTCTTTGGTCAGGTTGTCGTATTTGGACTGAAGATGGTCCAGGGTTTTGGTCAGGTTGGTCAGGTTGTTGATCTCTTTAATCGGTTCAGAAACTGTAAGGAGAATCAAACAAACTGATGAGTTTTATTTACAACTCTGTTCTGAACTGACCTCCTCAAACCATCAAAACCGGGGAAGCACCTGTCATTTTTTATATTAATAGCTTTGGCTATTCAAAATGAGCAGATCTACAAGCTCACAGCACGTAACTCTGTGTTCCGCTGCAAGCTTGACAAGCTCACAGCGGGGCTTGACAAGCTTGACAAGCTCACAGCAGAATTTGTAGTTGCAGATGTACAAGCTCAGCTTGTACATCTGCAACTACAAATTCTGCTGCTACAATTCATATATTTTATGTGGTATCATATTTGCTAATATTGAAAATAAAATTATTTTTTTATCACATAAATAAAATAATGCACTGTAATGAAAGGTGACTTACAGAGAGACATTCTGAGAGCGATGTTGAGCAGAGCTTGAACACCACAAAGCAGTCCAACAACCAGAACAACCAGCTTGTACCGTCCTATGACTGGACACACACACACACACACACACACACACACACACACACACACACACACACACACACACACACACACACACACACACACACACACACACAGTTAGTATTGTTGTTTGGGATTTTTATTTTAGTCATAAAAAAGATAAACCCATTGAGGCAACATGGCATTATGAATGGTTAAGTATCAACGTACAGAAAGTACAGGATATTAACAAAGTTGTAAACTATAGTTGATGTGAGATTGATCAAGACTGAGCAACTGCATGACATATTTATCACCTAAAATGTCTTTTAAAGACAAGCTCAAGCTGTCAGTCTAAACAGGGCTGGGTCGCACACAGTGGCAAGAGTTAGTCTTCTCTTTCTTTATTGTATTTTTACTTTCAAGATTAGTTTTGACTACCCAGCCTTCGTCAGTGTATAGAACTGACGCTGCCTGCTTTGCAGACACAAGCCTTTATATAAATGTTGATGATCTAAACCCCGGTCCACTGCAAGCATTGAGCGTCGCTCAACGGCAACACTGGGAAACGCTACATTGATTAACGGTTTTAATCAATGAAGGGCAACGTCTGACGCTCCGGTGACGGCGTCCAAACTCGAAAATCGCCCCGGGCCACAACATCCAGTCATGTATAAATTATGATTAAATGTAATAGCATTGCATTTAAATGTATATATACCTGTATTGTATATACATGCTTTTCTGCCGTTGGCTATCCATTCACGTCATTCACAAGGGTGACTAGATGTCCCAAAAATCCTAGCATAGTTTTAATGTAATTACAGTGGTCTTCTTACTTTGATAAAATTATGTATGAACACAAAAGGCTGGGAAACAACTCCTTTCTCATTTCTTCCTCCTAAAACAGGTCAGCAGTGAGTGACTGAGTCTGAACACTAAAGACAGACTTTTATACATTATCATGGAGACCAAAGATAGCCAATCCACAAGCTCACACTCAGTCACAAAACAGCATGTCCTGACTCATGCACGCGACGTGTTATGAGCTTGTAGATCTGCTACTTTTCTCCGGCACTTTACACAGCATAAATTATTATAAATTAGGCATACAGTTGATGATGCTATCCTCATCTGATCTTTGATTGAAATATCAACAAATTCACGTTCAGTGGAGCCTGTCAGACGTCAACGTGACGGCGTCAATGACGCCGTCAAGACTCAGAGCAACGCGGCACCGCCAGTGGAGCCCTGGGGTAAGACGATATGACATGAGAGAAGTCAGAGCGCGGTGGGAACACCTCTGCTGGCTTGCTACGTCTAGAGATGTGGGCAGACGTACGCTAGACCACTGTTTCCCAAATACTGGATAGGCTAATATTTTTACCCAGTATTTTTATGGGTAAATATCCATTTATTTTAGTTCCCTACATTTTGCTTTAAATTACTATTTCAAAACATAAAAAAAAAAGAATAATGCTAACTTTTTTCATTAATTACAAACAAATTCAATGATTTTTTAAGAAAGAATTTCACAGATAAATACAAAGAAATTCCATACATTTGAAGAAGGAATAGCTTAAGAATAGTGACAATAGCAGATCTGCAAGCTTGTAGATCTGCTTTTTTCACTAGCTTGGGTCCTGGGGCAGACATAACATGTCTCTTTTGGGTCCCATGCAAGGTAAAAGTTTAGGGAACCACTGCGCTAGCCGAGACCACATAACCCAGTACGCAAATAGAGCCATCTTGGATATGGCGCAATGCATTCCGGGTATTCGCAAAGGTCTCTGGGATTGTTTGGGTCCATGCGCATCCAACGTTAGGGGCGCATCTCAGAGCCGCAATTGGGTTTGATGATAGTCTTGGAGGATGACGGACGCAGATGACCAATATAGTAATTTAAATGTTCCTCATCTAAGACGCTATCTATTAGACCGTGACATTGTTGTGTCAAATGCATTAAAGAAGGATTTAGTTGCCTGTTGCCGTGCAGCATGTATTTTAAATCTGCAACCACCAAAACAATACGCTACAGATTACAGAAATAGAGGACCAGAGGAGGTCCAAACTAATTTTAGATGGGGGTATAATTTGTCTTCCCGACCCCGAAACGGCTGGGAAGACGTCATGCTATCCACAGTTGTTACAAAGTGCTATAGAAGTAAGTCTAATAGTCCGTTATTGTCTCCAGGTTGGCAGAGGTAGCGCCCAGGATTACATTAGATAATATAATTAATTGACACCGAACATGGGTTACAACATCGTGGGATAAAAACAAACAAACAAATAAATATTAAGTCTATTAATAAGAATCAAATCACGTTTGCTGCAATAAATAGGCATATATGCCATTGACTGTTAAAATATTGAATTGGCTCTTAATTATAAAGGCCACCGGCTATGTGGCCGTCTGGCCAAATGCTGTTATTAGGCTATTTTATAATTTAAGCCTATTATTGTTATTATTATTATTATTTCGATAAAGTAGAACAACCATTAAAAATTCATAATCATTTAAAGTTTGTATCGTGCTCGGACTCTCTGTCCTGACAGCTTGCTGCTGTTATAGATCAGCCTATTTGTCGTACGATGGTGTTGCGCGCTGAAAATATCAGAGCTACAGGCTCACAACACGTCTCAACTCGCCAGGTTGAGAGCTTGTATATCTGCCATGTAGATATGCAGAAACACCGTCGTACGGCGAAGGCTCGAAGCACATTTTCTCCAATTTATCAGCGCGGTGTACGGGACTTCTTGGTTCGCTTGGAGTCGGGGTTTAGGTTTACTGTTATGACAAACAGAACCGGGCGTGATCTGAACCGGACCCGGTTGAGGATAATAAAACAGGGATACAAACTTCTATGGGTCGTGGAATCAGTGCCACTTGGATACGAGCAAGAACAGTGACTGTCTGATCACAGCAATGGATGGATTAAGTGCCAAGAAAAGTGGTGAAAGAAAGTTGGTGACAATGCAGGCAAGTTGCTTGCGCCATCATGACATAACATTAACAAAACAAAACATGTTTGCATATTAAGGTTGAATGAGATGTAAAAGCCCAAATCATATGAATTGGTAGGCTACTGTGCGACCGCATCGCGCAAGCAGTTCCCTTGCGCCCACTTTATTCATTTTATTTTTTGGCAAGCCCTCTGAGTCTGCACGAGTAGATTAATAACCCTAATATAGACATTATTTTGTTAATTATAAAAACAGTAACAGATTGCATCTGTGATAAAGTGGAAGAAGTGCAGCGCTATAATAACATAAAACAGTTTAATAATCGGCACGTAGAGAGCAAAGACGCGTACACTCAAAGCATATCCCAAGCAGCTGAGACGCTCATGGACCCATTTACTCCCAGATAGCTTTGCGTTTACCCCCAATGCAACGCGAAATATCTAAGATGGCGGTATTTGCGAACTGGGTTATGGTCTCTAGTCTAGGCTATGGTGTCAGTGTGGTGTGGTTGACTAACAGAGGAGGAGGGGTGAAGGTTGGTTGTCATGACTACGTGGCTCAGTGCCAGCGGGGCACACAGATAGCATCAGAACAGACATTCCTGTGCACTTATGATAGGTCAGTATAGCCTATGCCAGTGTTCCTCAACCACTGGTCCTGGGGACCTTTGGTGTGCCCCTGAGAAGGGTCAAGTGTGCCCCTTGAAACTGCTTGAAAGCCAGTATTGTATTTATCATTTTAAAAATTATTTAAACTAGTGAAAACAGCCAATCTACAAGCACACAACGCCTCACGGTGCGAGGCGTTGTGTGCTTGTAGATCTGCTGTTTTCACTACTGTTGTGCGACAGCCTTGTATGATGAAGCAGGGCTTTACTTTGCGAAGAAACGTACAAATGTGAAACTTGGAGATACAAGGTTTCTTCCCGACAGTGATATTTACAGCCCCGTATTATGTTGGTGTGCCCATGGATTCTTGGGACATGAAAAGTTGTGCCCATGCAGAAAAAAGGTTGAGAAACACTGGCCTATGGGATGATAACAGAGCCTCCTGATAGGTCAGTATAGCCTATGGGATGAAAACAGACTTCTTAAACATCTAATTTATGTTTCTTGGATTTTTCATTTATTTATTTTATTAATGAATTGACTTAGTAATAACAATTCAAAACAAAATGTAGGAAGCCCAAAATCAAGGGACCCATTGAAATGTGTGCGTGACCCACAAATGGGTCCCGACCCAGTGTTTGGGAACCTATGCTATAAAGCACTTCAGTAATTGTACTGAGGCGCTAAATAGCACCTCAACCACCCCAAAGAACCACTGAAGAACCCTGAGGTGCTATATAGCACCACCATTTGACAAGGTGCTATGTAGTACTTTTAAATATTGGTGCTTTATAGCACCTTTAAATATTGGTGCTATATAGCACATATTGGTACTATATAGCAGGGGTTTTCAAAGTGGGTGACGGGGCGGCACTTCAGGGGTGCCGCGAGATCATTGATAATATTTGGAATTTATTCGGACACTTGAAAAAATATTTATATATTTAGTATAATTTTAAACTTGAAGTACAAAGTTATTTTCAGTCAGTTCTAACCAAAATGGCTGTTATCTCAACGTTTTCCTCACAACATAATCACTAAACTATCATCACTGTCGGGCAGAAACCTTGTATCTCCTCGATCTACAAGGTGCTTGTAGATCTGCTGTTTTCACTAGTTTAGTACATTTTATAGATATGTATGTCCAAAACGAACGGTTTTGGACATACAAGGTTTCCACCCGACAACGAGGATATGCTATACATATAAGGTGCTGGGAGTGAAAATTATAATGTAGGGGTGCCTCAGATTAAAAGAAATATTCATGGGGTGCCCTGAGACAAAAATGTTTGGGAGCCCCTGCTATATAGCACATATTGGTGCTATATAGCACATATTGCTGCTATATAGCACATATTGCTGCTATATTATTGGTGCTATATAGCACATATTGCTGCTATATAGCACATATTAATAATACTCATTAAGTACATTCATTCCCAAGACCCCAGGGGTAATTCCCTTTTTCTCTCTCATTTGCAAATGGGTGGGTGACGTGACGTAGGGTTTTCGCTGTCCTCAGTGTCAAACATGTATAAATAAAAAATATATTTGTCAAAAACCTTCTGAATATTGTGCAGGACATTAAGCTTTATGTGAACTTACTCAAGATTAAAACATTTCATTCCTCATTCAGAATTCTCAACCAAACATGGCAAAACTCATATGGTGTGACTGTCCCGACCTTGTTTCTCAAAGTGGGAACTTGAATAAAACTAAGAAAAATAATTGCTAAAATTCATTTAAAAATGAATTTAGGCTCACAAAAATGTCTATTTGTGAGCCTATATCTTTTCAAAGTCAAAGCATAATGTTTTCAGTCATTTCTGATCAAAAAGATTTTGTCCCCCAAACCAAAATCATTTGGTGTGACACTAGTTTGGAAAAATTAAACAGGCAATTATTTGGACACCTATTCGCTAGAGAGGTCCTTCTTCTGTAAGGCTATTCAGCACTCCCAGCACAACTGCAAGACAGGTGTCTGAGGTGAGTTATGATTTTAACATTTTCATTAAATGCCATCTTGTTGAAACTTTGACAAGTGTGGCACTTCTGGATGTCTGTTGGTGTGACACCTTTTCATTAAAAAAAGCTTAAGGTATTTGAAGTTTTGGTCATAATTCCATGTAGATCTAGGTTGCTTTGTTATAGCTAGCATGTTGTTAACATGCTAATGTGTACATAGTAGCCTCAAGGTAAACCTAAATGGAGAAAACGTAATATGGTGTGACACGTCATCATAATGGTGTGACATGTCTGCTTGTCACGCCATATGACTTGATTGTCACACCATATGATATATACTGTATTTTCCTACAGATATAACAATAAATATCAAAGTCCCATGTTTCTTTTGTCCATTTAAACATTTGTTTTAAACATTTTTACATAAAATTTAATTTAGATTCATTCAGTGATACTTCAAATTCATCAGACAGAGCAGAAACCCCTTCACAGAAACCTTAACATATTGTTTCAATCTAAACAATATTTTCTCTTCGTCTTAAACTATACATTCCATTGTCATCGATTCATTCCTTTTCATTCCATTGTCATCGATTCATTCCTTTTCTTCCTTAACTAAGTGGTGGCCCATCTGCGGAACTGCCCCCTTCCCAGCTCAGCTGCAGGCCCAAAACAGCTTCCGGAGCTCAGTGAGTATATGCTTGGCAAACTTGAGCACCTGCTAGTAATTACATTTTACTACTAAGAACAATCTACCTGACAAATAAATTACATTTAAATGTCTCCTCCTGAAGGTCTTCTACTCAGGTGCTGGACACAAGTGCATCTATTGGAGAGGCCCAAGCTGAGGATTCAGACACCTCTTCAGATGAATACACACAAGGACAGTTGGTCATAATCAAATATGAGGGAAAGCCATGTGTGGGGCAGATTGTTACCATTAATAAGGAGGGGCTAGAGATAAACTGCATGAATCAAATTGGAAAAATTAAAAATGGTTTTGTCTGGCCAAAGGGGCGAGACTGCATTTTCTACGAAGAGCAGGAAGTTGTCTGTGGCATAGCAGAACCGCAACAAGGCAGCCGGTTTGCTACCCTCACCAAATATGACTGGCTGATGTACAATACAGTCTACTCTAAATGTCTTGTCTTGTCTTGTCTTGTCTTGTCTTGTCTAATCTAATCTAATGCTTTTGTACTTTCACTCACTGGACTGGACAGTGTTAAGGTAGGACCCGAGACAAAAATAGCGAAAATAGCTGATCTACAAGCTCTCAACGTGTCGTGCTGCGAGAGCTTGTAGATCACACGCTATTTTCGGAGTTGCGCAACCCAGCACTCTTTAGCTAGTGGAGATGTGGTGTAATGTCATGATTCCTAAATACATTTTTTCAATACAAAATGCTGTGTTCAAGTTCAGGAGACTTCGGAAAAAACCAATTCACCTGAATGCTGAGTTCTGTTTCCACTAATTGGTGTTAATAAGATGTTGCCTTGGCTCCCAGTGTGGCTATGCACCTTATTGTCTCTTTAAGATCCTTCTGCCGTGGGCCGGCAGAAGACTTAGTTGTGCGTAGCATTCCTGTGCACATCCTCATCATCCCTCTACTACAATTCTTTGTTATCCCATGTTAAAGCCCCACAATAATATCCTGTTCCGAAATATTAAGGCCATGTTATTTAATGTTAAAGCAATTTTACTGTTGCTGTTTTTCCTGGGTAATTGTTTAATCAATCAGTAAAGTTCAGTACTCACTAATAGGTAGGTTAAAACACAATTTGCTTTGACACATGAAGATATAATCATACGGTGTGACACTAAATCATTTGGTGTGACATTCCAAATAGTGAAAAATCATACCTTTATTAATGATGAAACCAAAAAAGATTTTATGGATTACATAGAAAATAGTATCAGGAAGAGTCACAAATATTTGTGTAATTTTAGAGAAAGTTTTGTCAGAATAAATTTAAAATATGTTGAAAGATCGACAACATGGGCCTCACACAGAGTGTTGATTATGAGAAAAAAAAAATACAGATTTAATTAATTTTCACAAAACTATAGTGGATCACAGGTTAGTTATGATAAAGGACTTTGATAAAGTGAGTAACTTAAGAAAGGTGTACTCCATTTTCATTTTATGAACAATTATTGTCATGTCACACCATATGACGATTTTAGGCACAAGTACAACAAACTGCTGAATAAAGTCTGATTCCAATAAAATATCTAAAAACAAAATGTGTTTCCATAAAGTTGAGAGTGAGTAGAACAAAAGTAAATCATTTTTATGCCTGCTATTTAAAGTTTTTTTAAAAACACATTTTTGGGGGCTTCACGTCCCTGACTCAAATCCAGTGGGTCTTTAACAACCAAAATACCCATACCAGGCATGCATGTACCCAAGATCATGACATCAAGCTCCACATATCCTAGATAAGGAATTTCCAGAATCCATTTGCAGCTTTAAGACCCAACCATTCACAGTTTTGAAGGCTACCGTCTCTCAATGAAGCAAAATGTGCATTAAAATAACTCTCTGTAATAGTCGTTACCATAGACCCAGTATCAATTAATGACTGGACTGAGACCCCACCCATGGAAACCTCCATATTATGACAGGTACCGATAAGGCGTTTAAGTTTACTTACATTTGGCATGTTACTTGAAAGAGAGCCCAGGAGCCCATCTCCCAGTGTGTGGCTCTGCACACTGGGGGGCTCTAGTTTCCCCACTGTTCGGTTGGCCTAGGTTTAGGGCTCTGCACACTGGGGGGCTCTAGTTTCCCCACTGTTCGGTTGGCCTAGGTGCAGGGCTCTGCACACTGGGGGGCTCTAGTTTCCCCACTGTTCGGTTGGCCTAGGTGCAGGGCTCTGCACACTGGGGGGCTCTAGTTTCCCCACTGTTCGGTTTGCCTAGGTTTAGGGCTCTGCACACTGGGGGGCTCTAGTTTCCCCACTGTTCGGTTGGCCTAGGTGCAGGGCTCTGCACACTGGGGGGCTCTAGTTTCCCCACTGTTCGGTTGGCCTAGGTGCAGGGCTCTGCACACTGGGGGGCTCTAGTTTCCCCACTGTTCGGTTGGCCTAGGTGCAGGGCTCTGCACACTGGGGGGCTCTAGTTTCCCCACTGTTCGGTTGGCCTCGGTGCAGGGCTCTGCACACTGGGAGGCTCTAGTTTCCCCACTGTTCGGTTGGCCTAGGTGCAGGGCTCTGCACACTGGGGGGCTCTAGTTTCCCCACTGTTCGGTTGGCCTAGGTGCAGGGCTCTGCAGTGCACACTGGGAGGCTCTAGTTTCCCCACTGTTCGGTTGGCCTCGGTGCAGGGCTCTGCACACTGGGGGGCTCTAGTTTCCCCACTGTTCGGTTGGCCTAGGTGCAGGGCTCTGCACACTGGGGGGCTCTAGTTTCCCCACTGTTCGGTTGGCCTAGGTGCAGGGCTCTGCACACTGGGGGGCTCTAGTTTCCCCACTGTTCGGTTGGCCTAGGTGCAGGGCTCTGCACACTGGGGGGCTCTAGTTTCCCCACTGTTCGGTTGGCCTCGGTGCAGGGCTCTGCACACTGGGAGGCTCTAGTTTCCCCACTGTTCGGTTGGCCTAGGTGCAGGGCTCTGCACACTGGGGGGCTCTAGTTTCCCCACTGTTCGGTTGGCCTAGGTGCAGGGCTCTGCAGTGCACACTGGGAGGCTCTAGTTTCCCCACTGTTCGGTTGGCCTCGGTGCAGGGCTCTGCACACTGGGGGGCTCTAGTTTCCCCACTGTTCGGTTGGCCTAGGTGCAGGGCTCTGCACACTGGGGGGCTCTAGTTTCCCCACTGTTCGGTTGGCCTAGGTGCAGGGCTCTGCACACTGGGGGGCTCTAGTTTCCCCACTGTTCGGTTGGCCTCGGTGCAGGGCTCTGCACACTGGGGGGCTCTAGTTTCCCCACTGTTCGGTTGGCCTAGGTGCAGGGCTCTGCACACTGGGGGGCTCTAGTTTCCCCACTGTTCGGTTGGCCTCGGTGCAGGGACAACAGCCGGACAATAACGAGCAATATGGCCTGGAGCATTACACCTTATACAAATAGGCTGACCATCTGCAGTTCTTCTAAATCGAGGGGCCCGGCTAGTTGATCTGTCAACATTAGACATGGTCCTTGATGACACCAATGCTTTTGTTATCGTGTCTAGCAGACTTTGTTGTGCCGCAATCAATGCTTTAAGCTCGTATAATTCAGAGTGTTCCCCCCTTGCTGTTTCACATACAACTCCAACTTTGGCTTCACTAGACACAGGTAGTTGTTTAAGCCTGGATTTAAATGAAGGGCCATCACCCTCGGTTACCCACTGCATGGCCTCTTTACGCACATCCAGTAATGACCAGTCTACATGTTGACGTACCAACCCTTTTAGTTCACGGCTCAATATGCAGTCCCGGACCCCTTCACAAAATTGGTCTCGAAGCACCACCTTGGGGTTAGAAACAGCATTCACATTACTCTTGGTCACTTGGTCCATGAGAATCATTAAGGCATGTGAATACTCTAAAAGAGACTCCCCCTCAACTTGTTTACGGTTAAAAAAAAATCTTTGCAAAGAGATATGAGAATAAGATGAACCATACAATTCTCTCAAAACATAAAAAATCTGATCAGCATCGTCACGCACCACAGAGGATTGATATTTGATCTCAATACGTGCCTCACCATCTAACTGGTTAAACACAAAGAGGGCCTTTTCTTTTCCAGTTAATCGTTTAGTTTGAGCATGGTTTTCAACCTCTTCTATCCACTCTTCTATGGGAAGGGAATCAGCACTGTCCAAGTTGCCATAAAACTTGTGGCACTTACGGTCCTGCTGAAGGTACACAACCCTTTCTGGCACCACAGGGTTTGATGCTGGCAGCTCTGATGAGGCCGACGCACTGCCTGCCCGCACCTCCTGGAGTTGACTGACTTGGACCTCCAACTCCTCCACACGTTCCTCCATTTCCAAAGCCTGTGGATAATCTTCAGCAGAAGAGATTTGAAAGGCCCCCTAAATCCTCCTGGCTGGGGTGGTAGCCCACCGCTGCCCCCTACTGTCCCTTTTACAAACAAAAAAACTAAAAAAAAAACTAAATCTGGCTACTTCCCAATTCTATTGCTCTCCAAACCAATCAAGCACCGTCTTGCCAGACAACGCCAAATGTAACAGTGTGAATAGACAACGCCACCCTTTAGTTGGCTCGAGTTAAAGGGAACTCAAATCAATGCATATAACCCGTCAACACTTAAAGGTTTCCCCATCAGGGTGTCAAATGAATGACAAATAAACTGTGTATAAAATAATAGTACAATGGTACTGATCTTTATTTATACAAAAAGGTTTTAAGAGAGCATTAGAAAGGTAACTGAGTCCTATTAAAATAGCATTTAGTAGGGAACAATATCTTGACTGTGGGAACCTGGGCGGTCCAGCGGACCCATAAGCATTGGACAAAATCAGTAGTATACAGCAAGTGGAACAGGCTAGATGTGATTTACCATAGTAATTAAATATTAATCTGGGGACCCCCCAAAATATTTTGGTGACCCCCCCCCCCCCCCCCAGCTGATTAAAAAAAAGAAAAAAAGTGTTGTGCGTCGTTCATTTCTCTAAAAGTTCACCCGAAAGTGCGTCTCTTCCGGGACTCGGGTTAGGTCACGTGACAACACATGCAGTTACCACCAAAGCCTCCTGATAGGCCAGTATGAACCTACTGGACCAAAGCCTACACACAAAAAAAATATATAAAAAAAACATGGGGATGCTTTTTTGATAATGTTTTGAAATAATAACAATTCAAAACAAAATGTAGGAAGCCCAAAATCAAGGGACCCATTAACGCTTCCAGTGCCAGCCCCTAGATGGCGCCGTTAGAATGCCAGACTTTCTCCCATAGGGAACTGCATTAGCATCCGGGGGCTCACGTTGCAGTGACGCGCGTGCTCACGGTCGTGCACGTCATGGAAAGGTCCCGGATGATAATGCTACAGAATAGCTATTCGCATTTTGTCATTTTAAAGATCATTTTTCGGCGATTTCGCCGTAAATAAACCTCGGCGCGCATCCCTAAAAACACAATCCAGAGATATGGCCCTTCAAAGATGTGGTGTTTCATTGGATTCGGCGGCGATTCGTGGCGCCGTTCGCGGCTAACGGCCGGCATTGGCGGCCCCCAGATTTGGAACACTGGATTTTAAATTTAGGCTCAGGCTTCAGAAGGCATCGGATCATTTTATTCATTTCATTAAAAAAGCCGAACATGTTCGGGATAGGCACACTGGACTACGTTCCGGAAGCGGCGCTGAACATTCGGTGAACATTGGGGGGCTCAAAAATGTATTTTAAACCATTTTTAATGGAATATATCGTCGGACCATGTAAAATGGCTAGCTGGCTAGCGTAGGACAAGCCAGGACCACCCACGGCTCTACAAGCAGCTCAGGGTAAGTAAAATAATAAAAAAAAAGTTGTATTGGACTGAAATAAAGCCGAACATGTTCGGGATAGGCACTGTATGTGTTAAAATGTGTGCGTGACCCACAAATGGGTCCCAACCCAGTTTTTGGTAACTTATGCTATAAAGCACTTCAGTAATTGTACTGAGGCGCTAAATAGCACCTCAACCACCCCAAAGAACCACTGAAGAACCCTGAGGTGCTATATAATAATAAATAATAATAATAACTTGCATTTATATAGCGCCTTTCATAAACCCAAGGCGCTTTACAAAACTCTATACAAACAACAAAACAAAACTAAGTGCCATAAGCCTGAGTGAATAGGTGTCTTTTCAATGCAGCCTTAAAAGAGTCCAGTGTTGGAGCATGGCGAATCTCCAATGGTAGAGTGTTCCACAGGGTGGGGGCTGCCACACTGAAGGCTCTGTCGCCTAAGGTTCGCTTCTTTGCATTGGGAACAGAGAGGAGGTCCAAGTCTGCAGACCGCAGAGTCCGTGATAGAGTAGGTTTATCATGGAGGAGGTCTGAGAGATATTGTGGAGCCAGGGCGTTTTGACACTTGTAGGTGAGAAGGAGGAGTTTGTAGTTGATGCGATATTTAACAGGAAGCCAGTGCAGTTGTTTACGGGTGGGGGTGATGTGCTGCCAGGGCTTGGTGCGGGTGAGAACTCTGGCAGCTGAATTTTGGACATACTGGAGCCTATCCAGGTACTTGTTTGGGACCCCGAACAGGACTCCGTTGCAGTAGTCCAAACGAGATGTCACAAAGGCATGAATGAGGGTCTCTGCCACGGAATCAGAGAGTAATGGACGGAGCCTGGAGATGTTCTTGAGGTGGTAAAAGGCCGATTTGGTTATGGACTTGATGTGTGACTGATATATATATGTGCTATATAGCACCACCATTTGACAAGGTGCTATATAGTACTTTTAAATATTGGTGCTTTATAGCACCTTTAAATATTGGTGCTATATAGCACATATTGGTACTATATAGCAGGGGTTTTCAAAGTGGGTGACGGGGCGGCAGTTCAGGGGTGCCGCGAGATCATTGATAATATTTGGAATTTATTCGGACACTTGAAAAAATATTTATATATTTAGTATAATTTTAAACTTGAAGTACAAAGTTATTTTCAGTCAGTTCTAATCAAAATGGCTGTTATCTCAACGTTTTCCTCACAACATAATCACTAAACTATCGTCACTGTCGGGCAGAAACCTCGTATCTCCTCGATCTACAAGGTGCTTGTAGATCTGCTGTTTTCACTAGTTTAGTACATTTTATAGATCTGTATGTCCAAAACGAACGGTTTTGGACATACAAGGTTTCCACACGACAACGAGGATATGCTATAAATATAAGGTGCTGGGAGTGAGAATTATAATGTAGGGGTGCCTCAGATTAAAAGAAATATTCATGGGATGCCCTGAGACAAAAATGTTTGGGAACCCCTATAGCACATATTGCTGCTATATAGCACATATTGCTGCTATATAGCACATATTGGTGCTATATAGCACCAAAAAACGGTTGCCCTATGATTACAAGCCAAAGAACCACTTTTGGTGCTACATAGCAACGTTTGTTTTTAGAGTGTATGGGATGATAACGGTAATTTCTCAACTTTTGTGGCTGTTCAAAACAGACAGATTACAACAGTACTTTTCGGGGGATGCTTTTTTGATAATGTTTTGAAATAATAACAATTCAAAACAAAATGTAGGAAGCCGAAAATCAAGGGACCCATTAAAATGTGTGTGTGACCCACAAATGGGTTTTAATTGAGAACTAAAGTGAACAATTAAGTGAGAAATTGTACATTGTGGGCTACAGCTGCATGCACTCTTTTTGAACGTTTTTGAAAAAACCTTTGAGAATTAGTTATTTAAAGTTATTTGGCAGAATCAGCCTCTGGTCTTAATAACTAAACTTATTTTTTTACAAATCAATCATGTCTCTCACAGACACATGTTATATAAGGCCTATATTCTTACCAGACTTCTTCTGTGGTTGTTTCTGAACAGAAGTCCAGGTCTCCGCGTTCTCGTACTGTACATCATCTTCAGGAGTCGCGTTGTCTTCAGGAGTCACGTTATCTTCAGGAGTCGCGTTGTCAATGTCATCGTAATCGTCTTCCTCTAGGATCTCAATGCTGTCGGAATGAAAAGCCACGGCCATTTCTTCTACCTTTTATGACTTTAATTAATCTGGATAAAGAGTTTGGTTGGTAACGTTTCACGACGTCCTCACAGCGCGCTGAAGAGAAGAGAAGTTGTGCCGATGACGCTGTGCTCTTTCTTTTATTAGTTCTGTGGCTCGATCAATCTTCCTCTTTTACGTGTTTCGTCTTCTCATGCGGTCACATTCAGTGGTGTAATGTACCCTAACCCTTGAGTACATTTACTCAAGTGCTGTACAATTAAATATTTTTTTTCTCCATTTATTTGTATTTGTTTTACTTCTACACAACTACACCTCAGAGGCAAATATGATACTTTTTACTATTTGAAAACCTCTGGTTATTTTATAGATTTAGATTTAATATTATTATAAAAATACGTTAACCACTTCAGCCCTGGATTTCAGCCATTGGAAAATAGCAGATCTACAAGCTCACAGTGAATTGAGATGCAACGTTTTGCATAATATGTGTTTATTATTCTCATATGCACGTCAGCTAGAGCAGCAGTGACCCCCACGTAATAATCATATTTGAACTGGGGACCCAATGATCATACTTTAACTGGAGACCCCACCCCCCCCCCCCCCCAAAAAAAAAAAAAAAAATCTCTCTCTCTCTCACACACACACACACACACACACACACACACACACACACACACACACACACACACACACACACATATGAGGCACTCCCTTTTCACTAGTAATTTAAAGTTCTACATGTTAAAAAGGTTGGTTTCAAGTCAATGGGAAAATGTATTCACTAATAAATTAATATAAATTAAACACAACATAGCAAGCGATTCCTGATAAAGCTGGTCGCTTTAAGTGTGTGGGAGTATCGTGACAAACTTTGGGTTGCTCTTTTTTGCATTTTCCCATTGAAGAAGGAAAATGTACTCACTAATAAATTAATATAAAATATAGCTGCAAGCAGCGATAAAGTGTCCAAGGCATAAAAAGCAGGAAAGCAAAAAGGCATCAAGGGAAAGCAAAGAAGAATATCAAAGAAAAACTAGAAGCAGTGTTCTTCCGAACAGGACTCCGGCAGGTCAGGTAAGTTTTTTTTGGCCTAGTGGTGACTCTATAATAGGCCAAAGTGAAAAGGGTGCCACGTGTTCTTGGGCCTTTCACGGCAATCGGACGCTGCATGCGGGATTTGAACCATATTGTTCCAAAAATGTGTTTTGCAAAAATTGACCCGCTGGTGGCACTATAACAGAACAATGTGAGAAGGGTGGCATCTGTTCCTTGGCCTAGTGGGAATGTGTGTGCAAAATCTCACTCACATTGCAGGCTGCGTTTGAGACATTTTGTTCAAAAAGGAGCAATCCTGCAAACCTTGGAATTCAATGTTAGCCAATTAGATAGAATATGATATCTGACAAATCCGTCATGATTACATCACTGTAGAGATACTGTGTACTGATTTGTGTGATTTTCGGATAAAATCTGAAGGAGTAATATCGAAGAATGTGTTTTACATACTGTAAGTCGGCCTTCTGGTGGCACTATAAATGGCAGATGTGAAAAATGCAGGGCACAGGTTTTTCCTTGGCCTCTGGGAAGTGTGCATACAAAGTTTTATACTAATCGGTGGTTATAGGTAAAAGCACAAATTGGCCTCTACACAACATGTATGCAAAAGACTGTAGGCCTATATGCAACAGACATAAAAAACTGTGATACTATGCACCTGGACAGTTTGATGATACATAGTAAGCCTTGCTGAGCTATGAAGACCATATGAATCGGCCGATCTCATAGGGCAGGAGCCTATCTCCTGTTTCTGTAGCATAAGGCAGCTTGATGTACAAGTACACCCCCTGAACATGACGCTAGTATGTTGCAGGGAGTTACCCCCAATCCAACCCTTGATGCTGAGTTTCCTAACCCTAACCCTAACCCTGACACGACCCGGGTTTGAACCCGGATCTCCCAGTCTCAGGGCAGACACTCAAACCACTAGGCCACTGAGCTGGTACATGATATCATTGCAATCCTTGGAAATCACAACATAGGTGTAGACATGACAGTTTGTATTATAATGCTTGTTTCAGGAGTTATGATGCAAAATACATAATTTTAGTACAGGAGATAATAAGAGCAATCGTTCACTTGGTGATACAAGCGTGGAAATTGGTACACATCATCTTTGGAGGCCACTCTTCGAATTAAGAAACCGAGCCACTTGAAAATCAAAGATGGCGGCCCCCGAAATCCAAGATGTCCGTCCGAAAACGTGGTTTTTCCTTTATAACTCCAAATGCATTGATTTTAAGACCCATAAATGTATTAAAGTTGAATATAAAGTTGGGCATTGTGGATATTTTGGTACTAAGTAAATGCCTGTATCTATTTCAGTTCTTGAGATAAAGCATATAGGTACACCTGAGTCTGTAAAAGTACCTATATGTTGTATCTCAAAAACTGTAATAGATAAAATCAATGCATTTGGAGCTGGAAAGGGAACCACAAGTTGAGCTGGTTCTCTTTTCAGGTCATATCATCCTCCTGTGGACATGCTAGGCTTTGTACCTTAGGCACCGTGCCAACATTGGCACAGGGGGGAAGGGTGATCACATTATTCATGCCATGGAGACTTGAGTTAAAAAATAAATGTATTTGTCCAATTCCTAAGTCAATAATTTGATTACAATAAATGTACCCCCATTGACTCCGAATGGGGACCCAAATGCATTTGGGTCCCCATTCGGAATCAATAGATAAAAAGTCATTTTGGGGGTGAACTACTCCTTTAAGAGCTGGAAAGCATGTTTGTCACTTTAGATTTTTAACCATTGTTTTATATACTTTGCTATTGGAAGATAGTAGACATACAAGCTCATAGCGCGGCACTCTACTCGCTAGTAAATCTGCTATTTTTTAAATGACCTTTAGAGTGGTTACACTGATTCCCCCCCGCCCCCCCTTGAACCCCCTCAAGGACCCCTGGGGGTCCCCGGACCCCACTCTGAGCACCATTGAGAGAATCTATTCTTTCATGTACCGTAACAGCTTTTCTAGGATGTCAGCAGAGGTGGAAGTGGAAGGTAGAAATGAGCTGAAAGGGAACCACAAGTTGAGCTGCTTCCCTGTTCAGGTCATTTCATCCTCCTGCTCTCTTCAGAGCTCCCCAGGACAGCATGTGGTCCTGCTCTCTTCAGAGCTCCCCAGGGCACCTTGCCTTCTTCTGTGGAGGTTTACCGTCATAACACGCTGGGCTTTGTACCTTATTATTAGTTTACCATGAGAAATGTCACAGCTTGTCTCTGTGAAGCTGTGGGTGTACACATTTTTGAAGCGGTGAAAAACCGCTTCCAATGAGTGGCTTTGTGTGTCCCACGCCCATATATGGTCATTTCAGTCCAGAATGAACAGGTTTTTTCAAAAACAAAATGTGTGTCACCTCATGTCCATATATGGTCACTCCAGTCCAGAATGAACAGGTTTCTTCTGTCCCGTACGTCCAGAATATCAGTCCAGAATGAATAGGCTTTTTCAAAAAGCAAAATGTGTGTCCCATGTCCATATATGGCCATTTCAGTTCAGAATGAACAGGTTTTATCTGTCCCGTCCGTCCGTCCGTCCGTCCGTCCGTCCGTCCGTCCGTCCGTCCGTACGTACGTATGTGTGTAGTGTCCGTCCCGGTCTGATGATTGGATACTTTGAGGATTGGTCAAGCTTCACATGACAATTCGGCCCTCCAGATAAAATCATTAATTCATTCAGAATATAAAGAATGTATAGATCACAGAGTTCATAACTCTAGAACACATAGAATAAAAGTTCACCGCTTCACTTCGAACCGAGGTTTGATTTTTTGTCTATGGGTTGGTTCCCTTGACACATCTCTGTGACATCACAGGTGACAGGTGACTATGTAAAAGTCCATATATGGTAGAATCCCTTTTATGCCCATATATGAAGATCCCTGATGATCATCGATATACAGTAGGCCTACATCACTGTCCAGATGGCCAAGGCATGGCCCATATCTGTGTGGCTGGTTCAGATAGGGATCTCCATGTATGGGCATAAAAGAGATGTACTTATAGTTAGGGGTGTAACAATATAGTAACTGTATCGAAATATCGCTTTTAACTTAAAAAAAATCGAAGTATATCGAAATGAAAACAGCTAAAATCGAATCGCATCGTTTTATTTTCTATCGTATCGAATCGGCAGTGCAAAGAATCGATTGTATCGATACTACCTACTTGTGCATTGTATTTTGCATTTTTAAGAAGAAAAAATAAAAGGAGGGGTTTAATTACTTTTCCTTTCCATAGCTACACTGGTCTATTGATAAATGTGTGTAATCTCTGGATTCATGTCAAGGTGCAGGTTTGTCAATATACAATGTCCAGGCATTTGGCAGATAATCACTGTGTTTACTTATTTATATCCATAATAATACATGTTTCCCTTAAAAACCTGCACTATCCACACCTTTCACACATATTTAATTTCTTTGCTAAATAGTTACTATATCGATTTTAAATCATTGAATCGAATCGTATCGTATCGCCATGAATGAACCAATATTGTCCATGTATTGTATCGTCAACCATGTATCGTGATATGTATCGAATCGCTATTAAAATGTATCGTTACACCCCTAATTATAGTACATGGATCTCCATTTATGGGTAACTGGTCCGATATACATCACTGGCCAGATGGCCAAGAATTGGCGCGATGTCACCCTGAGGCGTCTTACTAGTTAGATTAGAATGAGGGGAGGCAACCTTAGGCACAGGGGAGGGTGATCACTGGAGGACTGAGCATTGGTTCAACCTCCCGTTGGTTTCAGGAGTTATGATGCAAAATACATAATTTTAGTACAGGAGATAATAAGAGCAATCGTTCACTTGGTGATACAAGCGTGGAAATTGGTACACATCATCTTTGGAGGCCACTCTTCGAATTAAGAAACCGAGCCACTTGAAAATCAAAGATGGCGGCCCCCGAAATCCAAGATGTCCGTCCGAAAACGTGGTTTTTCCTTTATAACTCCAAATGCATTGATTTTAAGACCCATAAATGTATTAAAGTTGAATATAAAGTTGGGCATTGTGGATATTTTGGTACTAAGTAAATGCCTGTATCTATTTCAGTTCTTGAGATAAAGCATATATGTACACCTGAGTCTGTAAAAGTACCATGTTGTATCTCAAAAACTGTAATAGATAAAATCAATGCATTTGGAGCTGGAAAGGGAACCACAAGTTGAGCTGGTTCTCTTTTCAGGTCATATCATCCTCCTGTGGACATGCTAGGCTTTGTACCTTAGGCACCGTGCCAACATTGGCACAGGGGAGGGTGATCACATTATTCATGCCATGGAGACTTGAGTTAAAAATAAATGTATTTGTCCAATTCCTAAGTCAATAATTTGATTACAATAAATGTACCCCCATTGACTCCGAATGGGGACCCATTTGGGTCCCCATTCGGAATCAATAGATAAAAAGTCATTTTGGGGGTGAACTACTCCTTTAAGAGCTGTAAAGCATGTTTGTCACTTTAGATTTGAACCACTTTAACCATTGTTTTATATACTTTGCTATTGGAAGATAGTAGACCTACAAGCTCATAGCGCGGCACTCTACTCGCTAGTAAATCTGCTATTTTTTGAAGCGGTGGAAACCGCTTCCAATGAATGGCTTTGTGTGTATCACGCCCATACATGGTCATTTCAGTCCAGAATGAACAGGCTTTTTCAAAAACAGAATTTCCGTTACCTTATGTCCATATATGGCCACTCCAGGCCAGAATGAACAGGTTTTCCTGTCCCGTACGTGCAAAATATCAGTCCAGAATGAATAGGTGTCGTAATGTGTGTCCCATGTCCATATGGTCATTTCAGTTCAGAATGAATAGGCTTTATATGTCCTGTACATCCAGAATATGTGTGCGGTGTCCCTCCCGGTCAGATGAATGGATACTTTGAGGATTGGTCAAGCTTCACATGATAATTTGGCCTTCAACCTATTATACCGACTGTCATACCGGCTCTCCAAATACATTCAGAATAGAGGTTTTATCTGTCCACCGCTTCACTTCGAACCGAGGTTTGATTTTTAAATGACCTTTAGAGTGGTTACATTGATTCCCCCCCGCCCCCCCTTGAACCCCCTCAAGGACCCCTGGGGGTCCCCGGACCCCACTCTGAGCACCATTGAGAGAATATATTCTTTCATGTACCGTAACAGCATTTCTAGGATGTCAGCAGAGGTGGAAGTGGAAGGTAGAAATGAGCTGAAAGGGAACCACAAGTTGAGCTGCTTCCCTGTTCAGGTCATTTCATCCTCCTGCTCTCTTCAGAGCTCCCCAGGGCACCTTGCCTTCTTCTGTGGAGGTTTACCGTCATAACACGCTGGGCTTTGTACCTTATTATTAGTTTACCATGAGAAATGTCACAGCTTGTTTCCGCGGTGCGGTCCCCGCTGATCAAGGCCCCTGCGGCTCCATCTGGAAGGTGCTTTAGAGTGGTTGCACTGATTTTGCTGGGGACCCCCCTTGAAACCCCTCAAGGACCCCTGGGGGTCCCTGGACCACACTTTGAGCACCATTGGGAGAATATATTCTTTCATATACCGTAGCAGCTTTTCTGGGATGTCAGCGGAGTTGGAAGTGGAAGGTATAGTACAGGAGATAATAAGAGCAATCGTTCACTTGGTGATACAAGCGTGAAAATTGGTACACATCATCTTTAGAGGCCACTCTTTGATTTAAGAAACCGAGCCACTTGAAAACCAAAGATGGCGGCCCCAGAAATCCAAGATGTTCGTCCAAAAACATGTTTTTTCTCCAAATGCATTGATTTTAAGAGTAGACCCATACATGTATTAAAGTTGAATATAAAGTTGGGCATTGCGGATATTTTGGTACCAAGTAAATGTCTGTATCTATTTCAGTTATTGAGATAAAGCATATAGGTACACCTGAGTCTGTAAAAGTACCTATATGTTGTATCTCAAGAACTGTAATAGTGTTCCAGCGACAGTTCAGATATCGTTGTTGTTGGGTGAAAATCTTGTATGTCCACAACCGTTTGTTTTGCATCATTTTAAGAATGATTTAAATAGTGAAAACAGCCGATCTACAATCGCACCGCGAGGCGTTGTGTGCTTGTAGATCTGCTGTTTTCACTACTTTTGTGCGACGACCTTGTATGATTTGCAAAAGAACGTACACATTTGGAGATACGAGATTTCCACCCGACAACGACGATATACTAGTGTTGTTGCTGCTCTTGTACCACCAGTATTACTGGGGTTGGTGTGGGCCACACAGTAGCCCCCCGCGGGCCGCAAATGGCCCACCGGCCGCCTATTGGGGAACCCTGACAGAGTATTGGGGCGCCCGGTCAGGTGCAGACCACCTGGGCTCAGTCTAGCCTGACCGCATGTCGCTGGTTCAAGTCCCGATCCTGACTACTGCTACTTTGCTGCGTGTCACTCACCATCTCTCTGCACATGTCCTGTCAGTCTACTGTCCTAGAAATGAAAGCCCAAAAAACATATCTTTATGCAGAACAGACATTATCAGAATATAATGCATCTACAGTGAGAATGTACAAACATTCCTGTGTCATTTCACCAGACATCTTTACATCTTTGACGCTGTTGTGAAGAGTCCAGAGAAGTGTCTGTATTACAGATAGCCTGCACCTTTGACCTTAGCCTAGTATATATCACAACAAATAAGATAACATCTTGAATGCATAAAAATCATGGTTAGTGCATAAACATAAGTGATATTACATGGTACAGTATAGTGAAATAAATGCCCTTTCCCCTTAATTGTGACAGATCAGTTCCAGGGTTCCACAAAGTCAGTGCCCGTACATGATTGTATTCTTCATTGCATCACTTCTTGGCTTAGACACTACATGTCTAGTATTCATTAGTTTGGTTGGAAGTCTATGTAATGTCCCCACAAGTGATGTACATATAGTGTGTGTGTGTGTGTGTGTGTGTGTGTGTGTCTGTGTGTGTGTGTGTGCGTGCGTGCGTGTGTGTGTGTGTGTGTGTGTGTGTGTGTGTGTGTGTGTGTGTGTGTGTGTGTGTGTGTGTGTGTGTGTGTGTGTGTGTGTGTGTGTGTGTGTGTGTGTGTGTGTGTGTGTGGTCATCATTGGGGGGGATGCAGAAATACCATTGCAACACATCATGAATCAGCACTTTCTATAAATTTAACCCTAACCCTAACCCACACACACACACACACACACACACACACACACACACACACACACACACACACACACACACACACACACACACACACACACACACTTCCCTTTTAGCAAGAAGATTGAGTTTCATTTCCTCCATGAGCTCTGCTCATTATTACCTGGACGTTTTTTCAGCACTGTTTCTCAGCCTGTGGTCCGGGGACCACTAGTGGTCCATGGCATGGCATCCATACAGGTGGTCCATGCATCCATACAGGTGGTCCATGCATCCATACAGGTGGTCCATGCATCCATACAGGTGGTCCATGCATCCATACAGGTGGTCCATGCATCCATACAGGTGGTCCATGCATCCATACAGGTGGTCCATGCATCCATACAGGTGGTCCATGGCAAAATGTACAAAGTGTACAGTATATACAGTATGTACAGTATGTACAGTATGTACAGTATGTACAGTGTGTACCTACAGTCCTGTGACGTCACTCCCACCATCCCTGATGTCACAACAGTTATGTTTAGCATTGGAATTCCTGTAGGCAAATCAGATTGTGTCATAATGCTGCATTTTCACCACGCTGTCCTGTTGGCAGCCTCTAGTGGACAGTGCCCCCTCACTGCATCACCAGTGACAGACCTGTTGGTCTGCCATATAGAGTTATAATAAGAATAGAGAGGGCAACTGATATCCCCGCCCGTCCACTTGCATTGAGTTGCTCACCCAGCGCATGAAGCGTACTTCCGCGTTTGAAACGCCTCTGAAACGTGACGTAGTGGGGCTACTATTTGGCTTCTGAGCCAATTGCGACGGTCGGGGAGCGAGAAACGGGGAGGCGGGCGAAGCGGGGGGCTATCTGCCTCATCTGAACTAACTGTATGAATAGTAGCCCCAACTGCAGTACCTCAAACGGCCACCATGTACTTTTTGCTTCAGGGCGCCCCCAGGGTTCTGGGGGCTTGGTCTGCCATCACCAATTCACCCTTTGTCAAGTCCCGCCCGTTGTCCCGCCCCTCTTCACACCCATTGGTTGCTGTGTCTTGGTGGGACATTCGGTGGGACACTCCATCCACTACCATTGTAATTCAGTTGCTTCGTATTATTATTCTGTGTATTCAATTCTCATTTCAAACTTGGTTTCAGTGAAATGGAGCTGCTCAGTGGCAGTATAGTGACTTGGCATGTTTTTAAATGTTTTTATTTCTCCAAAAAATGATGTTTTAGCTAATTCAACATAAAAAAGGCGGAACCAGGGCGGGACAAGGCCGTGCTGGTTTAATCTGCTGGTTGGTCAGTCAGGGACCAACCAGAAGGCTAACAAAGGGTGAATTGGAAGTGTTTAGGTCAGTGGCGTCAGTTCAGAAAAAGCTAAGGTATGGCAACATGACTGGCAACAGGCATGATCCATTTATTTTAAGAAGTACATTACATTTTCCCCCCCGTTTCTAGGGTTTCTTGGGCTGGATATGGCAGCCTGGAATGGTTGTTCAAGTGCAGCTAAACTTGTTAACAATAATGAATTGCACGTCAAGATGGGGAGAATACAATTAAGTAGACCTTATACCAGTGATTTGTACTGTCATGAAACTGTACTTTTTCCTATTGCAACCTTCTAATAAATTCTTCAATCAATCACTGGTACAGTGGTGTCAGTTCAGATAAAGCTAAGGTATGGCAACATGCCTGTGCAAGACGACATCCATGATACAGTACATTTATTTTAAGAAGTACATTCTATTCCCCCCCTCCTCCCTTCTACGGTTTCTTGGGCTGGATATGGCAGCCTGGAACGGTTGTTCAAGTGCAGCTAAACTTGGCATGTTAGTAAACATGCCACAAATTAACATGCATTGCACCTGTGCAGCTGACCTGCGGAACCTGGGAATATACCATTCTGTCAAGATGGGGAGAATACAAGTGTGGAGAATATCATTATAATACCTTGTTAAAGTGACCATTTTGTTAAATTTTACTTTGTAGTTATTTTACTGTAATTTAACAACGTAATAACCAGCACAGATAGACAACGAGACATTCATGGATTTATATTCAAAGGGATATTACACTTTCAAAAAAACTTTTGGTAATTTTATCATCTAATCAGGCTTTTATGAATACCCTGAACAGTTTAACATTAGCTTGATTGAATATTTAGATATTTGATGTAAATGTTACCAGGCCCTCCAGGCCCAGGGCCTCTCCCCATACACACCCATTGTAACTTCAAACTTCATTTTAACCATGATAGATTCATTAAAAACACCTATTATTTTTTCTGGTGACTCATACTACCCTCCTAATACGTTTTGAATTTCATTTTTTCCATTTTCCCAAATAATTATTAAAAATAAATGAAAAAGGTTATCGAAAAAACACGGCCTGCTCATGTATTAGGAGGGTAGTGTGAGTCACCAGAAAATATAATGTGTGTTTTTAATGAATCTATCATGGTTAAAATGGAGTTTGAAGTTACAATGGGTGTCTATGTGGAGAGAGGCCCTACCACTGCTCCCTGTTGAAAGTGGAATATCCCTTTAAAAGTAACTTTTATTTTCCCCTCTGGACCCATGGTATGGCAGCTACATACCCCTGCCATACCCAATTGACGCCCCTGCACTGGTATCACCCGGTCTGGGAATCGAACCCCCGACCTCCCCATTTTGCAGAATGTTTGCCCTCCAGAATGGGGTCACTAGGGTTCATAGGCATGATTTAGTGCAGTAAGGTTGGAAACAAATGACACTTTGCAAAGAACAATTAAAAATTAAACAGCCTCATACTTTATTGTTGCCATAGATACAGTAGATAAATAAAATAAAATAAGAAAACGGTGTGAAAACATGTCATTAGTATTTACATAGAGGACAGAACCGTAGCACACACATCACTGTCAGGAGGAAACCTTGTATGTCCAAAGGTGTTTTCTTTATTATTTTATAAAAAAAAAGTAAAAACAGGTGAACACAGCCGATCTACAAGCTGTGAGCTTGTAGATCTGCTATTGTTACTACTTTTGTGTGTCACTCTTGTGTGATCTATGATGGAGAAATGCATTAACGCTCGTGTGGCGCGTTAAAAGTCCCCGCCCACCACCACAGAGGTTGTGGGTTCGAATCCCCAGTGGTGCACGCTACTCCTCCCACAGTGTTGGTGACACTCGGACTGTAATGTCACACCCACCGGCTTCATCTGGAATCGTGTTCTTGTATTTTGCTAAGAGATAAATGTTTTAGTTAAATTTATATGAATTTATTAGTGAATACATTTCCCCATTGACTTGAATGGGAAAATGCAAAAATTCAACCGTTCCCAAATATGGACATGACTGACATCATAGATGTCTGACGTCATAGACCGCATGAGACTGACAATGGAAAATACAGATTCAACCATCCATATATGGGCATTCCAAGGTGTGGGCTTACAGTAATATTGATGACATCAGGGATCTCCATATATGGGCATGGAAGGGACAAGGACTGGCACAGAGATCTCCATATATGTCCATCAATTTATTAGTGAATTAATTTTCCCCGTTGACTTGAACGGGGAAAATTCAAATGGTAAGACTGAATTCATTAGCAAGTGTGACTCACGTCAAGGCAACCACACTTGCAATTTCCCAGAATTGCATCTTTTGTAGTTGTATCCTACCTGCACTTTGGTCCCCAAATTAGTTTGATTAAGATTTGATTGTTTGATTCAGATGATTAATTTAATGTGCAACATTGTTTTCTCACCAACATAAAGTTGAAGTGTATAGATTGGTATCTGCACATTTCTAAAGTGACAATTTAAGGACTATGGACTAAAATAACAAATTAAACATTGGTCAAATTGTCAAATATTAGAAGCATGAATTGTGAAAATAGCAGATCTACATGCTCCCAACGCCTCGCAAGTATTATACAAAATGTAATGCCTCAACTCAGGGTGGGGGGGTCCCCAGTTAAAATATGATTATGTTTGTAGTAGTGACTACATTGGGGAGAAAAAGGTGAAAAAAAATGATTGTCTACCCTAGATTAAATAAAATAAAAGAAAGGCATTCATTCACAAAGAAAGGTGACGACCGCAGAGATACAAGGTCTCTTTATTTCTGACAGTGACCACATCTATTTAAACCCATTTAGGGCCTAGAATTATTGAATGCTTTAACCGGTGCCGCGCTGTGAGCTTGTAGATCTGCTATTTTTGAAAAAGTCGTAAAAATGTGTGCAAATCTTTGAATATATGTGTGTTTTCAAAGCGAACGTTTGTAACTCAAATTTTGCTTCTGGGGGGTCCCTGGAACTAGATATTTTGAGATGGGGGTCCGTGGCCAAATACATATCATTTTGGTGGTCCTTCACATGAAAAGGTTTGAGAACCACTGACATAGTAGTCTCTCAAGAACAGACTAACTGAGCTCCAGTTAAGTGAAAAGGACCTTTTCTTTGACGATGGCTGGCCAGATTGCTGACATAGAAACATAGGTTTTTCAAAAAATCTTAGAAGGATTCAAAAGACACTTATAGAATCGGGTAAAATTCCTGGTCTAATTTTCACGATTTTTCAAAAATAGCAGATCTACAAGCTCACAACGCGGCACTCGGTGCCGCGCTGTGAGCTTGTATATCTGCTATTTTTCAATAGTTAAAGCATTCTCTAATTTTAGGCCTAAATGGGTTAAGTTGTTACAACAGTGACAACAGCATGAGACTATTTATGCAAACACAGAAAGATCATTATTCATAGTCCTTGCAGAGGTATTTACATTCGATTTACAGTGGATGGCGCTGTTGCTGTGCTTGACAATAACATCATCATCATATTTACATTAAGACATGACATCCTGCATGGCTAAATAAAATGAGAGCCATTAGGGTTGTCACAGTCATGACGTTCACCATTAATTGTCATACAAATCACAAATAAAATAACAAATAATGGTTTTGGCATTGTGGGTAATAATAATAATAATAATAATAATAAGAAGAATTGGTATACAGTAGCACCTTTTTAAGAGCAGACTCACAGAGTGCTTAAACAGAAGAAATCACAACACATATAAAAGTAATAAATAAACATGACAGGCATCTTGTGTGTCACAGAAAAGAATACATCAGTAAACACATAACAATAGATGAAAATAAAACATCGCTTCGCTGCAACGAGTTGTGAGCTTGGAGGTCGGCTATTTTCGGTGCTTGATACCACACTGAACTAACCATAATCAAGTCTATTGTACTGGAGGTGTGGCGTAACGGCATGGATTTCTACACAGAGAGGGCAATTCTTTCAACATAAGATGGTGCATTCAAGTTCAGGAGAGTTTGGACAAGGCAATTCTCTTGAATGCTGCCTTCAGGTATGGCATGGAAAGAGGGGCATTTGCATTTCTTTCACCACAAGTAAAAAGTGCATTCTTGTTCTGGAGAGGGCGCTTTTTACAGACGGATAAAAGGGCAGGGGCTCAAGCCCACTTAGATGTCTATGTGTGCACGTGCCTGACCCTACCTCACAAGAAGAAGTCCTTTGAGTTGATGAAGTCCCTTTCCTTTGACACACTGTTCTGAGCTATTTTGGAAGGTCTGGAGAATGTGGTGTAAGTGTGTCTATTGTGTCCTCCTGATAAACATGCACGCTCTCACGTGTTCTCACACAAGCATGCACGAACACGCGCATGCACACACACACACACACACACACACACACACACACACACACACACACACACACACACACACACACACACACACACGGCGTGCACGCAGCGAAGGTGAAGCAGTTTAAATACCTGGGGTCAGCTATCCAAAGTACTGGGGAGTCAGAGGGTGGAGGAGAGGTGGAGGAGAGGTGGAGGCAGGGTGCTACGATGGAGGAGGAGAGGTGGAGGCAGGGTGCAGCGATGGAGGAGGAGGGTGGAGGAGAGGTGGAGGCAGGGTGCAACGATGGAGGAGGAGGGTGGAGGAGAGGTGGAGGCAGGGTGCAACGATGGAGGAGGAGGGTGGAGGAGAGGTGGAGGCAGGGTGCAACGATGGAGGAGGAGGGTGGAGGAGAGGTGGAGGCAGGGTGCAGCGATGGAGGAGGAGGGTGTCAGGAGTGACTTTACTTCGGTCCATTATGTCTCCCCTTTAACCCATATAGAGTGCCGCGCTACGAGCTTGTAGATCTGCTATTTTTTTTTAAGTCGTGAAAATGTCTGCAAATCTTTGAATATATGTATTTTCAAAGCGAACGTTTGTAACTCAAATTTTGCTTCTGGCCAAATACATATCATTTTGGTGGTCTTTCACATGAAAAGGTTTGAGAACCACTGACATAGTAGTCTCTCAGGAACAGACTAACTGTGCTCAGCCAATTAAGCGTGTGGGTAGTGCCGACCCAAAATTTGCCAAAATTCGGTCCATTATGTCTCCCCCTTAATTATGCCAAATGGTATTGTGTTTGGTATCATCGAATCGTTGATTCGTCACCTTTACAACGAGGTACAGCTTGTAAGGATCTGGCATTCGTGGAAAGAGCAGCACAGCCAAACATGTGTGTAGCGCCCCCCAAAACAATTTCAAAATGGCCTGGCAAGCCTGCAATACCGTTCTGTTGGTCTTCACCTTTGGTAATAGAGCATTGAATGATTGCAGTCTCCCACAATAATAAGGTAAAGGAAAACAAACAATACATATTTTTACACTTTACAAATTTTACACTCAGTGTCAGGGAAGCCCAAAAGGAGACTGAATGCCAGCAGAAAAGTATTGCAGGACATTAGCTGTGCTCGCCATTGAACGAAAGGTGACTAATCACTGATAATATGATATTAAACACAATACCAATTGGTATTATTAAAGGGGAGATTTATTTGGCCGAAGTTAAGTTTCCTAACTTTCTGTTATGTCTGTGGATTGGCCAATTTTTAAAGATTTTAAAAATTGCTTGAAATCATTTATTTTTATTTTCGCCTACAGTGTAATGTCATGTCCCCAAATTAGGAGGATTTTTCTCCCTCAACACCAAATCTACACTGATTCACGAGCTTGTGTGTTGTTGCTACACGGCTTTTTCCGCCAAACGTTCAACCCATATTTGATCCGATTCATTTCAATTACTAGCAACCATCATAAATAGAAGGTAAAAAGGTGAAAAAAAAGAAAAAAAACAAAAAGAAGAAAAAACAGAAGAAAGTCTTAGTCTTATGACTACTGTGGTCCCCTTAAACCGAATATAAAAAACACAAGACAGGGGTCCATTTGGACGCTATAGGGGCGCTTTAGGGTCGATGTGGTTAATCCAGGCACAAGTAGGACACATTCTCTTTAGTACCAGCCAAGGTTAGGGTCGATGCAACGCCACCTGCATGGAAAAACAGAGATGGAGTTCCATGGCAGTCCATTCCAGTCCAGTCCAGTCCACTCCGAAGGGCAGAGCAAGAGTTCCATGGCAGTCCAGTCCAGTGCAGTCCAGTCCAGTCCAGTGCAGCCCAGTCCAGTCCACTCTAACCTGGGATCATTTCCAATGTTGGGTTTATGATCCGGTCGGGAGCAGAAACAACCTACGTCATTTTGTAGTCAAAGCGGACTACACTTTGACCGGAACTACCAAACCGGAAACAGTTTTAACCCAAAATAGGACATAAATCTAGGACCTACCTAATTAAACCATTGATGTGGCATCGTTTTGAGCGATGCAAACCGCTCCTATACGTGGCTGTGCGTGTGTCCGTAGCCTTTTTCCTCAGCGTTTTGGCATAGTAAAATGTGTGTGCGTAGCATCATGTTTGTATAGTGATGTCGTATGTCTGTAGCCTTTAGCGTTTTGCCATAGCAAAACGTGTGTGTGTAGCATAGCCTGTACATCCTAGACTTAAATCCTAGTCTGAAGACGTTATGCAAGCACGACCACCGCTCACTTCACATTGGGTGTGATTTTTTAAAAGTTTGTTTGATATATCTCCACTGGCAAGAGTTGCACCTCGCCACTTAGTCTAGCATTTAAACAGGGATTGGGGAAACAAACAACAGGGGGGACCAAAACAAAGCGACGCCACTTCTTCTGCCTGTTGCCGGTTTAGGCCACGCCCAGACCGGATCACACGGCCCGTTGTGAACCAATAGCAGGCTTTCCTCCGAGGTGGAAAGACTGGTGATGCGAGGTTAGTGCAGTCCACTCGGCAGGGCAGGGCAGGGCAGATCAGAGGATGCGAGGCTCAGTGGAAGTTGGTGACGTGACATTTGACGTCGTCCAGACTCAGCACGGTGCCCTGGTGGTCGTTGCTGCTGCTGTGAGCCTTCCTCTCTGAGCAGCGACACAGCCTGTACTTCAACACCTGCATGAGAGGACACATAATGAGACACAGCTTTACTTCAACACCTGCATGAGAGGACCCATAATGAGACACAGCTTGTACTTCAACACCTGCATGAGAGGACACATAATGAGACACAGCTTTACTTCAACACCTGCATGAGAGGACACATAATGAGACACAGCTTTACTTCAACACCTGCATGAGAGGACACATAATGAGACACAGCTTTACTTCAACACCTGCATGAGAGGACACATAATGAGACACAGCTTTACTTCAACACCTGCATGAGAGGACCCATAATGAGACACAGCTTTACTTCAACACCTGCATGAGAGGACCCATAATGAGACACAGCTTGTACTTCAACACCTGCATGAGAGGACCCATAATGAGACACAGCTTGTACTTCAACACCTGCATGAGAGGACCCATAATGAGACACAGCTTGTACTTCAACACCTGCATGAGAGGACACATAATGAGACACAGCTTTACTTCAACACCTGCATGAGAGGACACATAATGAGACACAGCCTGTACTTCAACACCTGCATGAGAGGACACATAATGAGACACAGCTTTACTTCAACACCTGCATGAGAGGACACATAATGAGACACAGCTTTACTTCAACACCTGCATGAGAGGACACATAATGAGACACAGCTTTACTTCAACACCTGCATGAGAGGACACATAATGAGACACAGCCTGTACTTCAACACCTGCATGAGAGGACACATAATGAGACACAGCTTGTACTTCAACACCTGCATGAGAGGACACATAATGAGACACAGCTTGTACTTCAACACCTGCATGAGAGGACCCATAATGAGACACAGCTTTACTTCAACACCTGCATGAGAGGACACATAATGAGACACAGCCTGTACTTCAACACCTGCATGAGAGGACACATAATGAGACACAGCCTGTACTTCAACACCTGCATGAGAGGACACATAATGAGACACAGCTTTAATTCAACACCTGCATGAGAGGACCCATAATGAGAGACAGCTTTACTTCAACACCTGCATGAGAGGACACATAATGAGACACAGCCTGTACTTCAACACCTGCATGAGAGGACACATAATGAGACACAGCTTTACTCCAACACCTGCATGAGAGGACACATAATGAGACACAGCCTGTACTTCAACACCTGCATGAGAGGACACATAATGAGACACAGCTTTAATTCAACACCTGCATGAGAGGACCCATAATGAGAGACAGCTTTACTTCAACACCTGCATGGATGGGAGGACATAATGAGACACAACTTGTACTTAACAGTTTTACTGCCAGATGTTATTATTTATTTATTGGGTCTGGTGCCAGCAAAAAGTGGCTTACCTTTGCGACATTATAGTAGATAGATAGATTTATTTTTTATATCTTTTTTTGATTTATTTTTTATTACACAACATGTACTTTGGCCATACTGGCAGCAGAGGGCAGCCTCATGCAAGAATTAATGTGAATTGGCTGCGCTTGGTTGCCATAGATTCAGACCACTGAATCACTACAGAGCAACAGATCCACAGAAAAAAGCCAGGAAGTGATTTGGTCTCCATTGATGCTAACGTGTAGTGGATTTTTGAGAGCAACATTACGGGAGATATTTTTACTGTACACGGCGGCGCGACCCCTCATCAGCTTACGGACATCAATAAGGTAAAAGAACGAGCGTTCGTATTGGCTTTGAGCAAGGTAGAGAATTGGGTCGAACGGGAACGTCCGTAGCAGTATAAGAGTTAAACACCAGCTCTGGTCCATCGCGTCACCTCCAGTGACGCTCTGACAGACCCGTCGGCAAATGAATAGACCGTGTTTTCTCAGCCCCTACCAGCGCACAACTTGAGTCAAAATAAACAAAACTACTTCACTACTCACCTAACCAAAGGTAGTTTTGTGTTACTGAAAGTCTATTCTCCGCGGTGGTGAGCCCCTCAGCACCCCACCTACTCTGTAAAATACATTATTTTTGTCATGAAATAAAACGCACCCACGTCGAGCCACCCGGCGGCCACCACAGATACAAGGTTTCACAACCCGGAAATAAGCGGCGGTCGAGTTGGATGCACTTTATTTCATGCCAAAAAAAGTGTATTTTGCAGATTGGGTGGGGTGCTGAGGGGTTCACCACCGTGGAGAATAGACTTTCAGCAACGCAAAACTACCTTTGGTTTGGTGAGTAGTGAAGTAGTTTTGTTTATTTTGAGCGCTCGTAGGGGCTGAGAAAACGCGGTCTATTCATTTGCCGACGGGTCTGTCAGAGCGTCACTGGAGGTGACACCATGGACCAGAACTACTTCAACACCTGCATGGGAGGACAGAACATACAATCAGCTCCTTACCTCATAAATGTAGTCACACAACTCCTTACCTCATAAATGTAGTCACACAACTCCTCACCTCATAAATGTAGTCAAACAGCTCCAGAATAGTGAGGATGCTGGCTCCAATGAACAGGCCCATCTGACCACCGATGTCCCCTGAAAGGAGACAAGAGCTTCACGAGGAGCTACTCAACCTCTGTGAGGAGCATCCAGTGGTGTAAAGTAACTAAGTAAGGGGCTGGGTGCAATAACCGCAATACCGCGGTTGTGTAATGCTTACCACGTGACGAGTTCATAACCGTGATTGTACCGCGATTATTTTTTGTGCATGTATTTATAATGTATTTATTTTTTACATTCAAAACAACCTTTTGGGGAGATACCGTGATACCCTATACCCTGAAGAAAGCAGTGTTCTGCCGAAACGTTGGTTTCCCTGTGCTCTGCGTCCTAAAATAAATATTGGCACTTTGGCCACAGTGTGTGTGGCAGCTACGTACTTTATTGAGATACCGTGATAGCGCCATACCCTCGGTAAACAGTGACTTATAACCGCAATAACTAAAAATCCATACCACCCCAGCCCTTATTGTACTTAAGTACTGTACTTAAAAATTATAAGAGTTATCTGTACTTTGCTTGAGTATTTCAAATGTTCAGTAGTTTTACTTCTACTCCACTTCATCTCAGAGTCAAATGTTGCACTTTTACTCCACTACATTTACAATATTTGAAAACTTAAGTTACTTTGTAGATTTATCATTACAAAACATACATTCTAAAACGGCTAGTTCCATTCCTTGATTCTGATTGGCTGGTTTCCCTTAATTGCTGTTGTATATGAGGCTATAACCCACACCTTGAATCAGTTTATATCAAACCCAGGTGTGTTATTTCTTTCCACAGTGTTCCACAGTTAGTGCACCAATTATCTGCACCTGTGTTGTTGTTGGCAAAAGGCTGGGAACTACTTTCTTGTAGCTGGGGACTACTTTCTTGCAGAGCAGACCTTATAGTGAATTATTAGTGAAATAGAACAGTTTTATTTGGTACATGTATATGATTTTTCATGTTGCCATATGTGACTCAGCATGACTGAGGGGCAGTCATTTCGGAAGGCAGGGTTTTTCACTACTGCTAATATGACTTGCCACAAATGCATCTCAAAATATCTACTTTCTTGCAGAGCAGACATTATAGTGAATTATTAGTGACATAGAACAGTTTTAATTGGTACATGTCTATGATTTTTCATGTTGCCATATTGTAACCGTTTTAGAAAAGCAATAAGCCACAAGAGGCTAGTGGTTACCTGTATTTTACACCGGCTGAGAGGGTTGGAGACACTCGGCTGCACCTCGTGTCTCCCTGCGCCTCTCAGCCAGTGTAAAATACCAGGTAACCACTCGCCTCTTGTGCCTTATTGCTTCAATAGCCACTTTCAGCCCTATATACGTTTTGGCCATTTGAAAATAGCCGATCTACAAGCTCACAACGTGTTGCGACGCATTGTGAGCTTGTACTGTAGATCTGCTACAGTGAGTACTTTTTTCCAGCACTAATGCAGAGCTTCTCAATCTCTTCCGAGCACTGAAGCCCTTCTTTGTCTAAGGTTACATACTATGCAGTTAAAGGGATATTTCACTGTATTACAACTTTTTGTATTTTTTAGGGCTGGGACTTTTAATTACTCATTGACTCACTGACTCATTTCAATTAATTAATTACAGAAAATGAAAATAAAAAAAATATATATATGAAAAAGGTAAATGTAAAACCATGGCCCCCTCACATAGTAGGAGGACAGTGTCAGAGTCACCAGAACCAAGAACGGTTGTTTTCGATGAATCTATCATTGTTAAAATGGAGTTACAATGGGTGTTCTATAGGAAGGGGGCGTGTCTGATAAAAATGAATATCAAATATCTAAATACTGAATCAAGCAACTTAAAAACTGTCCCGGGAGTTCACAAAGGCCTGAGTAGACGATACAATGACCATTGATACAATGATCTTTAGAATGAAACCAAACAACATGAGTCTCCAAAACGGCTGTTACCTAAAAGTCCTGCTACTTCATATGCCTTCCTCTGCTCGATGGTCTGTTACCTAAAAGTCCTGCTACTTCATATGCCTTCCTCTGCTCGATGGTCTGTTACCTAAAAGTCCTGCTACTTCATATGCCTTCCTCTGCTCGATGGTCTGTTACCTAAAAGTCCTGCTACTTCATATGCCTTCCTCTGCTCGATGGTCTCGTAGTTCAGAGCCTCGAAGAAGATGTCCAACACCAGGATGTTGTCCCTGTTGACATAAAGATTCATATAATTGGTCCTCATGATAAAATAGCACCATTTCTTTCGACTCGGTCTGTGTCTCTTGAAAAGTGTTGAAGTCGTCCTTTAAGTACAAAAGTCACTTATAATCTGTTGCACAATGAAGCTGCGTCTCTCGCCACATTCACAACGTGGCAACTTGCGTTGTGAGCTTTTAGATCTGCTACTGTATGTTTTGCCACGAAACAAGGTATGAATAGGGCTTCAACATGCCATCGGTACAGACCCAGTTCAATCTGTAATTATTAAATCTGCAAATGTACATACATGTATGTATGTATGTCCTAGGGCAGGGGAAGGCGACCTTAGATATGGGGTGCCAACATTGGCACAGGGGAGGGTGATCACTGGCACACTGGCATACGTGTGAGAGAGAGGTTTTTGTGCCTCAGCCTGATGGCCTCAAAAGTCTAGTAGTATCTTCCCCCCCAGTCCAAAGGATATCCATTTGGACTGATGGTTAAGATGTTAGACTTCCACGTGGGAGACGGGGTACGAATACCAGGCGTTACATATGCAGTACGAGACTAATGTCACACGACATCACCTACGAAAACAATGATAGCGAGCCGGCAACTTTTTTGCGACCAGTGCAGCTGATTTCTTTGTTTGATGAGACCCGTTCCATAATGCTCAATACCACCACCGGTAGATAGCTATTTCAGATTGCTTAGTCGGAACTTACTTACGAGATGTACTGCTCGGTCTTGTTGTACTTCTTGGCCAGATAAACAACAACTTACGAGATGTACTGCTCGGTCTTGTTGTACTTCTTGGCCAGGTACTTGGCGGAGGCCTTGCTGGGGATCTTGACGAAGCTCAGCTCCTTGCTGTAGCGCGTCATGTTGCACGGAGTCTCACACACACAGAAGTCGTTGTCCCGCTCCACCAGGAAGTCTGGGACAACAACAATAAAGGACCTTTCATGACATGAAATGCAGCTCGAAATTCTTTACTGAGCAAAAAATGAAGCACTGAGTGATTTACAGAAGAAAGTACAAATGATTAACAGTAAAGCAGAAAAGTAAAACCTTAAAAAAAAAAAAAAGGCAAATCAGGCAAAACTGTTAAATCCATGAAGCTATAGGGATCTACAAAAGATCAAACTATAAACCTATAGGGATCTACAAAAGATCAAACTATAAACCTATAGGGATCTACAGAAGATCAAACTAAACCTATAGGGATCTATAGAAGATCAAACCATGGGCCTACTGTATAAGGATCTACAAAGGCTCAAAGTTTCAAAACAACATTAAAATAATAATGAAACAGGCAAAACAGTGAGGATATGAATGAACAGCACAATAACGACACTTCTCTCTGAGGTGGATCACGGAGCCCCATTTGATCAGTGGCGATCACAACATCTCTGATCCAAATATTGTACTTTTACTTTTTGAAAACTTTAGTTACTAATAGTTAGGCCTACTTTGTAGATTTTGATTATTATTACAAAACATACATTAACCACTTCAGCCCTGTATACATTTCGGCCATTTGAAAATAGCCAATCTACAAGCTCATAACGTGTCGCGAAGCGACACGTTATGAGCTTGTAGATCTGCTATTTTGAAATTCTTTTGTATATTTGAAAACTTTAACTGGGACATTCTGTATAATGAGTGCTTATACTTTTGGTGCATTTCAATACAAATATTTTGTGTACTTTTTTGTACTTTTTTTAAGTAAATTTTGAATTCCAGTGTGTGTGTGTATGTGTGTGTGCGTGCATGCGTGCGTGCGTGCGTGCGTGCGTGCGTGCGTGCGTGCTTGCGTGCGTGCGTGCGTGCGTGCGTGAGTGTGTGCGTGTTAAATGTGAATCCTGAAACGTAACCGTTTTGTATACGTGTCTACCCGACAGAGAGGATAGGATGGCTTCCTTACCGAGAGCAGGATCAGCACACTCTTTGTAAAGCTCTGGGGTGCAGTACGGAGCATCACCTGAACACAGCAACCAGAGGATCATGTATTATTGTTCTATAACTCTGAACACACAGCAACCAGAGGATCATGTATTATTGTTCTATAACTCTGAACACAGCAACCAGAGGATCATGTATTATTGTTCTATATCTCTGAACACAGCAACCAGAGGATCATGTATTATTGTTCTATAACTCTGAACACAGCAACCAGAGGGTCATGTATTATTGTTCTATAACTCTGAACACAGCAACCAGAGGATCATGTATTATTGTTCTATAACTCTGAACACAGCAACCAGAGGATCATGTATTATTGTTCTATAACTCTGAACACAGCAACCAGAGGATCATGTATTATTGTTCTATAACTCTGAACACAGCAACCAGAGGATCATGTATTATTGTTCTATAACTCTGAACACAGCAACCAGAGGGATCATGTATTAGATAGATAGATAGATAGATAGATAGATAGATAGATAGATAGATAGATAGATACCTTTATTATCCCAAGGGGGGGAATTCAGTTGTCCAGTTGTTGCACAGAAAAAAGATAGATAAGAGGGAAAAAAAGAGCAGTACAGTACCAATAAAGAGAAGGTGCATCAATAGAGGGGGCGAATAATATATAAGTATATATACATAAAGTGTCTTACAAAAAGAGACCATAGCAGTCAATGCTAGTTAGTGCAACAAGTATCTCACTGTCATTGTTAAACAAAGCAAAATACTCAGAAACTACCAACACAACCTAATAGTGCAATGTCAGAAATCAGTGCAAAAAAACCACAGTATTATTGTTCTAACTCTGAACACACAGCAACCAGAGGGATCATGTATTATTGTTCTAACTCTTTGTAAAGCTCCTGAACACACAGCAACCAGAGGGTCACAAAGAACATATTCAATAACAAGTTTACACACTGAACAGAATACCTCAACAATAACACTCTCCAGCTCTTCATTAAAACCCATTTAGGCCTAGATAGCAAAATAGCAGATATACGAGCTTGTAGATCTGCTATTTTTTTAAAGAAATCATGTATTTTATTTTTTTATTTTTTTCAAGTCTTTGAACAGATTTGCAAATCGTCAACGTCATTTCCTGGGGCGGTACTTCTGTTTAGACGTGGTTCTCAGTTTGCCATTTGAAAAGATATGTCAAGGACCCCCATAAGAGAAGATTTTCACGGCTCTATAGCAGTGATTCGCAACCATTATAATTTCAAGGACCCCCAGTTTGACATGCCTTAGGCTACGGAACCCCCATTTAATGGCATTTCTATCTATGAGAGCCCAATTTAAATATTGTAAAATCAAGTTTAATTTAACCCGGGTGTACAAATGGAACCAAACTAGGGTACATTTGGTAAAGAGCAACATGGAGAGACCCCTGTTACTGAACAAACGCTTTATTATAACCTATTATCTGAATATTAAACTTTTAACTTTTTAACAACAGACATTTATCCTCAGAACGGCTACACATTATTGTGTATCATTATTTTATGCTTTAACTATTGAAAAATAGCAGATATACAAGCTCACAGCGCGGCACCGAGTGCTGCGCTGGGAGCTTGTAGACCTGCTATTTTAGAAAAATCGTGAAAATTAGAATTTTGAATCCTTCTAAGGTTTTTTGAAAAACCTATGTTTCTATGTCAGCAATCTGGCCAGCCATCGTCAAAGAAAAGGTCCTTTTCACTTAACTGGAGCTCAGTTAGTCTGTTCTTGAGAGACTACTGTGTCAGTGGTTCTCAAACTTTCATGTCAAGGACCCCCAAGCTGACATTTATTTGGCCACGGACCCCCATCTCAAAATATCTAGTTCCAGGGACCCCCCAGAAGCAAAATCTGAGTTACAAACGTTCGCTTTGAAAATACATATGTTCAAAGATTTGCACACATTTTCACGACTTTTTCAAAAATAGCAGATCTACAAGCTCGCAGCGCGGCACTAGGTGCCGCGCTGTGAGCTTGTATATCTGCTATTTTTCACTGGTTAAAGCATTCAATAATTCTAGGCCCTAAATGGGTTAAGATACCAGCTCTCTCACCGGGCATGTGCACCATGCGACAGTTACAGTTGTCCACCAGGTAGCGCGTCTCACAGTCGATACGACACGCTGTGATGCTGTACGTCTCGAAGAAGTCTGAGTCCATGGGAGTCACCTTACAGTCACCCCAGGGTGGGGGCAGGTAGATGAGCTGTGGAGCACAAAGAATATATAAAATATACTGTTTTAACTCTGTTCTCCATGCTGATATGAGCTATGGAGCACTACCTATCAGTGGTGGAAAAAGTACTCAAATGTTTTACTTAAGTCAAATTATTATTATCAATACTGCAATATATGAATACTCCCTTACAAGTAAAAGTCCGGAATACAAAATGTACTATCATTCAAGGCACACATTGCATCAGTCACCCGGTCCTGTAGGTTCACATCCGTAAAATCAGACCTTTCCTCACCCAAGAGTCAGCCCAGCTCCTCATCCAGACATCTGTCATATCAAAACTTGACTATTGTAACTCTATCCTCACTGGTCTCCCGGCATGTGCACTTAAACCTCTCCAACTGATCCAAAATGCTGCGGCACGACTGGTCTTCAACCAGCCTAAGTTCTCACATGTCTCTCCCCTTCTCCGCAGCCTCCACTGGCTCCCGGTTGCGGCCCGCATGGAATCCAAAACACTGATGCTGACCTTCAAAGCAGCCAAAGGTATGGCTCCTCCATACCTCCAAAACCTGATCAACCCCTACACCCCCACCCGTGCACTTAGATCAGGCAACACAGGGATGCTGACAGAACCCTCGCTAAAAACCCCAGGGCAAAAATCCACTCGTCCGAGACAGTTTGCCCTCCAGGCCCCCAAGCTGTGGAATAAACTCCCTGTCGCACTTAGAACAACGGACTCACTCGCTAGCTTTCGCTGTGGACTGAAGACTCACCTTTTCAGACTCCACCAAAACCCTTAGCACTACTGGAAAATCAATGTCCATACATGAAGCTAGTTAGCATTTGTTTTTTAGGTTTTTTTAGAAACCTTTTTTATTATTTTATTTTTCTTTACAGATTATATTGTTTTTCTAGATAGATATTCATTTGCATTTGTTATATTGCTGTTGATGTACTGACATTTGTTTATTATTGTGATATTTTATCTGCTTATTGTAAGTCGCTTTGGATTAAAAGCGTCTGCTAAATGCCTAAACTGTAAACTGTAAACTGTAAAAGTACAAAAGTATCAGCATCAAAATGTACTTATAGTACCAAAAGTAAAAGTACTCAGAATGTGTGCAGAATGTCCCTTTTCAAGTTTTCAAATGTATAATCTTTTGAAAATAGCAGATAAACAAGCTCACAATGTGTCGCATTGCAACATTGTGAGCTTGTATATCTGCTATTTTCAAATGGCTGAAATGTATATAGGGTGGAAGTGGTCAATGTATCTTTTGTAATAATCTAGTAACTAGTAACTTAAGTTTGCAACTAATTGTACTGGAGTAAAAGCGCAATATTTGCCTCTGAGATGTAGTGGAGTAGAAGTAAAAGTACTGAAAATTGTTACCGTATTACCAATTAGTAGCCCGGTGGCAAACTGCCGCCTGGTCTCTTTTAAACGCCTGGGGTCTGACCCCATTTTGCGCAATAAACGCCTGTCTCAAATAAACGCCAGGTTCGTTTAAACACCTTGGCCATTATTTGCAATTTATTATATCGTCATTTGTGGTCAGAATCAATCATTACCTACTGCCGCTGCCTCTGTGATGTTATCCGGTCCGCATTTGAAGAATTATTAATCCATTATTTTGAGGTGAGAACAAGGGGAATTATGAGGCTTAATCATAAGTTGGCTGAGAATGCAATAACATAATGGTTTAATGTAGAGGAGAGCAGAGCTGTTCAGTGGTGAGTCAGTCAGACCAGCTGCGGGATTCTTTTAATGCCACCTTAAAATCTCTTTGAAGTTCCAGACTGCCACCAGTCTCCATAGACTTCCATGTAATTCATAGTGCACGGATCATGCACGCCCATGCCTAGATCATGCACCACGTGTATGCATGCTGTTCACAGCTTTCAAACAAAAAAATCTGCTTGGAAATCCGTTCAGGCATTCATGAGATAGCAGCCATTATGTTTTCTTCATTTGTAAACAAAAATGGCTGCCATGTTTGAAAGATGGGGTTGGTATGGGGGTTAAACATGCAATTTTGCGATCGCGATCATGCCTAGTAGTTAGAAGGTTTTTTTTTTAAACGGTGAAAACCGCTTCCAATGAGTGGCTTTGTGTGTCCCACGCCCATATATGGTCATTTCAGTCCAGAATGAACAGGTTTTTTCAAAAACAAAATGTGTGTTTCATGTCCATATATGGTCATCTCAGTCCAGAATGAACAGGGTTTTTCAAAAACACAATGTATGTCACCTCATGTCCATATATGGTCACTCCAGTCCAGAATTAACAGGTTTTTTCTGTCCCGTACGTCCAGAATATCAGTCCAGAATGAATAGGCTTTTTCAAAAAGCAAAATGTGTGTCCCATGTCCATATATGGCCATTTCAGTTCAGAATGAATAGGCTTTATCTGTCCTGTACGTCCAGAATATGTGTGTAGTGTCCCTCCCGGTCTGATGAATGGATATTTTGAGGATTGGTCAAGCTTCACATGATAATTTGGCCTTCAGGTTTTATCTGTCCTGTACATGCAATAGTTCTCACCTACTGCATCCACAACTAATGCTACTATAAAAACCTTATTCAAATAACAATTCAGAATAGAGGTTTTATCTGTCCTGTACATGTAGAATATTATCAACAAAAGGAGTGGATATCTATAGAAACACAAGAAATACATTGAAAATCTATTGATTTTTTTTTAATTAAACATCCTTTTATTTAAACACTTTTTTCTTTCATTTTTATTTATTTATTCATTTATTTATTTATTTATTTATTTAATTACAAATTCTTATTTTAATGTATTTTTAATCTATATTTTTATTTAAACCTATTATACCCGCTGTCATACCGGCTCTCCAGACAATTCTATACTAAGATTCACCGCTTCACTTCGAACCGAGGTTTGATTCTTTTTTTCAAAATGGCTGCCAACTCAGGCAACTCGGGCAGTGGCAAGCAAAGCTGGGTTGACCTGCAATGCATTGCGTCTTTGTCTGTCATGTCGTAATTGATTATTTGGGAGAAAGATTCCCATAGTATAAACATTTTTAAAAGGCTTTCATATACTCTTGATATTTTTCAAATGAGGTTTGGCCTAATAGATCGAAATGTGCTATTTTCTGGGTGTTCATAACAATTAAAATAATAATAATTATTATTATTAATTTTAGATTATTATTACTATTATATAGTTTGAGAGAAAAAAATACAGTACTTGAGTAAATGTAGGCTACTTAGTTACTTTACATAAATGATACCTATAAAATAATGCTGTACATACATATAGGCATATAAAGGAGATCCAGTTGTCAGGAGCCACAGAGCTGACCACTACAGTATATCCTTATATGGATATAGGCATGTCAATATACAGGGTATGGACATAAATATACACATTACATCAGGGATCTCCATATATGGGCACAAAAGGGACACAGAGAAACGAAATATCTGTTGGATATGTGGTGTGAAATAGATGTGAGGGCCTCCTAGCAGCCTGAACTCTAGATTTAGTCATTGAAATATGACTAGACTAGATTTCTGCCCAACAGTGGCGATTTACTTGGAGGCCAACTCCATATTTGGACAAGACTGACAACATCTTTGATGACGTGAGGTTTCAGTCAGCTTAACTTAAGCTGGCTCCATATTAACCATGATAGATTTACTGAAAACAACTGTCCTTTTTTCTGGTGACTCCTGACACCCTCCGAATATGTGAGCAGGCTGTGTCTTTTCGATAAACTTTTTTAATTGATTTTTTATAATCATTTATTGTATTTAATAATTTTCATTTCCCCAAAAGATTAATAGAAATCAATGAAAACATTTATCGAGAAAACACGGCCTGCTCACATATTCGGAGGGTGTCAGGAGTCACCAGAAAAAAGGACAGTTGTTTTCAGTAAATCTATCGCGGTTACCATGGAGGTAACGCTTTACTTTACAGTACGGTAATTACCAGTATTTACTGGGTATTTACCAGGTAAATACATGGTAACTACCAGGTATTTTACCTAGTAATTACCTAGTGCTGTCTAGAGGAGAAGCTGACTCGCATGCACTGGACGCAAAAAATAGTGTTTTGAGTATTCACCACTCCCTGGTTATTTTATCCACCCATGGCCACGATGCCATTTGGTCCCAACAAAAAGTACTTATTTTTACCGTGGTTCCACTTAACTGGGTAAATGCAAGGTACATAATTTCTAGTTACTGGGTAAACACTTAGTAATTACTAGGTAATGTCATGGAATTGACCCATGCTTTCTTTTACAGTACAGTTCAACTGTAACTACTGGGTAATTACCTGGGAAAAGCTTTTCTAGTTACTGGGTTAATACTGAGTAATTACCAGGTAAGGTCATCCAATTAACCCACACTTTACTTTACAGTACAGTTCAACCGTAACTACTGGGTAGTTACATACTCGAAAATCCCTGGTAACTACCAGGTAATAAACCTAGTAATTAATAAGTGTATTACCAGGTACTTAACATGTAATTACCAGGCAAATACTTAATATGACCTGGTAATTACCTGGTAGTTTTCAGGAACATACACAAACACATTAACAGCAAAATACCTGGTAGTTACCATGTAATTACCTGGTAAATACCCAGTAAATACTGGGTATTACCTAGTGGTTACCCGGTAAGTACATGGTAATTACCGTACTGTAAAGTAAAGCGTTACCGAAACGGAGTTTGAAGTTATAATGGGTTTGTATAGGAAGGTCCTGGAAGGGGGGAAATGGGGGGAAATGAATATCATATATCTAAATACCGAATGAAGAAATTCAAAAACTGTCCTGGGTGTTCCCAAGAGCCTGATTAGACGATAAAATGTCAAAAAGTTTTTTTGAAAGTGAAATATCCCTTTAAAAACAGATTACATCGAGTAGGAGGGTCTTTTGTCAATGGGGATGTGTTCCGTTTCAATGGTTTTCTACAGTGGACTTCAAACTACAAAGAACTGTTCCTGTTGGAAACAGGGTACAAAGTAAACCCGGGTTGGTTACGTACCCTCTGCTCCTGGCAGGACACGAAGGTCTGGAACCCGGGTGCCACCCCGAAGCCCAGCTGGTCGATGAAGGAAGGCTCGTCCTGACTGTGGATCTGAACTTTGATCCCCGCTTCGAACGACGTCTCTTCTGTCGGGAAGAAACAATAAACACAGACCTGGGATCAGCACGAGGTTCCTTCCTGGGTTAATTGCGACCAAAAGTTGCAGTTTAACCATGAGAAATGTCACAGCTTGTCCGCGTGCAGACGTGTACACATTTTTACGGTCTCTGACATCATGCTCTGATGTCACTGTGATGTCCGGCACATCTTGTCCACGTATCCGTGTATCTTTGAAGGTCAAGCCTGACACTGTGGTTCCTTTGACACATCACTGTGACATCACAGGTGATATCACAGGTGACATCACCTATGTAAAAGTCCATAAATGGGTATTCCCCAGAATCCCTTTTATGCCCATAATATGGGCATTGATGACATCAGGGATCTTCAATATTATATTGAAGATCCCTGATGTCATCAATATATATCACTGGCCAGATGGCCAAGAATAAAGGGCGAGGTTGCATGTCGCCCTGAGGCGCCTTACTAGTAATAAAAACACAGACCGCAGTGGTGTTGCTAGGTTCTCAATGTAATGGGTACCGGGACCCACAGGTGGTCATTCAAATGGGTCCCAGAATTAATTTATGGGTTCCGCGACGACACACGCATTATGTATCAACGGTGAAGACATCAAAAAGGACTTTAACCCTCTAAGGCCCACGGTTGTAATATTACAACGTTTGTATTTTATCCAAAAAAAGGTTTAAATCATTTTATTTTAGCTCCCCCTACCACCTAAACACCACCATTGGATTCTATTGTTTAGTATTACAATGCCATTGGCCACAATATTTGCATATAAATACCCCCCACAGGGGCTGACATTCACACCCGCCACACCCGCTGAAATTCCAGAGTTTTGACGAACAACATCTCACTTTTTCATGGAAGCTATACCTCAAAAAAACATAAGTAAAATGCCTGTACTATTCTTTTTGGTGATCATTAGAATGTCTAGAACATGTACATATGTTATTATTTTGAAAAATATCCCCCATATGTAAATTAGAGCATGATTTATGATTTTTGATTTATGGCTATAAAATCTTACAAAAACATTTTTTGGAAAAAAAACATTACATTTTCCTCTTAATAGGACTCCTACAACACCATCTGATTTTTTTCAATTTTTTATTTCAAGTATTTCTTAATGCGGGCCTTAGAGGGTTAATTTAAACAAATAGTGGCAAATAGCTACTTGTATGTAGTTAATAAAGGACAGAAGCATGGATTTACAAGACAATCTCAATCATCTCATCAATAATGCCAGAATGCACAGCTGTGGAGACACCACCACATGCAGCTCAGCTGGTGCAGTGAAATGACTGATAGCAGGAAGAAGAGAGTTGTATGCATCCCCGGGATGCAGTGATGCCTAGTTTAATGCGTCCTTTATTTAAAAGAATGCGTCAGGGACGCAGGATGCAGGGCTATAGTAGCATCCCTGCAGACCTGGGATCAGCACTTGGTTCCTTCCTTGGGGGTTATTTATTTCCAAAGGTAGGGTTGATAAATAGACACCTTACACCAGTGTTCATTTCCTCCACTAAAACTACGACAGAAAATGTCCGTCGACTACCTTACTTCACTGACGAAAACGAAATAAATTACATAATTGAACTGAATTCTCCATGGCATGAGTAATCAATAGAAAAAAATTACATTTTGGGGGTGAACTACACCTTTAAAACCATCATAATTCATAATGCATGTACTGTATGTCTATTGATGCAGGAGGTCTATTACACTATTAAAACCATCATAATTCATAATGCATGTACAGTATGTCTATTGATGCAGGAGGTCTATTACACTATTAAAACCATCATAACTCATAATGCATGTACTGTATGTCTATTGATGCAGGAGGTCTGTTACACTATTAAAACCATCATAATTCATAATGCATGTACTGTACTGTATGTCTATTGATGCAGGAGGTCTATTACACTATTAAAACCATCATAACTCATAATGCATGTACTGTATGTTTATTGATGCATGAGGTCTATTACACTATTAAAACCATCATAACTCATAATGCATGTACTGTATGTCTATTGATGCAGGAGGTCTATTACACTATTAAAACCATCATAACTCATAATGCATGTACTGTATGTCTATTGATGCATGAGGTCTATTACACTATTAAAACCATCATAACTCATAATGCATGTACTGTATGTCTATTGATGCAGGAGGTCTATTACACTATTAAAACCATCATAACTCATAATGCATGTACTGTACTGTATGTCTATTGATGCAGGAGGTCTATTACACTATTAAAACCATCATAATTCATGCTTGTGTCTATTGGAGCAGGAGCTCTCTCTGCAACAATTCTTAAACTTTCATTTGGTTTCGTTTGTTTCAAATCTCAGACATGTACGGCAGTTTTGTGTATGATAGACTATACTTAATGTACCCTATATTGAAAGTGTGTGTTTCCAAAAAAAAAAAAAAAAAAATCTTATCTTATGATAACGATAAAATAATATCTTTCTCCATTGAAGTGGATGAGAGTGGATGGTATAGCGTCGCCTCGCAGCGGCTATTTTTGGCAAATAGGTTTGGAGTAAAGTAAAAAAAAAAAAACAAGTACAGAATGAAAGGTAAAATGTACAAAGTATCGATGATTTAAGTGGTTAAATGTCTGGAAAAACACATTAACACAAACATAGACTGATGACAGTGCTGTCAAACAAGTCTATGAAAATCTGCAACACAATTTTATACAACATGTAAAGGGGGTCCCTGCTTTATCTCCCTCTCAGCTAAGGGGTCCCTGCTTTATCTCCCTCTCAGCTAAGGGGTCCCTGCTTTATCTCCCTCTCAGCTAAGGGGTCCCTGCTTTATCTCCCTCTCAGCTAAGGGGTCCCTGCTTTATCACCCTCTCAGCTAAGGGGTCCCTGCTTTATCACCCTCTCAGCTAAGGGGTCCCTGCTTTATCTCTCTCTCAGCTAAGGGGTCCCTGCTTTATCTCCCTCTCAGCTAAGGGGTCCCTGCTTTATCTCCCTCTCAGCTAAGGGGTCCCTGCTTTATCTCCCTCTCAGCTAAGGGGTCCCTGCTTTATCACCCTCTCAGCTAAGGGGTCCCTGCTTTATCTCCCTCTCAGCTAAGGGGTCCCTGCTTTATCTCCCTCTCAGCTAAGGGGTCCCTGCTTCCCTGCTCTATCTCCCTCTCAACTAAGGGGTCCCTGCTTTATCACCCTCTCAGCTAAGGGGTCCCTGCTTCATCTCCCTCTCAACTAAGGGGTCCCTGCTTTATCTCCCTCTCAGCTAAGGGGTCCTTGACCTGAAAACGTTGAAGACCCCTGCCTTAGGGAGTCTTACTGGTGTATATATAATGAAAATATAGTACAGTAAACAAAGCACCTCAAATTAACCTGAGTACAGTATATGTAGGCTACTTACAAGTACTACATGACACCACTCTGCTTAACCTCAGTGTACCACTAGATGGCACTATAACTCAACATGCTGTCAGTAAAGTCACTGATTGATCGATTGTAGAATTCATTCTAAGTTTGCATAGGAAAAGGTACAGTTTAATGACAGTACAGTTCACTGGTACAAGGTCAACTAAAAGGATACACTCAGGAAAGCACATGGCTTGTTTACATTGAGATCCTTTATAAAACTCATCTAACATTGAATGACAGACAAACCAAAGATTCAGATTGTCACCAAAACAGGCTTTAATGAAATAATTGGTTTTATGTTTCAGAGATATGTTTTAGTTTAATGGTAAGGATTGAAATGAAGAAAACAAGAAACTATAACTATCACGTCTTACAAGAAACATTTGAAAAGAAAAAGAAAAAAATACAGCAAACATTTCCAAGTAAATCATATTATCCATCATATCAATAAAAAATTGAATAAAATGAAATACATTAAACAGAAAATTGTATCCAGTATTGTATTGTGACAAATACAGTAGATGCCTAACAACGTTTACTGTACTGTTTTAACAATACAGAACTTCATTAATCTGCATGAGACATGCTATTAAAATGAAACAGACATTCTATAAGCTCTGCTTTAACTACAACTACAAAAAAAAAAAAAAAAAACGTATACAAATCAATCTAAAAAATGTTTTATATTTTGTAAAAGTAAATGCTCTTGAAAATCCATAATTCCTTGAAACCTTCATGTATTCAAGATACATTGGACATTCAGTAAATTATTTATTAAAATGAAACAATACAGAACTTCATTAATCTGTATGAAACATGATATTAAAATGAAACATTAATTAATCTGCATGAAACATGGTATTAAAATGAAACAGACATTCTATAGGCTCTGCTTTAACTACTACTTAACCCATTTAGGCCTAGAATTATTGAATGCTTTAACCAGTGAAAAATAGCAGATCTACAAGCTCACAGCGTGGCACCGATCTGCTATTATTATTTTTTTTAAGTTGTGAAAATGTGTGCAAATCTTTGAATATAAGCGTACGTTTGTAACTCAAATTTTGCTTCTGGGGGGGTCCCTGGAACTAGATATTTTGAGATGGGGGTCCGTGGCCAAATACATATCAGTTTGGGGGTCCTTCACATGAAAAGGCTTGAGAACCACTGACCTTTTCTTTGACGATGGCTGGCCAGATTGCTCACATATAGAAACATAGGTTTTAAAAAAAAAACCTTAGAAGGATTCAAAAGACACTTAGAATCGGGTCATAGAATCGGGTCTATGGACATAGAATCGGGTCAAAACTCTAATTTTCGCCTGAAATAATAATACACTATACTGTGTACCCGTTCTGAATTGGTTAATGAAAAAATAAAAATGATACTGAGTAGACTTCTAGACCTACTGCACACAAACAGAGCTCCTACCTTTAAATGCATTTTAAATCTTTTTTTTTTTATTCTATTTAAATCGTTTTGAGAAGGAAAAAAGGCTGCTATTTACAACATGTACAGTATATGACGTTGCAATGTGATATAGGTCTGTTTACACAATGCTTGCTTTGGCAATGTAAACGTATGTTTTTTTTTTCTCATGCCAATAAAGCTCCTTTGAATTGAATAAATGTGTTAGAATTACAAGGCAGACAAAGCAAAGCAAACACACAAACGACCAGCTGTTGACACACTTATCATGTAGCTGTAGCAACACAACACACAACTGATGCAATGTGAAAGTGATTGATTTCACTACAGAGCCTTTTCACACATCCAACGGAGAGTTGCAGTACATGAGTCATCGAACCATCCAAACCCAGTCTGATGCTCAGCACATTCTTCTCCTCCTCCATAGTCATCAGGCTGACCAGTCCTCCAGTACCTGGAGAAGTAGTTCCATTACATTCATTACAATACTGTACTTTTACAAGGATACTTTTTCACTTTCATCTTTTGTTTTACACCTGAAGGACATTCTAAAAACACCTTCTAAATACCAGTGGTGTAATGTAACTAATTATATTTACTTACATTAAGTACAATTTTGAGTTATTTGTACTTTATTTTTTTACTTTTACTCAAATTTCCAGTAGTTTTACTTTTACTCCTCATCTCGGACCCAAATATTGTACTTTTACTCCACTAAATGTATTTGAAAACTTTAGTTACTAGTTACTTTACAGAGATACATTATAATATATTATAAAACACATTTGAACCTTTTTAGCCCTATTTTATACATACTGTAGGCTATTTTGTGATCTACAAGCTCACAACGTGTCGCATTGTAGATCAGCTATTTTGAAACATTTTGTACTTTTACTTTTGGTACTTTAAGTACATGTTGATGCCAACACTTTCATACTTTTACTCAAGTATTGATATTTTTACTTAAAGGAGTAGTTCACCACTTTTCAACCTGTCTTCATATAATAGGTCCTCTCTAATGTCTAAAGTCTCCTAGGAGAGCTGTGGGAAGTTCAGAATCCATCGTCTTGTGGCATCATCATTTTCCCCCAAGAAAAATGTAATCAATATTTTTGAAAAAAATATTTAGATTTTTATTATCACGATGGCTTCCACTATAAAATTGCAACTTTTCAGGAATAGAAAGCCTGCAGTTTCTATAAGCTGGATTGGCAATCGATGATGTCACAAGACGATGGGTTTCTGACCTGCCCACAGCCCTCCTCTGAGAAAAAAAAAGTGAGGACCAATTATATGAACATAGGTTGAAAAGTGTGCCCCTTTAAGTAATAAATGTGAGTGATTCTAAGTTTTCTGAAAAACTTTTTATACCAAAAATGTCAAAAAGCATTCATGTTTCTGTATATCAGGGGCAACCTTAGGCACGGTGCCAACATTGGCACAGGGAAGTCGCAAGCAAAGAGTGATCTACAAGCTCACAACGGTTGCATCTGCAACGCAACGTGAGCTTGCATGTCTGCTGTTCTCCGGATGTGTTCCACACATAATGCTACAGTACATTCTCGCGGAAACAAGTGGATAAAAACTGATAGCTTTGACTGGGGAGAGAGTCTGGGAGATAAGTGCTTAAGTCTAATATGTGTGTTTGTTATATTTCTAAAGAACAAAAATAAAGGTTAACACATAAAGGCATTTTGCTTTGGAAAATGTACATCAAAAATCCAGTTCCCATACCAACATGTTCAAAATAGAACAATAATAATGGCAAATAAACATTGCTTCCTGTTCAATAACTGTTGTAATTTTGTTAAACTATTTACATCTGAGCAGGTTCATGTTTTATCATTGACCATAACACTAACATACATATCTCTGCAGTACCCCTGCGTACCCCTAGGGGTACACATACTCCCATTTGAGAAACACTGCCCTATAAAATGAAGGTATAAACTATAAAGTCTTACGTTGGTGAGGTCAGTGGTGAACCATCGACCCATTTCCACACTCCTTCCTCCTCTCTGTCAGTCAAACCCAGCCACACGATCTGGCTCCTCTTAACAACTCTGTTAACAAAGTCCTGGACAGAAGAGATGCTGGTTACTGAAATACACACTGTACAATACACACACACACACACACACACACACACACACACACACACACACACACACACACACACACACACACACACACACACACACACACACACACACACACACACACACACACACACCTACCTGTTCTTCTTTGCTGTTGATGATGATCAGGTCTGATTGGTTGGCTCTACAGTATTGTCTGCTCTGATCCCAGGTTTTCCTCTCAGTAGAGATGTAGTAACATCCTCTGCCAAAGGTCTGCCATCCAGATAATTCTAACAACAAAATAAAGGCAGCAAGTGTTTTTTTGTTTAGTTTTTGTCAGTTGCTCATATTAATGATAACTGATGAACAACATGATGTAACAGTGAATAAAAACAGTGATGTCTCACTGACCACAGAGCTTCTTCTTCAGCTCATCTCTCTCTGCAGTGACGTTGTTGTATCTGGACTGTAGGTCATCCTTCTGTTTGGTCATCTGCTCCAGCTCTTTGGTCAGGTTGTTGTATTTGGACTGCAGATGGTCTTGGTCTTTGACCAGGTTGTTGTATTTGGACTGAAGATGGTCTTGGTCTTTGTTCAGGTTGTTGTATTTGGACTGAAGATGGTCTTGGTCTTTGGTCAGGTTGTTGTATTTGGACTGAAGATGGTCTTGGTCTTTGGTCAGGTTGTTGTATTTGGACTGAAGATGGTCTTGGTCTTTGTTCAGGTTGTTGTATTTGGACTGAAGATGGTCTTGGTCTTTGGTCAGGTTGTTGTATTTGGACTGAAGATGGTCTTGGTCTTTGGTCAGGTTGTCGTATTTGGACTGAAGATGGTCCAGGGTTTTGGTCAGGTTGGTCAGGTTGGTCAGGTTGGTCAGGTTGGCCAGGTTGGTCAGGTTGGTCAGGTTGTTCAGGTTGTTGATCTCTTTAATCGGTTCAGAAACTGTAAGGAGAATCAAACAAACTGATGAGTTTTATTTACAACTCTGTTCTGAACTGACCTCCTCAACCCATCAAAACCAGGAAGGCATCTGTCATTTTTTATATTAATAGCCTTGGCTATTCAAAATGAGCAGATCTACAAGCTCACAGCACGTAACTCTGTGCCCCGCTGTGAGCTTGTACATCTGCAACTACAAATTCTGCTGCTACAATTCATATATTTTATGTGGTATCATATTTGCTAATATTGAAACTAAAATGAATGTTGTATCATCACATAAATAAAATAATTCACTGTAATGAAACGTGACTTACAGAGAGACATTCTGAGAGCGATGTTGAGCAGAGCTTGAACACCACAAAGCAGTCCAACAACCAGAACAAGCAGCTTGTACCGTCCTATGACTGGACACACACACACACACACACACACACACACACACACACACACACACACACACACACACACACACACACACACAGGGATGGATTACCCAACGGGCACAATGGGCCCAGGCCCAGGGGCCCCTGAGCTAGGGGGGCCCCTGAGCTTGAGCCACTGTGTGACCGCGTCGCTGTCATTAAAGGAGTAGTTCACCCCCAAAATGACCTGCTTTCTATTGATTACTCACACCATGGAGACTTGAGTTCAATGATATCTTTAGTTTTTTGTTGCATTCGTAAGACAAAAAAAATATTACAATTAATTGACCCCCATTGATTTTGGAAGGGTACTCGAATGCATTTGGGTCTCCATCTGGAATCAATGGGGGTAAATTCACTATAATCAATTTTTTGTCTTAGGAATGCGACAAATACAAAAAAATATTATTGAACTCAACTCTCCATGGCGTGAGTAATCAATAGAAAAGTCATTTTGGGGGTGAACTACTCCTTTAACGTTGCACATTTTGCCAGACACTATGTTATTTGTTCATGTCAATAAAACAACCCCAGTAACTCCTCAGTTTATCTATAAGGCCGCGCTCACACATGTGCGTCACGCATCATCATCTTATCGTCTGAGAATGGCCACTGGGGGCGCCGTACTAATGCATTGTCAATGGAAGGTTGTTTGTTTTTTTGTCGTTGCCGTGTCAGGGTTTCCTGCAGGAAAAAAGTCTTGACCAGGGGGGAAGCATAGGCTTGCGCGCTTGCGCGCGAGCCGGAAAATTTTGCTTAATTAATTAATTAATTTGCTTAATTAAAAAGCATTTCTTGATACATTTTTATTATATTAATTCTTATGTTTGCCCTCAAAATATTAAGTGAAGTTAAATAAGAGAGAGAAGTTGCTTATAACAAACAAATCAAAACATATTTCGATTTTTGATTAAATCAGTTATAATTTTTGCCCTCAAAATATTAATGAGTTGGTGTGAAAAAGGAAAATGCAACTACATTATGCTATCATTATTCACATTTATTCAACATTGTGTAGCAAAACCAGTTTAGCTACTTTGACCCTGTACATCTGCTATTTGAAAATAGCTGATCTACAAGCTCACAGCATCACACAGCTAAACCAAACGTTGGCGAGCTTGTTTTTAAGTACCAATCGTTCTTATTTTGTTTTGAAGTCCACCGATAGGCTCTTATTTTGAAGCCTATGTATTGACCGGGGTAACAGGTTTACGTTGGTCTGACATGACGAACAATAACATACTGTAGCTACCTATCTTGCTAGTGCTACTGTGTGCTGATGATGAGTGATGACCAGTGATCGGACGCTATACTATCGTCGTAGGGTTAGGTAACGTGGTATTGGCGCTGCTATGTTTAATCTTACACATTAAACCAACATAAATAGTAAAGCTTTTCACACGGAAGGCTTTATTGAGCACCCGCACAAAGTCCTGTGAAACTAACTCACGGAGTGGTGTGTGATTCTAATGCAGTAGCCTACACAAGTTCACAACACGTAACACATCCCTCCCGTGCTGGAGTTAAATACTTTTGCAAGTTTTTCTACGTGAGTCGCGGGTAACAGCCAGGATTTCCACCGCGGAGGTAAAGAGCCGCTCAGGGCAGGGCGGCAGGCTGCATTGTGCCAGCCACTCTCTCCTCCTCCTCTCCTCACCTCCCCGTGAGGAGAAACATGCTCGCGGGCGGCGCCGCAGCGCAGCGTCGTGTAGGCGAAATGCGAAGTCCATCTACTGTATTAGTCCCAAATCGCAAAATGTACTATAGTGGTTTTAAAAGAAATCTACCGTTAAAGCCCCGGTGAACATTTCTGACGGTGGGCTGCTGGGACGTGTGTATGTGATGAAAACAAGCATGCACTGGTGACGTTTAGGGCTTTTCGCTATGCGTCTTGGCCGGGCGCTAAAGATTTCAGACCAGGCGCAGCGCCTGGCTTGTAAAGTGCTGCCGGAAACGCTGCGTGTCTCTAGCTCAACCGCAGCCTGTACGCTCTTGAAGAGACACGGCAACGACAAAACACCAAACAACCTTGCATTGAGAATGCATTAGTACGGCGCCCCCAGTGGCCATTCTCAGACGATAAGATGATGATGCGTGACGCTCATGTGTGAGCGCGGCCTAAGACTTCAGAGTGAGGGATCCAAAAATCAAGTGCAAAACAACAACAACATTAGATGTTCTAATGTCCATGCATTACAACAATGAAGGGGCAGATTTACAGTACTGTAGTAACATAACTGTTATGTTATCTACCCCGATTAATCTAAATGGGCCCCCTCATTCATACCATAGCATCATATAACACTTGTCTGTATGGTCCTTTTAAGTATGTCTTAAGGCAGCCTTACCTGGCTGCCTGCATGGGACAAGTGAGATTCTTTGCATAAACATAAAAAAGCCCTATCAAATGTATAGGGACGAAACTCTTGCAAGAAGTATAATATAGATGATAATAATATACAAGTCAGCACCCAATTTTATAAAAAGTATTGTTAGATTTTCTTTTTTTGTTTTCTTTTAAAATGTTCAAGAAATACGTATGTCATTGTGGCATGAACAGAAGTAGCAGGTTCAAATCATGCATACTTTACATTATTTCATACAATTGACTTTTTCTTATTTTGGAGACAATTAAATTGGCAATTTCAAACTGAAAAACATACATAAGCTGTATAACTATTCTATACATTTTAGGGGCTCATTTTTGGGACTTTAAAAACTCTTTATTTTTTTCTGGCGCGGCTGTGCCGCGCAAACGGAACACACACCGTCGCTGCGTCGCGGTGCGGTCGTAAGAAGGGGGGGCCCTTTGCATTTTGATGCCCAGGGGCCCATTTTTTCATAGTCCGTCTATGCACACACACACACACACACACACACACACACACACACACACACACACACACACACACACACACACACACACACAGTTAGTATTGTTGTTTGGGATTTTTATTTTAGTCATAAAAAAGATAAACCCATTGAGGCAACATGGCATTATGAATGGTTAAGTATCAACGTACAGAAAGTACAGAATATTAACAAAGTTGTAAACTATAGTTGATGTGAGATTGATCAAGACTGAGCAACTGCATGACATATTTATCACCTAAAATGTCTTTTAAAGACAAGCTCAAGCTGTCAGTCTAAACAGAGCTGGGTCGCACACAGTGGCAAGAGTTGGTCTTCTCTTTCTTTATTGTATTTTTACTTTCAAGATTTGTTTTGACTACCCAGCCTTCGTCAGTGTATAGAACTGACGCTGCCTGCTTTGCAGACACAAGCCTTTATATAAATGTTGATGATCTAAACCCCGGTCCACTGCAAGCGTCGAGCGTCGCGTCAACGGCAACGCTGGGAACGCTACATTGATTAACGGTTTTAATCAATGAAGGGTGCTCCACTGCCGACGGCAACGTCGGACGCTCCGGTGACGGCGTCCAAACTCGAAAATCGCCCCGGGCCACAACATCCAGTCATGTATAAATTATGATTAAATGTAATAGCATTGCATTTAAATGTATATATATATATATGTTACAGTATGTTTGGGTAACTCAGGACGTTCATTGTAAGAGCGCTTGTTTTGTCGTTCACCACACACTAATCACCACCAGATGGCGACGACAGCCATTCACTAGTGAAGGCGCTGACGTCACTCGTTTGCGACTCTCTTTCTTTATTTACTAGCCTAGCTCGGCAGTGTTTAGCCATTAGCCATTAGCCATTAGCCATTAGCCATTAGCTCCATTGTAGTCACTTGGACAGGGCGTTTATCGTGGGCTTGCCCAGGCCTTACGGCCTGGGCATAAATATAACGATTGCATTCACCACGGCTTCGTAACTCGCGCGGCGCTCCGCCGGCCGCGCGGCCCTGGTGACCAAGGTCCTCTGGCCTTCGCGCCGCTTGCAATGTCGTGGACAATCGAGCGGCTCCGCCTGGAGGACGTTGTTGTGGCGACCGCTTGTTCCGCCCCGTGCGGCACGGCGAGTGCTCCGTTTCTCGACCGTACTGTTTCTCTAACAAACCGTGACATATATATATACATGCTTTTCTGCCGTTGGCTATCCATTCACGTCATTCACAAGGGTGACTAGATGTCCCAAAAATCCTAGCATAGCTTTAATGTAATTACAGTGGTCTTCTTACTTTGATAAAATTATGTATGAACACAAATGGCTGGGAAACGACTCCTTTCTCATTTCTTCCTCCTAAAACAGGTCAGCAGTGAGTTTTTATACATTATCATGGCGACGCTGCGCACCGAAGATAGCCAATCTACAAGCTCACACTCACAGTCACAAAACAGCATGTCCTGACTCATGCACGCGACGTGTTATGAGCTTGTAGATCTGCTACTTTTCTCCGGCACTTTACACAGCATAAATTATTATAAATTAGGCATACAGTTGATGATGCTATCCTCATCTGATCTTTGATTGAAATATCGACAAATTCACGTTCAGTGGAGCCAGTCAGACGTCAACGTGACGGCGTCAATGACGCCGTCAAGACTCAGAGCAACGCGGCACCGCCAGTGGAGCCCTGGGGGTAAGACGATATGACATGAGAGAAGTCAGAGCGCGGTGGGAACTCCTCTGCTGGCTTGCTACGTCTAGAGATGTGGGCAGACGTACGCTAGACCACTGTTTCCCAAATACTGGATAGGCTAATATTTTTACCCAGTATTTTTATGGGTAAATATCCATTTATTTTAGTTCCCTACATTTTGCTTTAAATTACTATTTCAAAACATAAAAAAAAAGAATAATGCTAACTTTTTTCATTAAAGGGGTACTCCACCACTTTTCAACCTATGTTCATATAATTGGTCCTCACTCAAAAATAGCTTTTCTTTTTTTTTTTCTTTTTTTTTTCATGGGAGGGCTGTGGGCAGGTCAGAAACCCATAGTCTTGTGACATCATCGATTGCCAATCCAGCTTATAGAAACTGCAGGCTTTCTATTCCTGAAAAGTTGCAATTTTAAAGTGGAAGCCATTGTTCTCGCGATAATAAAAATCTAAATATTTTTTTCAAAAATATTGATTAATTTTTTTTTGGGGAAAATGATGATGTCACAAGACGATGGATTCTGAACTTCCCACAGCTCTCCTAGGAGACTTGGACTGAGTAGAAAAAAATTGTGATATTTTATCATGAACAATAGTGAGGACCTATTATATGAAGACAGGTTGAAAAGTGGTGAACTACTCCTTTAATTACAAACAAATTCAATGATTTTTTAAGAAAGAATTTCACAGATAAATACAAAGAAATTCCATACATTTGAAGAAGGAATAGCTTAAGAATAGTGACAATAGCAGATCTGCAAGCTTGTAGATCTGCTTTTTTCACTAGCTTGGGTCCTGGGGCAGACATAACATGTCTCTTTTGGGTCCCATGCAAGGTAAAAGTTTAGGGAACCACTGCGCTAGCCGAGACCACATAACCCAGTACGCAAATAGAGCCATCTTGGATATGGCGCAATGCATTCCGGGTATTCGCAAAGGTCTCTGGGATTGTTTGGGTCCATGCGCATCCAACGCTAGGGGCGCATCTCAGAGCCGCAATTGGGTTTGATGATAGTCTTGGAGGATGACGGACGCAGATGACCAATATAGTAATTTAAATGTTCCTCATCTAAGACGCTATCTATTAGACCGTGACATTGTTGTGTCAAATGCATTAAAGAAGGATTTAGTTGCCTGTTGCCGTGCAGCATGTATTTTAAATCTGCAACCACCAAAACAATACGCTACAGATTACAGAAATAGAGGACCAGAGGAGGTCCAAACTAATTTTAGATGGGGGTATAATTTGTCTTCCCGACCCCGAAACGGCTGGGAAGACGTCATGCTATCCACAGTTGTTACAAAGTGCTATAGAAGTAAGTCTAATAGTCCGTTATTGTCTCCAGGTTGGCAGAGGTAGCGCCCAGGATTACATTAGATAATATAATTAATTGACACCGAACATGGGTTACAACATCGTGGGATAAAAACAAACAAACAAATAAATATTAAGTCTATTAATAAGAATCAAATCACGTTTGCTGCAATAAATAGGCATATATGCCATTGACTGTTAAAATATTGAATTGGCTCTTAATTATAAAGACCACCGGCTATGTGGCCGTCTGGCCAAATGCTGTTATTAGGCTATTTTATAATTTAAGCCTATTATTGTTATTATTATTATTATTTCGATAAAGTAGAACAACCATTAAAAATTCATAATCATTTAAAGTTTGTATCGTGCTCGGACTCTCTGTCCTGACAGCTTGCTGCTGCTGCTGTTATAGATCAGCCTATTTGTCGTACGATGGTGTTGCGCGCTGAAAATATCAGAGCTACAGGCTCACAACACGTCTCAACTCGCCAGGTTGAGAGCTTGTATATCTGCCATGTAGATATGCAGAAACACCGTCGTACGGCGAAGGCTCGAAGCACATTTTCTCCAATTTATCAGCGCAGTGTACGGGACTTCTTGGTTCGCTTGGAGTCAGGGTTTAGGTTTACTGTTATGACAAACAGAACCGGGCGTGATCTGAACCGGACCCGGTTGAGGATAATAAAACAGGGATACAAACTTCTATGGGTCGTGGAATCAGTGCCACTTGGATACGAGCAAGAACAGTGACTGTCTGATCACAGCAATGGATGGATTAAGTGCCAAGAAAAGTGGTGAAAGAAAGTTGGTGACAATGCAGGCAAGTTGCTTGCGCCATCATGACATAACATTAACAAAACAAAACATGTTTGCATATTAAGGTTGAATGAGATGTAAAAGCCCAAATCATATGAATTGGTAGGCTACTGTGCGACCGCATCGCGCAAGCAGTTCCCTTGCGCCCACTTTATTCATTTTATTTTTTGGCAAGCCCTCTGAGTCTGCACGAGTAGATTAATAACCCTAATATAGACATTATTTTGTTAATTATAAAAACAGTAACAGATTGCATCTGTGATAAAGTGGAAGAAGTGCAGCGCTATAATAACATAAAACAGTTTAATAATCGGCACGTAGAGAGCAAAGACGCGTACACTCAAAGCATATCCCAAGCAGCTGAGACGCTCATGGACCCATTTACTCCCAGATAGCTTTGTGTTTACCCCCAATGCAACGCGAAATATCTAAGATGGCGGTATTTGCGAACTGGGTTGTGGTCTCTAGTCTAGGCTATGGTGTCAGTGTGGTGTGGTTGACTAACAGAGGAGGAGGGGTGAAGGTTGGTTGTCATGACTACGTGGCTCAGTGCCAGCGGGGCACACAGATAGCATCAGAACAGACATTCCTGTGCACTTATGATAGGTCAGTATAGCCTATGCCAGTGTTCCTCAACCACTGGTCCTGGGGACCTTTGGTGTGCCCCTGAGAAGGGTCAAGTGTGCCCCTTGAAACTGCTTGAAAGCCAGTATTGTATTTATCATTTTAAAAATGATTTAAACTAGTGAAAACAGCCAATCTACAAGCACACAACGCCTCACGGTGCGAGGCGTTGTGTGCTTGTAGATCTGCTGTTTTCACTACTGTTGTGCGACAGCCTTGTATGATGAAGCAGGGCTTTACTTTGCGAAGAAACGTACAAATGTGAAACTTGGAGATACAAGGTTTCTTCCCGACAGTGATATTTACAGCCCTGTATTATGTTGGTGTGCCCATGGATTCTTGGGACATGAAAAGTTGTGCCCATGCAGAAAAAAGGTTGAGAAACACTGGCCTATGGGATGATAACAGAGCCTCCTGATAGGTCAGTATAGCCTATGGGATGAAAACAGACTTCTTAAACATCTAATTTATGTTTCTTGGATTTTTCATTTATTTATTTTATTAATGAATTGACTTAGTAATAACAATTCAAAACAAAATGTAGGAAGCCCAAAATCAAGGGACCCATTGAAATGTGTGCGTGACCCACAAATGGGTCCCGACCCAGTGTTTGGGAACCTATGCTATAAAGCACTTCAGTAATTGTACTGAGGCGCTAAATAGCACCTCAACCACCCCAAAGAACCACTGAAGAACCCTGAGGTGCTATATAGCACCACCATTTGACAAGGTGCTATGTAGTACTTTTAAATATTGGTGCTTTATAGCACCTTTAAATATTGGTGCTATATAGCACATATTGGTACTATATAGCAGGGGTTTTCAAAGTGGGTGACGGGGCGGCAGTTCAGGGGTGCCGCGAGATCATTGATAATATTTGGAATTTATTCGGACACTTGAAAAAATATTTATATATTTAGTATAATTTTAAACTTGAAGTACAAAGTTATTTTCAGTCAGTTCTAACCAAAATGGCTGTTATCTCAACGTTTTCCTCACAACATAATCACTAAACTATCATCACTGTCGGGCAGAAACCTTGTATCTCCTCGATCTACAAGGTGCTTGTAGATCTGCTGTTTTCACTAGTTTAGTACATTTTATAGATATGTATGTCCAAAACGAACGGTTTTGGACATACAAGGTTTCCACCCGACAACGAGGATATGCTATACATATAAGGTGCTGGGAGTGAAAATTATAATGTAGGGGTGCCTCAGATTAAAAGAAATATTCATGGGGTGCCCTGAGACAAAAATGTTTGGGAGCCCCTGCTATATAGCACATATTGGTGCTATATAGCACATATTGGTGCTATATAGCACATATTGCTGCTATATAGCACATATTGCTGCTATATTATTGGTGCTATATAGCACATATTGCTGCTATATAGCACATATTAATAATACTCATTAAGTACATTCATTCCCAAGACCCCAGGGGTAATTCCCTTTTTCTCTCTCATTTGCAAATGGGTGGGTGACGTGACGTAGGGTTTTCGCTGTCCTCAGTGTCAAACATGTATAAATAAAAAATATATTTGTCAAAAACCTTCTGAATATTGTGCAGGACATTAAGCTTTATGTGAACTTACTCAAGATTAAAACATTTCATTCCTCATTCAGAATTCTCAACCAAACATGGCAAAACTCATATGGTGTGACTGTCCCGACCTTGTTTCTCAAAGTGGGAACTTGAATAAAACTAAGAAAAATAATTGCTAAAATTCATTTAAAAATGAATTTAGGCTCACAAAAATGTCTATTTGTGAGCCTATATCTTTTCAAAGTCAAAGCATAATGTTTTCAGTCATTTCTGATCAAAAAGATTTTGTCCCCCAAACCAAAATCATTTGGTGTGACACTAGTTTGGAAAAATTAAACAGGCAATTATTTGGACACCTATTCGCTAGAGAGGTCCTTCTTCTGTAAGGCTATTCAGCACTCCCAGCACAACTGCAAGACAGGTGTCTGAGGTGAGTTATGATTTTAACATTTTCATTAAATGCCATCTTGTTGAAACTTTGACAAGTGTGGCACTTCTGGATGTCTGTTGGTGTGACACCTTTTCATTAAAAAAAGCTTAAGGTTTTTGAAGTTTTGGTCATAATTCCATGTAGATCTAGGTTGCTTTGTTATAGCTAGCATGTTGTTAACATGCTAATGTGTACATAGTAGCCTCAAGGTAAACCTAAATGGAGAAAACGTAATATGGTGTGACACGTCATCATAATGGTGTGACATGTCTGCTTGTCACGCCATATGACTTGATTGTCACACCATATGATATATACTGTATTTTCCTACAGATATAACAATAAATATCAAAGTCCCATGTTTCTTTTGTCCATTTAAACATTTGTTTTAAACATTTTTACATAAAATTTAATTTAGATTCATTCAGTGATACTTCAAATTCATCAGACAGAGCAGAAACCCCTTCACAGAAACCTTAACATATTGTTTCAATCTAAACAATATTTTCTCTTCGTCTTAAACTATACATTCCATTGTCATCGATTCATTCCTTTTCATTCCATTGTCATCGATTCATTCCTTTTCTTCCTTAACTAAGTGGTGGCCCATCTGCGGAACTGCCCCCTTCCCAGCTCAGCTGCAGGCCCAAAACAGCTTCCGGAGCTCAGTGAGTATATGCTTGGCAAACTTGAGCACCTGCTAGTAATTACATTTTACTACTAAGAACAATCTACCTGACAAATAAATGACATTTAAATGTCTCCTCCTGAAGGTCTTCTACTCAGGTGCTGGACACAAGTGCATCTATTGGAGAGGCCCAAGCTGAGGATTCAGACACCTCTTCAGATGAATACACACAAGGACAGTTGGTCATAATCAAATATGAGGGAAAGCCATGTGTGGGGCAGATTGTTACCATTAATAAGGAGGGGCTAGAGATAAACTGCATGAATCAAATTGGAAAAATTAAAAATGGTTTTGTCTGGCCAAAGGGGCGAGACTGCATTTTCTACGAAGAGCAGGAAGTTGTCTGTGGCATAGCAGATCCGCAACAAGGCAGCCGGTTTGCTACCCTCACCAAATATGACTGGCTGATGTACAATACAGTCTACTCTAAATGTCTTGTCTTGTCTTGTCTTGTCTTGTCTTGTCTTGTCTTGTCTTGTCTAATCTAATCTAATGCTTTTGTACTTTCACTCACTGGACTGGACAGTGTTAAGGTAGGACCCGAGACAAAAATAGCGAAAATAGCTGATCTACAAGCTCTCAACGTGTCGTGCTGCGAGAGCTTGTAGATCACACGCTATTTTCGGAGTTGCGCAACCCAGCACTCTTTAGCTAGTGGAGATGTGGTGTAATGTCATGATTCCTAAATACATTTTTTCAATACAAAATGCTGTGTTCAAGTTCAGGAGACTTCGGAAAAAACCAATTCACCTGAATGCTGAGTTCTGTTTCCACTAATTGGTGTTAATAAGATGTTGCCTTGGCTCCCAGTGTGGCTATGCACCTTATTGTCTCTTTAAGATCCTTCTGCCGTGGGCCGGCAGAAGACTTAGTTGTGCGTAGCATTCCTGTGCACATCCTCATCATCCCTCTACTACAATTCTTTGTTATCCCATGTTAAAGCCCCACAATAATATCCTGTTCCGAAATATTAAGGCCATGTTATTTAATGTTAAAGCAATTTTACTGTTGCTGTTTTTCCTGGGTAATTGTTTAATCAATCAGTAAAGTTCAGTACTCACTAATAGGTAGGTTAAAACACAATTTGCTTTGACACATGAAGATATAATCATACGGTGTGACACTAAATCATTTGGTGTGACATTCCAAATAGTGAAAAATCATACCTTTATTAATGATGAAACCAAAAAAGATTTTATGGATTACATAGAAAATAGTATCAGGAAGAGTCACAAATATTTGTGTAATTTTAGAGAAAGTTTTGTCAGAATAAATTTAAAATATGTTGAAAGATTGACAACATGGGCCTCACACAGAGTGTTGATTATGAGAAAAAAAAAATACAGATTTAATTAATTTTCACAAAACTATAGTGGATCACAGGTTAGTTATGATAAAGGACTTTGATAAAGTGAGTAACTTAAGAAAGGTGTACTCCATTTTCATTTTATGAACAATTATTGTCATGTCACACCATATGACGATTTTAGGCACAAGTACAACAAACTGCTGAATAAAGTCTGATTCCAATAAAATATCTAAAAACAAAATGTGTTTCCATAAAGTTGAGAGTGAGTAGAACAAAAGTAAATCATTTTTATGCCTGCTATTTAAAGTTTTTTTAAAAACACATTTTTGGGGGCTTCACGTCCCTGACTCAAATCCAGTGGGTCTTTAACAACCAAAATACCCATACCAGGCATGCATGTACCCAAGATCATGACATCAAGCTCCACATATCCTAGATAAGGAATTTCCAGAATCCATTTGCAGCTTTAAGACCCAACCATTCACAGTTTTGAAGGCTACCGTCTCTCAATGAAGCAAAATGTGCATTAAAATAACTCTCTGTAATAGTCGTTACCATAGACCCAGTATCAATTAATGACTGGACTGAGACCCCACCCATGGAAACCTCCATATTATGACAGGTACCGATAAGGCGTTTAAGTTTACTTACATTTGGCATGTTACTTGAAAGAGAGCCCAGGAGCCCATCTCCCAGTGTGTGGCTCTGCACACTGGGGGGCTCTAGTTTCCCCACTGTTCGGTTGGCCTAGGTGCAGGGCTCTGCACACTGGGGGGCTCTAGTTTCCCCACTGTTCGGTTGGCCTAGGTGCAGGGCTCTGCACACTGGGGGGCTCTAGTTTCCCCACTGTTCGGTTGGCCTAGGTGCAGGGCTCTGCACACTGGGGGGCTCTAGTTTCCCCACTGTTCGGTTGGCCTCGGTGCAGGGCTCTGCACACTGGGGGGCTCTAGTTTCCCCACTGTTCGGTTGGCCTCGGTGCAGGGCTCTGCACACTGGGGGGCTCTAGTTTCCCCACTGTTCGGTTGGCCTAGGTGCAGGGCTCTACACACTGGGAGGCTCTAGTTTCCCCACTGTTCGGTTGGCCTAGGTGCAGGGCTCTGCACACTGGGGGGCTCTAGTTTCCCCACTGTTCGGTTGGCCTAGGTGCAGGGCTCTGCAGTGCACACTGGGAGGCTCTAGTTTCCCCACTGTTCGGTTGGCCTCGGTGCAGGGCTCTGCACACTGGGGGGCTCTAGTTTCCCCACTGTTCGGTTGGCCTAGGTGCAGGGCTCTGCACACTGGGGGGCTCTAGTTTCCCCACTGTTCGGTTGGCCTCGGTGCAGGGACAACAGCCGGACAATAACGAGCAATATGGCCTGGAGCATTACACCTTATACAAATAGGCTGACCATCTGCAGTTCTTCTAAATCGAGGGGCCCGGCTAGTTGATCTGTCAACATTAGACATGGTCCTTGATGACACCAATGCTTTTGTTATCGTGTCTAGCAGACTTTGTTGTGCCGCAATCAATGCTTTAAGCTCGTATAATTCAGAGTGTTCCCCCCTTGCTGTTTCACATACAACTCCAACTTTGGCTTCACTAGACACAGGTAGTTGTTTAAGCCTGGATTTAAATGAAGGGCCATCACCCTCGGTTACCCACTGCATGGCCTCTTTACGCACATCCAGTAATGACCAGTCTACATGTTGACGTACCAACCCTTTTAGTTCACGGCTCAATATGCAGTCCCGGACCCCTTCACAAAATTGGTCTCGAAGCACCACCTTGGGGTTAGAAACAGCATTCACATTACTCTTGGTCACTTGGTCCATGAGAATCATTAAGGCATGTGAATACTCTAAAAGAGACTCCCCCTCAACTTGTTTACGGTTAAAAAAAAATCTTTGCAAAGAGATATGAGAATAAGATGAACCATACAATTCTCTCAAAACATAAAAAATCTGATCAGCATCGTCACGCACCACAGAGGATTGATATTTGATCTCAATACGTGCCTCACCATCTAACTGGTTAAACACAAAGAGGGCCTTTTCTTTTCCAGTTAATCGTTTAGTTTGAGCATGGTTTTCAACCTCTTCTATCCACTCTTCTATGGGAAGGGAATCAGCACTGTCCAAGTTGCCATAAAACTTGTGGCACTTACGGTCCTGCTGAAGGTACACAACCCTTTCTGGCACCACAGGGTTTGATGCTGGCAGCTCTGATGAGGCCGACGCACTGCCTGCCCGCACCTCCTGGAGATGACTGACTTGGACCTCCAACTCCTCCACACGTTCCTCCATTTCCAAAGCCTGTGGATAATCTTCAGCAGAAGAGATTTGAAAGGCCCCCTAAATCCTCCTGGCTGGGGTGGTAGCCCACCGCTGCCCCCTACTGTCCCTTTTACAAACAAAAAAACTAAAAAAAAAACTAAATCTGGCTACTTCCCAATTCTATTGCTCTCCAAACCAATCAAGCACCGTCTTGCCAGACAACGCCAAATGTAACAGTGTGAATAGACAACGCCACCCTTTAGTTGGCTGGAGTTAAAGGGAACTCAAATCAATGCATATAACCCGTCAACACTTAAAGGTTTCCCCATCAGGGTGTCAAATGAATGACAAATAAACTGTGTATAAAATAATAGTACAATGGTACTGATCTTTATTTATACAAAAAGGTTTTAAGAGAGCATTAGAAAGGTAACTGAGTCCTATTAAAATAGCATTTAGTAGGGAACAATATCTTGATTGTGGGAACCTGGGCGCTCCAGCGGACCCATAAGCATTGGACAAAATCAGTAGTATACAGCAAGTGGAACAGGCTAGATGTGATTTACCATAGTAATTAAATATTAATCTGGGGACCCCCCAAAATATTTTGGTGACCCCCCCCCCCCCCCCAGCTGATTAAAAAAAAGAAAAAAAGTGTTGTGCGTCGTTCATTTCTCTAAAAGTTCACCCGAAAGTGCGTCTCTTCCGGGACTCGGGTTAGGTCACGTGACAACACATGCAGTTACCACCAAAGCCTCCTGATAGGCCAGTATGAACCTACTGGACCAAAGCCTACACACAAAAAAAATATATAAAAAAAACATGGGGATGCTTTTTTGATAATGTTTTCAAATAATAACAATTCAAAACAAAATGTAGGAAGCCCAAAATCAAGGGACCCATTAACGCTTCCAGTGCCAGCCCCTAGATGGCGCCGTTAGAATGCCAGACTTTCTCCCATAGGGAACTGCATTAGCATCCGGGGGCTCACGTTGCAGTGACGCGCGTGCTCACGGTCGTGCACGTCATGGAAAGGTCCCGGATGATAATGCTACAGAATAGCTATTCGCATTTTGTCATTTTAAAGATCATTTTTCGGCGATTTCGCCGTAAATAAACCTCGGCGCGCATCCCTAAAAACACAATCCAGAGATATGGCCCTTCAAAGATGTGGTGTTTCATTGGATTCGGCGGCGATTCGTGGCGCCGTTCGCGGCTAACGGCCGGCATTGGCGGCCCCCGGATTTGGAACACTGGATTTTAAATTTAGGCTCAGGCTTCAGAAGGCATCGGATCATTTTATTCATTTCATTAAAAAAGCCGAACATGTTCGGGATAGGCACACTGGACTACGTTCCGGAAGCGGCGCTGAACATTCGGTGAACATTGGGGGGCTCAAAAATGTATTTTAAACCATTTTTAATGGAATATATCGTCGGACCATGTAAAATGGCTAGCTGGCTAGCGTAGGACAAGCCAGGACCACCCACGGCTCTACAAGCAGCTCAGGGTAAGTAAAATAATAAAAGAAAAGTTGTATTGGACTGAAATAAAGCCGAACATGTTCGGGATAGGCACTGTATGTGTTAAAATGTGTGCGTGACCCACAAATGGGTCCCAACCCAGTTTTTGGTAACTTATGCTATAAAGCACTTCAGTAATTGTACTGAGGCACTAAATAGCACCTCAACCACCCCAAAGAACCACTGAAGAACCCTGAGGTGCTATATAATAATAAATAATAATAATAACTTGCATTTATATAGCGCCTTTCATAAACCCAAGGCGCTTTACAAAACTCTATACAAACAACAAAACAAAACTAAGTGCCATAAGCCTGAGTGAATAGGTGTCTTTTCAATGCAGCCTTAAAAGAGTCCAGTGTTGGAGCATGGCGAATCTCCAATGGTAGAGTGTTCCACAGGGTGGGGGCTGCCACACTGAAGGCTCTGTCGCCTAAGGTTCGCTTCTTTGCATTGGGAACAGAGAGGAGGTCCAAGTCTGCAGACCGCAGAGTCCGTGATAGAGTAGGTTTATCATGGAGGAGGTCTGAGAGATATTGTGGAGCCAGGGCGTTTTGACACTTGTAGGTGAGAAGGAGGAGTTTGTAGTTGATGCGATATTTAACAGGAAGCCAGTGCAGTTGTTTACGGGTGGGGGTGATGTGCTGCCAGGGCTTGGTGCGGGTGAGAACTCTGGCAGCTGAATTTTGGACATACTGGAGCCTATCCAGGTACTTGTTTGGGACCCCGAACAGGACTCCGTTGCAGTAGTCCAAACGAGATGTCACAAAGGCATGAATGAGGGTCTCTGCCACGGAATCAGAGAGTAATGGACGGAGCCTGGAGATGTTCTTGAGGTGGTAAAAGGCCGATTTGGTTATGGACTTGATGTGTGACTGATATATATATGTGCTATATAGCACCACCATTTGACAAGGTGCTATATAGTACTTTTAAATATTGGTGCTTTATAGCACCTTTAAATATTGGTGCTATATAGCACATATTGGTACTATATAGCAGGGGTTTTCAAAGTGGGTGACGGGGCGGCAGTTCAGGGGTGCCGCGAGATCATTGATAATATTTGGAATTTATTCGGACACTTGAAAAAATATTTATATATTTAGTATAATTTTAAACTTGAAGTACAAAGTTATTTTCAGTCAGTTCTAATCAAAATGGCTGTTATCTCAACGTTTTCCTCACAACATAATCACTAAACTATCGTCACTGTCGGGCAGAAACCTCGTATCTCCTCGATCTACAAGGTGCTTGTAGATCTGCTGTTTTCACTAGTTTAGTACATTTTATAGATCTGTATGTCCAAAACGAACGGTTTTGGACATACAAGGTTTCCACACGACAACGAGGATATGCTATAAATATAAGGTGCTGGGAGTGAGAATTATAATGTAGGGGTGCCTCAGATTAAAAGAAATATTCATGGGATGCCCTGAGACAAAAATGTTTGGGAACCCCTATAGCACATATTGCTGCTATATAGCACATATTGCTGCTATATAGCACATATTGCTGCTATATAGCACATATTGGTGCTATATAGCACCAAAAAACGGTTGCCCTATGATTACAAGCCAAAGAACCACTTTTGGTGCTACATAGCAACGTTTGTTTTTAGAGTGTATGGGATGATAACGGTAATTTCTCAACTTTTGTGGCTGTTCAAAACAGACAGATTACAACAGTACTTTTCGGGGGATGCTTTTTTGATAATGTTTTGAAATAATAACAATTCAAAACAAAATGTAGGAAGCCGAAAATCAAGGGACCCATTAAAATGTGTGTGTGACCCACAAATGGGTTTTAATTGAGAACTAAAGTGAACAATTAAGTGAGAAATTGTACATTGTGGGCTACAGCTGCATGCACTCTTTTTTAACGTTTTTGAAAAAACCTTTGAGAATTAGTTATTTAAAGTTATTTGGCAGAATCAGCCTCTGGTCTTAATAACTAAACTTATTTTTTTACAAATCAATCATGTCTCTCACAGACACATGTTATATAAGGCCTATATTCTTACCAGACTTCTTCTGTGGTTGTTTCTGAACAGAAGTCCAGGTCTCCGCGTTCTCGTACTGTACATCATCTTCAGGAGTCGCGTTGTCTTCAGGAGTCACGTTATCTTCAGGAGTCGCGTTGTCAATGTCATCGTAATCGTCTTCCTCTAGGATCTCAATGCTGTCGGAATGAAAAGCCACGGCCATTTCTTCTACCTTTTATGACTTTAATTAATCTGGATAAAGAGTTTGGTTGGTAACGTTTCACGACGTCCTCACAGCGCGCTGAAGAGAAGAGAAGTTGTGCCGATGACGCTGTGCTCTTTCTTTTATTAGTTCTGTGGCTCGATCAATCTTCCTCTTTTACGTGTTTCGTCTTCTCATGCGGTCACATTCAGTGGTGTAATGTACCCTAACCCTTGAGTACATTTACTCAAGTGCTGTACAATTAAATATTTTTTTTCTCCATTTATTTGTATTTTTTTTACTTCTACACAACTACACCTCAGAGGCAAATATGATACTTTTTACTATTTGAAAACCTCTGGTTATTTTATAGATTTAGATTTAATATTATTATAAAAATACGTTAACCACTTCAGCCCTGGATTTCAGCCATTGGAAAATAGCAGATCTACAAGCTCACAGTGAATTGAGATGCAACGTTTTGCATAATATGTGTTTATTATTCTCATATGCACGTCAGCTAGAGCAGCAGTGACCCCCACGTAATAATCATATTTGAACTGGGGACCCAATGATCATACTTTAACTGGAGACCCCACCCCCCCCCCAAAAAAAAAAAAAAAATCTCTCTCTCACACACACACACACACACACACACACACACACACACACACACACACACACACACACACACACACACACACACACACACACATATGAGGCACTCCCTTTTCACTAGTAATTTAAAGTTCTACATGTTAAAAAGGTTGGTTTCAAGTCAATGGGAAAATGTATTCACTAATAAATTAATATAAATTAAACACAACATAGCAAGCGATTCCTGATAAAGCTGGTCGCTTTAAGTGTGTGGGAGTATCGTGACAAACTTTGGGTTGCTCTTTTTTGCATTTTCCCATTGAAGAAGGAAAATGTACTCACTAATAAATTAATATAAAATATAGCTGCAAGCAGCGATAAAGTGTCCAAGGCATAAAAAGCAGGAAAGCAAAAAGGCATCAAGGGAAAGCAAAGAAGAATATCAAAGAAAAACTAGAAGCAGTGTTCTTCCGAACAGGACTCCGGCAGGTCAGGTAGGTTTTTTTTTGGCCTAGTGGTGACTCTATAATAGGCCAAAGTGAAAAGGGTGCCACGTGTTCTTGGGCCTTTCACGGCAATCGGACGCTGCATGCGGGATTTGAACCATATTGTTCCAAAAATGTGTTTTGCAAAAATTGACCCGCTGGTGGCACTATAACAGAACAATGTGAGAAGGGTGGCATCTGTTCCTTGGCCTAGTGGGAATGTGTGTGCAAAATCTCACTCACATTGCAGGCTGCGTTTGAGACATTTTGTTCAAAAAGGAGCAATCCTGCAAACCTTGGAATTCAATGTTAGCCAATTAGATAGAATATGATATCTGACAAATCCGTCATGATTACATCACTGTAGAGATACTGTGTACTGATTTGTGTGATTTTCGGATAAAATCTGAAGGAGTAATATCGAAGAATGTGTTTTACATACTATAAGTCGGCCTTCTGGTGGCACTATAAATGGCAGATGTGAAAAATGCAGGGCACAGGTTTTTCCTTGGCCTCTGGGAAGTGTGCATACAAAGTTTTATGCTAATCGGTGGTTATAGGTAAAAGCACAAATTGGCCTCTACACAACATGTATGCAAAAGACTGTAGGCCTATATGCAACAGACATAAAAAACTGTGATACTATGCACCTGGACAGTTTGATGATACATATAGTAAGCCTTGCTGAGAAGACCATATGAATCGGCCGATCTCATAGGGCAGGAGCCTATCTCCTGTTTCTGTAGCATAAGGCAGCTTGATGTACAAGTACACCCCCTGGACATGACGCTAGTATGTTGCAGGGAGTTACCCCCAATCCAACCCTTGATGCTGAGTTTCAAGCAGGGAGGCACTGGGTCCCATTTTTTAGAATCTTTGGTATGACACGACCCGGGTTTGAACCCGGATCTCCCAGTCTCAGGGCAGACACTCAAACCACTAGGCCACTGAGCTGGTACATGATATCAATGCAATCCTTGGAAATCACAACATAGGTGTAGACATGACAGTTTGTATTATAATGCTTGTTTCAGGAGTTATGATGCAAAATACATTATTTTAGTACAGGAGATAATAAGAGCAATTGTTCACTTGGTGATACAAGCGTGGAAATTGGTACACATCATCTTTGGAGGCCACTCTTCGAATTAAGAAACCGAGCCACTTGAAAATCAAAGATGGTGGCCCCCGAAATCCAAGATGTCCGTCCGAAAACGTGGTTTTTCCTTTATAACTCCAAATGCATTGATTTTAAGACCCATACATGTATTAAAGTTGAATATAAAGTTGGGCATTGTGGATATTTTGGTACCAAGTAAATGCCTGTATCTATTTCAGTTCTTGAGATAAAGCATATAGGTACACCTGAGTCTGTAAAAGTACCTATATCTCAAAAACTGTAATAGATAAAATCAATGCATTTGGAGCTGGAAAGGGAACCACAAGTTGAGCTGGTTCTCTTTTCAGGTCATATCATCCTCCTGTGGACATGCTAGGCTTTGTACCTTAGGCACCGTGCCAACATTGGCACAGGGGAGGGTGATCACATTATTCATGCCATGGAGACTTGAGTTAAAAAATAAATGTATTTGTCGAATTCCTAAGTCAATAATTTGATTACAATAAATGTACCCCCATTGACTCCGAATGGGGACCCAAATGCATTTGGGTCCCCATTCGGAATCAATAGATAAAAAGTCATTTTGGGGGTGAACTACTCCTTTAAGTGCTGGAAAGCATGTTTGTCACTTTAGATTTGAACCACTTTAACCATTGTTTTATATACTTTGCTATTCGAAGATAGTAGACCTACAAGCTCATAGCGCGGCACTCTACTCGGTGGTAAATCTGCTATTTTTTAAATGACCTTTAGAGTGAACCCCCGCAAGGACCCCTGGGGGTCCCCGGACCCCACTCTGAGCACCATTGAGAATATATTCTTTCATGTACCGTAACAGCTTTTCTAGGATGTCAGCAGAGGTGGAAGTGGAAGGTAGAAATGAGCTGAAAGGGAACCACAAGTTGAGCTGCTTCCCTGTTCAGGTCATTTCATCCTCCTGCTCTCTTCAGAGCTCCCCAGGGCACCTTGCCTTCTTCTGTGGAGGTTTACCGTCATAACACGCTGGGCTTTGTACCTTATTATTAGTTTACCATGAGAAATGTCACAGCTTGTCTCTGTGAAGCTGTGTGTGTACACATTTTTGAAGCGGTGAAAACCGCTTCCAATGAGTGGCTTTGTGTGTCCCACGCCCATATATGGTCATTTTAGTCCAGAATGAACAGGCTTTTTCAAAAACAGAATGTCTGTTTAATTACCATATTTGGTGATCTCAGTCCAGAATGAACAGGGTTTTTCCTGTCCCGTACGTCCAGAATATCAGTCCAGAATGAATAGGCTTTTTCAAAAAGCAAAATGTGTGTCCCATGTCCATATATGGTCATTTCAGTTCAGAATGAATAGGCTTTATCTGTCCTGTACGTCCAGAATATGTGTGCGGTGTCCCTCCCGGTCAGATGAATGGATACTTTGAGGATTGGTCAAGCTTCACATGATAATTTGCCTTCAGGTTTTATCTGTCTTGTACATGCAATAGGTCTCACCTATTGCAGCAATGACAAATAGCCGCATAAGAGCAAAAGCAAAGGCACAATAAGAATATACAGATGCTAACAGAATGGTAAAAAGGAGCATTAAGGCAGACAAGAGTAAATACATTGAAAATCTAGCAGAAGTTGAAAATGTAGTAGGCCACAAAGATAACAGAAACTGAAATAATTATAGAGGGATGCAGTTGACAAACAACTAAGAGACCAGCAAGCAGGATTTTTTATATATTTTCTTAAAACCTATTATACCGGCTGTCATACCGGCTCTCCAGACAATTCTATACTAAGATTCACCGCTTCACTTCGAACCGAGGTTTGATTTTTTGTCTATGGGTTGGTTCCCTTGACACATCACTGTGACATCACAGGTGATATCACAGGTGACAGGTGACTATGTAAAAGTCCATATATGGTAGAATCCCTTTTATGCCCATATATGAAGATCCCTGATGATCATCGATATACAGTACATCACTGTCCAGATGGCCAAGGCATGGCCCATATCTGTGTGGCTGGTTCAGATAGGGATCTCCATGTATGGGCATAAAAGAGATGCACTATATACAGTACATGGATCTCCATTTATGGGTAACTGGTCCGATATACATCACTGGCCAGATGGCCAAGAATTGGCGCGATGTCACCCTGAGGCGTCTTACTAGTTAGATTAGAATGAGGGGAGGCAACCTTAGGCACAGGGGAGGGTGATCACTGGAGGACTGAGCATTGGTTCAACCTCCCGTTGGTTTGACCAGGTTAGCGTTCACCAAGTTAGCATTCACCAGTGACGGCAGGTTAGCATTTCACTAGCTTAGCATTCACCAACGTCGGCACGAGGTGGTCGGACCAACGGGAGGTCGAACCAATGCCACGTTACCAATCACTGGCACACTGGCATAAGTGTGAGAGAGGATTTGTCTTTTATAACTACATCGAATGAAGCTGTGAGGAAAAGAAACAAAACGAGAAAGAATACCCCTGTACACCTATTGTCGTGCACTAGACCTCTGGGAGATGTAGTTTATCCTGTTACAATGCACTATAGACCTCTGGGAGATGGAGTCTATCCTGTTACATTGCACTATAGACCTCTGGGAGATGGAGTTTATCCTGTTACAATTCACTATAGACCTCTGGGAGATGGAGTCTATCCTGTTACAATGCACTATAGACCTCTGGGAGATGTAGTCTATCCTGTTACAATGCACTATAGACCTCTGGGAGATGGAGTCTATCCTGTTACTATGCACTATAGACCTCTGGGAGATGGAGTCTATCCTGTTACAATGCACTATAGACCTCTGGGAGATGGAGTCTATCCTGTTAGAATGCACTATAGACCTCTGGGAGATGTAGTCTATCCTGTTACAATGCACTATAGACCTCTGGGAGATGGAGTCTATCTGTTACAATGCACTATAGACCTCTGGGAGATGGAGTCTATCCTGTTACAATGCACTATAGACCTCTGGGAGATGGAGTCTATCCTGTTACAATGCACTATAGACCTCTGGGAGATGGAGTCTATCCTGTTACAATGCACTATAGACCTCTGGGAGATGTAGTCTATCCTGTTACAATGCACTATAGACCTCTGGGAGATGGAGTCTATCCTGTTACTATGCACTATAGACCTCTGGGAGATGGAGTCTATCCTGTTACAATGCACTATAGACCTCTGGGAGATGGAGTCTATCCTGTTACAATGCACTATAGACCTCTGGGAGATGGAGTCTATCCTGTTACAATGCACTATAGACCTCTGGGAGATGGAGTCTATCCTGTTACAATGCTATAGACCTCTGGGAGATGGAGTCTATCCTGTTACAATGCACTATAGACCTCTGGGAGATGGAGTCTATCCTGTTACAATGCTATAGACCTCTGGGAGATGGAGTCTATCCTGTTACAATGCACACCTAAAGATTAAACAATTACTTCCACGCTTTTTCAGAAATATGTGTGTTGTGAGCTTGTAGATCGGCTATTTTAAAACATCCAAAGTATAAAATAGAGTTAAGGGCCTTTCATACGGAGCACGGTTGCCGCGTCCTAGTAATTCATTTTCAATGAGAGGCGGGCGGTTATTTTGGCTGCGCGGAGAGGTTTAGGGGCGGCGAGGCGAGCGGGCGCGGTCCTGTGAAATTCCCGTGCGCGTGCTCGTTCGTGCATGCGCTCGCAGGCGGCGAGAGCTGGATCGTGGTCAGCTTTTTTCCCGCTTGCCGGCTGACGCGCAGGAGGACTACAACAATGGCTGCTAGGCGTAATATCGCCCGGCGTTTAGGCCAATTGGTGGAGTGATTGTGTTTCTGTCTCCAGATGAGAGGCCGCGGTGCGGTCTGTCAAAGAGAAATATGGCGTCCAATCCAAGGTGACGAGTAGTAGATGTTCCGTTTATTTAGAGACAATAGCAACAAGTCCATTTAAAACAGCATATGCAGCACAAGTCTAAAGCCTTCTCTGTCCTCAGCCTTGTGCCTTGGTACAGACAGAGAGAGGCCGAGCTGGAAAAGAGGCCGAGCTGGAAAAGTGGCATTTAACATGTGTCAGACATGTGCCGTTCCAAAATGGCATATGCCGTTCCCAAATTGGCATATGCCATTCCGAAAAGTGGCATTTTGCTTGTGCCTGGCATGTGCCGTTCCGAAATGGCATAAGCCGTTTCCAAAACGATATATGCCGTTCTGAAAAGTGGCATCAAAAAGTGACATTTGGCATGTGACGATTCCAAAATGGCATATACCGTTTCCAAAATGGCATATGCAGTTCCGAAAAGTGGCTTTTGACATATGCCGTTTCCAAAATGGCTATTATGCCATTTCCAAAAAGCATGTTAGCCACTCAAAAAATGCAATATGGCCACCATAAAAAATTAAAAAAATGGGGTCCCATTGACTTAACTATAAGGGAAAAAAATACAAAAAAAAAACGCTTAAGTAGCTTGTGAGGAGTCAAACATTTTTTTCCCCATGATTCTGAATCCAATGCAAGCATTTTTATTGCACGAAAAAATTCTTTGTGCTAAAACGGCCCCCACAAAACTATGGTTTAGTGATGAGTCATCACTTTCGACAGTTTTGTGGGAGCCGTTTAGCCCAAGGAATGTTTTTCGTGCAAAACAAATGCTTGCAATGGATTCAGAATCATGAACAAAAAAATAAAACTAGTTTGACCCCTCACATTCTACATAAAGCAGTTTTTTTGTTTTTTTCCCTGTTAAGTCAATGGGTCCCCAACTTTTTTTGAAAAATGGTGGCAATAATGCATTTCTTTGAGTGGCAAAACAAATCAATAAATGACATCCAACTGTGCTTTAGTGTAAAGCACAGTTGAAAATAGCAGATCTAGAAGCTCACAATGCGTCACAGTGCAAAATCAGCCATTACAACGCCCATTAAGGCCCACCAAAATACATTTTAGTCGACTAAATCAGTGGTTCTCAAACGTTTTGGGCTTCAGCACCCCCTTTTCCTGATTTCTGAATCCAAGTATCCCCTTTAAATCGACAACATTTTGATCGAAATATACTGACATCTAAAAAAAAAAAAACACACACACTTTTTATGTCAATATGTTGAAAATAAAAGTAACTTTGTTTTCTATTCAGTAACATTTGCTAGTCAGAATTCTTAACTTGTTTTAAAGACCCACTCCGGCCAAATCATGTTTTTCTTTTTAGTATTTAATATGTTTTTGGAGCTTTTCTATGAAAATATTAGTGGTATTTGTCACTCAGCATTGCTATAAAGCATCTAATTGCAATTGAGACCCAAAAATGGCCTTCATTGGCCCGCCCCTATGACAGCAGGTTTGACACACAGTTCCATTTGTGATGTCATCCAGGCCCAGCCAGGGACAGGCCAATCACGTCCTCTTCAAAGAGCTTAGTCCCCTCCCATCTCACATGTTTATGCATGCACATAGTCAGCCTCTGATTGGGAAACATACCAGGAAAAGATCAGGATCAGGAAGTACAGTAAATAGTACAACACACATAACTACACTGTGAGCTTGTAGATCAATGTAAAAAGTTAAAAACATAATTTTTCAAAAGATTTGCACAGAACACAATTAAATGTTTTCTATCCCTGCCTACATCAAAAAATATATATATGAAAACTAGGTTACAATATTTACATTGCAATTCATAATAACTTAGAAATTCTAATGATAATAAACATATAGCAGACATTAAAAAATAGGTTATAGGCCTATTCAAAATGAGCCCTGATAAGGCATAATTAGTCTAATATTGCAATTGGGGGTTGATAACAGGGATGGGGCATAATATTAGGTGTGACATACTGTAGTGGAATATTAATAGATCCTGGCATTCTAAATGAGGGGTAAAGATTAGGTTTCCATAAGTTCATTTAGGAACATTTTCAGGGTGTGGACGATTCGTAGCATATAGTTTTATTGATCAGAGATTTGTTTTTCTGATAATTAAAACACACGTTGGAGGTGTGGAGGTCTGATAGAAGAGCTGTAGGCTCTCCTATGGGTCAAATCCATCCACCAGTGACATCATCAATGGGGAATCCAAGCTAATCAAAACTGCAGGCTTTCTATTACTGAAAAGTTGCAATATTAAAGTGGAAGCCATTGTTCTCGCGATGAAAAATGTCACTGATTTGACCGGCCCACAGCTCTCCTATGAGACCCAGACTGAGTAGAAAAAATCAAACCTCGGTTCGAAGTGAAGCGGTGAACTTTTATTATATGTGTTCTAGAGTTATGAACTCTGTGATCTATACATTCTTTATATTCTGAATGAATGAATGATTTTATCTGGAGGGCCGAATTTTCATATAACTTGACTGAAATGACCATATATGGACATGGGACACACATTTTGTTTTTGATAAAACCTGTTCATTCTGGACTGAAATGACCATATATGGACGTGGGTGGGACACACAAAGCCACTCCTTGGAAGCGGCTTTCGCTTCAAAATATTGTGCTATTTTATCATGAACAGTGAGGACCTATTATAAAAGACAGGTTTAAAAGTGGTGAAGTCCTCCTTTAAACAGATCACCAATACTGCCTCCTAAACCCTGTGGTCCCATAGGAAACTAGTATATTTGAATTATATTTTAGTTATTATTTTAACTCTACTATTTATTCATTATTTTAATGTATTTTTTCTGGCTTTAATTCTAATCTAAGGTAATTAACTAAGGTAAGTTATTTTATGGTATTCCTTTTAGGTTTAAGTATTAGTTTGTCCCAAAAAACATTAGCAATCAATGCATAATCAATTTCACTTAACCTTTGAAATAACATACCAAATATTCACAATAATCTTCAGTGTTCACCTTATCTTCAGTATTCACACTTTCACTTAATCACTCAAATGCAAAATCAAATCACTATGACTTTATACTTACAGTCTCTTTTCTGACTTAACCTGTTAATAAAACAGGGTCATATTCTTGCAAATTATGCTCACACACTTTAGAATATACAAATAAAACAATGTCTTCATCTTACTACTATACCACCATTAAATCAAATGTCAGATGTCATAGACATCATAAGACTTTACATAAATAACTGAGTAAGCATGTTTGGGCTCTCACAGCATATCACTTTAGCAAAATGTTTGATATAGCCCTATGCCCTATTAGTTATACAAATGAACCAAATGGACCTTTACAGGTCTATTATTATGAGCTAGGGGGTACAAATAAAACTCTTACGGGTCCTTTTGGTTTCTGTTGTTTAGTTTAGTATGTGAACGGTCACAGCTTGTCCGTATGTATACATGTATCTCTGTCTATAACACCTGATACTGCAGTGGTTCTATGGGTTTGTCGCTCTGACATCATGCTCTGACATCACTGTGATGTCACACTTACATAATCCTTTTTATGCCCATATATATGGAGTTCCCTGATGTCATCAATATTAAGCCCATATCTAACAGGACTTCATATGGGAATGCCCATACATGGAGGACAAATCGGCCACATACCACACTAACAGAATCCATATATGGCCAAGACAGATGGCCAAGACAGCCCATATCTGTGTGGCTGGTTCTACAGACAGATCTCCATGTATGGGCATAAGAGGGTATTTGTCAGATGTCATAGACATCATAGGACTTTCACATAACGAATAACTGAGTAAGCATGTTTGGGCTCTCACAGCATATCACCATATACAGTACATGCATCTTCATATATGGGTACCAGGGGTCTCCATATATGGGTAACTGGTCCGATATACATCACTGGCCAGAGATGGCCAAGAATTGTCGCGACATCGCCCTTTAGGGAGAGGTGGTAGCTTAACCACTTGAACCCCATAGGTAACCAGAGTCCCTCAGGGCTCAATACTAGAATTGATTGCTATAAAACCCGGGGTTACAAAAGTAACCTCAAATTATCTGTTTTTTTTTTAATGGGGAAAGCTTCAGCTGAAAATAGTAGATCGACAAGCTCACAACGCGACGCATTGCGCCACGTTGTGAGCTTGTCGATCTGCTATTTTCAGTGGAAGCTTTTCTCATGAAAACGATGCTGGGATTTAAGTGGTTGATAAAGCCGCAAAATGAACACTAATCGTACTATAAACCCCAAACATGCATGCTTACCCTATGACGTCTATGACATCTGACATCATACATACATCCCTTTTATGCCCATGTATGGAGATCCCTGTCTGTAGAACCAGCCACACATACTGTATACGGGCTGTCTTGACCATCTGTCTTGGCCATATATGGATTCTGTTAGTGTGGTATGTGCCCGATGTGGCCTCCATATATGAAGTCCTGTTAGATATATTGATGACATCAGGGAACTCCATAGGCCTATATAGGCATAAAGGGGATTCTGTTAGTGTGGTTCCCCTAACATCACAGTGATTTCAGAATGGCAAACCCTTAGTAAAAAAACTATTACAATTATTAGACTATAACCAGTGGTGCTTTGGTAACTTCTCTCTGGTGGAAAGCTAATTTAGTGCTGTCAAGTGCACGCAACAAGCACATCAAGTGCACGCGCACATGCATGCGAATAAATGTTCTTGCGAATGCAAATAAGTAAACATGTTTGACTAGTTTTAGTTTAGTTTTTAAATTAATCAATCACAAATTACCAATAAAATGCAACATAGGCAGAATCAACACTCACTTCAGTGACGCATAACTAGGAATGTGCCTCCAGGACAGGGTCTTGTAGGTAGGTGTTGTGCTGCCTCCGCCAAACAAGGACTTAATGGCTAGGCACTGAAGCTGTATATATATATGTTACCGGATGTTTGGGTAACGCAGGACGTTCTATGTAAGAGCGCTTGTTTTGTCGTTCACCACACACCAATCACCACCAGGTGGCGACAACAGCCATTCACTAGTGAAGGCGCTGACGTCACTCGTGTGCGACTCTATTTGCGACTTTGTTTACTAGCCTAGCCTAGCCTAGCCTAGCCTAGCTTAGCCATTAGCTCCATTGTAGTCACTTGGACAGGGCGTTTATCGTGGGCTTGCCCAGGCCTTACGGCCTGGGCATAAATATAACGATTGCATTCACCACGGCTTCGTAACTCGCGCGGCCGGCCCTGGCCCGCTCTTCGCGGCCACTCGCACCTGCGGTGCTCGGGGGCGAAGAGCAGGACCAAGGTCCGCTGGCCTGCGCGCCGCTTGCAATGTCGTGGACAATCGAGCGGCTCCGCTCCGCCCCGTGCTGCATGACGAGTGCTACGTTTCTCGACCGTCCTGTTTCTCTATCATCCGGTGACATATACACCAGTCACTGATTGGGTGAGTGGGCGCAGGTGTGGAGTTTTGAGTGGGAGCAGGTGTGGAGTTTTGAGTGGGAGCAGGTGAGGGGTGGAGCCAAGTCCAGGGAATAGATCAGGGAGGGGGTTGATGACTTGTAGGACTTTTCTACAGGGGTTGTAGGCTTCTATAGCCTAATGCCTCATTCAGACAGTCAGACCTTTCACATATTACAAACCTGTAATCAGGGGTAAAAACAAATGTCTACAAATGGAACCAAATCATTTGGTTCCATTTGTACACTCAGAGTTATGGAGATCCTTGAAAATGAGTCTGAACTCTCCTAGTGGCCTCCTAATGTGTCATAGTAAATCAGTGTCATGCATATTCTGAAGAAAACCTGGAGACTTGACATTCAGTAATTGAGTACCTGAGACGAAAAACTCTCTAAGTCCATATTTCAACATTTTGAATATAGATACTTTTTTGATTTACCAGACTGTAAACCACAAATTTGGTTTTTAATCTGTTAAATGCACTCCCCCTCATTTTGTTGAATTAGATTAGGAATTATAAGACATAATACTTTCAGTACTATTCAGCAGACAAAGGGAGCAGATAACACCAGTAAGACTCCCTAATAGGGAGATAAGCGACCGTCAGGTCGCAGCGTGATTTTAGGGCAAAATGTGTAGGAGTAGTGTCCAAAAATGTGTTTGAAGAAATTGGCCTGTTGGTGGCGCTATATGGGACAGATCCATATTGATGAGATGAGTGTAGACATACTGTGTACCGATTTGCGTGATTTTAGGGCAAAATCTGTAGGAGCAGTGTCCAAAAATGTGTTATAAAAAATCGGCCTGAAGGTGGCGCTATATGGGACAGATCCATGTTGATGACATGAGTGTAGACATAGTGTGTACCGATTTGCGTGATTTTAGGGCAAAATTGTAGGAGCTGTGTCCAAAGATGTGTTTTGCAAGAATCGGCCTCATGGTGGCGCTAGAAGAGGGTCATGTGTGAATTGATGGGTGGAGGTTGTGATTTGGCAGGCAAGGAGTATGAGTGTAAAATTTGGCATGGATCGGGGCAACGGTTGCGGAGATATGAGCAGTGCAAAAGTGTGACGTGTGACGGACAGACAGACAGACAGACAGCCGGTGGAGGTTTTGATAGTAAGTGCGACCTGACGGTCGCAATTAAAACAGACAATTGAACAAAATGAAGGGGGAGTGCATTAACAATTTAACAGATTAAAAATGACTAGTTTGTGGTTTACAGTCTGGTAAATCAAAAAATATCTATATTAAAAATAATTAAATATGGACTGTATTCATCTCAGGTACTCAATTGGGATTTATGATCAAACTAAGAACACTATAAAGTTATATAAAAACAAAAGCAAAAATGTGCCACGGACAATGTACACGCCACTTCAGTGATGGCATATGCCACTTCGGCACGCATGCCACTCCGGCAATGGCATGCACCACTCTGGGACTCCGGGAACGGCATATGCCACTTCGGCAACAGTACGCGCCACTTCGGCAACAGCACATGCCACTTTGGCAACAGCATATGCCACTTTGGCAACGGCACATGCCACTTTGGCAACAGCACATGCCACTTTGGCAATGGCATACAGCACATGCCACTTTGACAACGGCACATGCCACTTTGGCAAAGGCACATGCCACTTTGTAAACGGCACATGCCACTTTGGTAATGGCATACGGCACCTGCCACTTTGGCAACAGCATATGCCACTTTGGCAACAGCATATGCCACTTCGGCAACAGCATATGCCACTTCGGCAACAGCATATGCCACTTTGGCAACAGCACGCGCCACTTCGGCAACAGCATATGCCACTTTGGCAACAGCATATGCCACTTTGGCAACAGGCACATGCCTGACACATGTCAAATGCCACTTTTCCAGCTCGCCCTTTATGCCCCAGCAGTGGTCTGGGTATAGTACTCTCTCAGTTCAAGTCATACAGTCAGTTATATACTCTTAAGGCCAGGCCTAGTTTTAACACCCTTTGACAAACAAACTGTTGCAGCTGCTAGACTTAACCAAACAAGACATAGGTTAGGGACTGTATGTTAACAGCTTGATAAGAATAGACTCCTCAGGAAGTTTGAACTCAAAGCAGCTGTCAGGACACAGCTGATTAAATCAATCGATCCTCTGCAAACAGGTAGTATGACAAGACAGTCATATAGCAGTAACATTTTTGTTCATTTCATAATGTTTTACAACATACTTCATAATTTCCATGACAGGTCCCTGCTGATCCAGGCCCCTGCGGCTCCATCTGGAAGGTACTTTAGAGTGGTTGCACTGATTTTGCTGGGGACCCCCCCTTGAAACCCCTCAAGGACCCCTGGGGGTCCCTGGACCACACTTTGAGCACCATTGGGAGAATATATTCTTTCATATACCGTAGCAGCTTTTCTGGGATGTCAGCGGAGTTGGAAGTGGAAGGTATAGTACAGGAGATAATAAGAGCAATCGTTCACTTGGTGATACAAGCGTGAAAATTGGTACACATCATCTTTGGAGGCCACTCTTTGATTTAAGAAACCGAGCCACTTGAAAATCAAAGATGGCGGCCCCAGAAATCCAAGATGTCCATCCAAAAACATGTTTTTTTTCTCCAAATGCATTGATTTTAAGACCCATATATGTATTAAAGTTGACTATAAAGTTGGGCATTGCGGATATTTTGGTACCAAGTAAATGTCTGTATCTATTTCAGTTCTTGAGATAAAGCATATAGTTACACCTGAGTCTGTAAAAGTACCTATATGTTGTATCTCAAGAACTGTAATAGATACAGACACGTACTTAGTACCAAAATATCCGCAATGTCCAACTTTGTATTCAACTTTGATATGTTTATGGGTCTTAAAATCAATTCATTTAGAGTTATAAAGGAAAAGACATGTTTTCAGACAGACATCTTGGATTTCAGGGGCCGCCATCTTTTATTTTCAAGTGGCTCGGTTTCTTAATTCGAAGAGTGACCTCCAAAGATGATGTGTACCAATTCTCACGCTTGTATCACCGAGTGAACGATTCTCCCAAACTGCTGTTAGGCACTGTACTATTTAGTAATGGCGGATATTAAAATACGCATCAAGGGGGTTTGGGGGACATTTGGGTTAGGGTTAGGGTTCGGGTTCGGGGTTAGGGTTAGGGCTTGGGTTAGGGTTCGGGTTCGGGTTCGGGGTTAGGGTCAGGGTTAGGGTTAGGGTTAGGGTTAACTCATGTATCATTGCTTATGCCATAGAACAGGGTACCAAGCCGAGGGCCACAACATTGAATTATGTCTAGGGTACCAAGCCAAGGGCCACAACATTGAATTATGTCTAGGGTACCAAGCCAAGGGCCACAACATTGCAGGGGACAACGGTGGTGTTCCTGCTACTCCAGCGACAGTTCAGATATCGTTGTTGTTGGGTGAAAATCTTGTATGTCCACAACCGTTCGTTTTGCATCATTTTAAAAATGATTTAAATAGTGAAAACAGCCGATCTACAATCGCACCGCGAGGCGTTGTGTGCTTGTAGATCTGCTGTTTTCACTACTTTTGTGCGACGACCTTGTATGATTTGGGAAAGAACGTACACATTTGGAGATACAAGATTTCCACCCGACAACGACGATATATTAGTGTTGTTGCTGCTCTTGTACCACCAGTATTACTGGGGTTGGTGTGGGCCACACAGTAGCCCCCCGCGGGCCGCAAATGGCCCACCGGCCGCCTATTGGGGACCCCTGACATAGAGTATTGGGGCGCCCGGTCAGGTGCAGACCACCTGGCAGCATGTTGCTGGTTCAAGTCCCGATCACGACTACTGCTACTTTGCTGCGTGTCACTCACCATCTCTCTGCACACTTCCTGTCAGTCTACTGTCCTAGAAATAAAAGCCCAAAAAACATATCTTTATGCAGAACAGACATTATCAAAATATAATGCATCTACAGTGAGAATGTACAAACATTCCTGTGTCATTTCACCAGACATCTTTACATCTCTGACAGCTGATACATCAGACGCTGTTATGGTTGATGAAAGCCTTGAACCGCGGTGTAGTGCGGTGTAGTCTTTTTGAGTCATAAAACTACAACGTTAGCGCTCAAAAAGACTACACCGCACTACACCGCGGACCCGACTCTGTTCGAGGCTTAAGAGTCCAGAGAAGTGTCTGTATTACAGATAGCCTGCACCTTTGACCTTAGCCTAGTATACATCACAACAAATAAGATAACATCTTGAATGCATAAAAATCATGGTTAGTGCATAAACATAAGTGATATTACATGGTACAGTATAGTGAAATAAATGCCCTTTCCCCTTAATTGTGACAGATCAGTTCCAGGGTTCCACAAAGTCAGTGCCCGTACATGATTGTATTCTTCATTGCATCACTTCTTGGCTCTGACACTACATGTCTAGTATTCATTAGTTTGGTTGGAAGTCTATGTAATGTCCCCACAAGTGATGTAAATATAGTAGTGTGTGTGTGTGTGTGTGTGTGTGTGTGTGTGTGTGTGTGTGTGTGTGTGTGTGTGTGTGTGTGTGTGTGTGTGTGTGTGTGTGTGTGTGTGTGTGTGTGTGTGTGTGTGTGTGTGTGTGTGTGTGTGTGTGTGTGTGTGTGTGTGTGTGTGTGTGGTCATCATTGGGGGGGATGCAGAAATACCAGTGCAACAATCAGCACTTTCTATAAATTTGTATAGTGCCTAAGCGCGCGCGCGCGCGCGCACACACACACACACACACACACACACACACACACACACACACACACACACACACACACACACACACACACACACACACACACACTTCCCTTTTAGCAAGAAGATTGATTTTCGTTTCCTCCATCAGCTCTGCTCATTATTATGTTTTCTCAGCACTGTGGTCCGGGGACCACTAGTGTTCCATGGCAAAATGTTTGTACAGTTTGTACAGTATGTACAGTATGTACAGTGTACCTAAAGTCCTGTGACATCACTCCCACCATCCCTGATGTCACAACAGTTATGTTTAGTATTGGAATTCCCGTAGGCAAATCTGATTGTGTCATAATGCTGCATTTTCACCATGCTGTCTCGTTGGCAGCCTCTAGTGGCCAGTGCCCACTCACTGCATCACCAGTGACAGACCGGTTGGTCTGCCATCACCAACTGGAAGTGTTTGTCCGGGTGTGTGTGCCCTGTAGTCATACAGTATATGGGCACAAGAGGGACTGGGACAGACGAGTACAATGAAATATCTGTTGGATAGGCGGTGCAATTTAGATGTGAGGGCCTCCTAGCAGCCTGAACTCTAGATGTGAGGGCTGCGTAACGGCCCGTCACTGGGTACCATTTTTATAGTCTCTGCTATGCTATGGACGGAGTACAGCATCTTGCAATGGGCCATGGTGTACAAGATACACCACACCTCCAAGATACCCATGCACCTGACTAACTACTGATGTACAAGATACACTTCACCTTCAATATACCCATGTACCTGACTAACTACTGATGTACAAGATACACTTCACCAGTGGTTCTCAACCTGTGGGTTGGGACCCCCAGGGGGGGTCCCCACATTATTTTGGGGGGTCCCCAGATGATTAACTTAATGTGCAACATTGTTTTCTCACTCAATAGCAAACAAACCAACATAACATAAGTGTATAGAGGGTATCTGCACATTTCTAAAGTGACAATTTAAGGACTTTTTAATACCTCTAAAATGGTGGCCAAATTGTCAAATATTAGAAGCAGAAACTGTGAAAATAGCAGATCTACATGCTCACAATGGCATTGTGAGCATGTAGATCTGCTATTTTCACAATAAGAATGTATTATACAAAATGTAATGCCTCAACTCTTAGTGCTTGTCAGGTTGGGGGGGTCCCCAGTTAAAATATGATTATTTTGGGGGTCACGGCCTGAAAAGGTTGAGAACCACTGCACTACACCTCCAAGATACCCATGTACCTGACAAACTACTTCAAAAACGTCAAGGATGTCCACAACTACAACACCACCAGAGGCAGCTCCACTAATCATGTTCAACCTAGATTTGTCTCTAAAAAAGGCTCTAATTCGTTCTCCTGCTATACCACCAACATGTGGAACGCCCTGCCGCAAGCCCTAAAGGAGTGCAAATCCCAACCTCCTTCAAAATCGGTCTGAAAAGTCACATACAGACGGTTGCTTCTCGAAACTTGTCAGTAAACTTAGCCTGGCTCCAGCCAATAGACCCGCCCACTCTCTGAGTGAACTGCTTCTCTTGGTCTGGTTTGTCATATGACGCGTCTCTTTCTACCGAAACCAACCGAAGCCGACCAATGAAATCAATGCAATACGGAGGAGGGGTGCGTCTAACTTTTGAAAATCAACAGAAACAGTGGAGGGAGGGGTGGCTCACCAGAGTTCTTAATTGCCTCCTTTGAACTTCAAAAGAGCTAGAACTACAAGTGTCAATAGCTCGTTAGTGATTCTCTCTAATCAATGAAACATCAAAGACAATGACCTGTTTGGTGCATGTCATAGAGGGGAGGGGGAGGAGGGAATGTTTTGTGTGCAACAGTCAAACACAACTCCTGCCACTAGATCTCTTGTGACTGGGAATTTCAAATTTTAAATCCCCTCCCCTTTTCAATCAAATATAATGGGGACAACTTCAGACTCAAGCTCCAGCGTAGAGTCTGAAATCAGGCTACAGTAGACTAGGCCCATACTCGACTCCCCTTTTCCTTTGTAAATATCTGCTTCTTCTGTTGATTCTAATTACCTTCATTTTTTTCTGCTTTTGTAACTAATGTTATCCTCTGCATAGTACTGTGTTCTAGCCGTCTGTCTTTCAATGTTCTTTCAATGTTTCCTGTGTAATTAAGCCGAAAAGCTTACTAGGATCTCCTTTTAGTTGACCTTCTACAAGTGATTTGTACTGTCATGAAACTGTACTTTTTCCTATTGCAACCTTCTAATAAGTTCTTCAATCAATCACTGGTACAGTGGCGTCAGTTCAGAAAAAGCTAAGGTATGGCAACATGACTGGTGTCTTGCACACGCGCCTTCAAGACACCAGTCATGTTGCCATACAGGGACGTGCTGGCCATTGGGAAAAGCGGGACAACTTCCCCTGCCATACCCTGACACCCCTGCACTGGTATCACCCGGTCTGGGAATCGAACCCCCGACGTCCCCATTTTGCAGAATGTTTGCACCCCCAGAATGGGGTCACTAGGGTTCATCTTAGTCATGATTTAGTGCAGTAAGGTTGAACATGACGCTTTGCATAAAACACATGAAAATGAAACAGCCTCATACTTTATTGTTGCCATAGATACAGTAGATGCCTGCACCTTGGTCCCCAGATGAGTTTGATTCAGATGATTAACTTAATGAGCAACATTGTTTTCTCACTCAACAGTAAACAAACCAACATAAAGTTGAAGTGTATAGATTGGTATCTGCACATTTCTAAAGTGACAATTTAAGGACTAAAATAACAAATTAAACATTGGTCAAATTGTCAAATATTAGAAGCATGAATTGTGAAAATAGCAGATCTACATGCTCCCAACGCCTCGTAAGTATTATACAAAATGTAATGCCACAACTCAGGGTGGGTGGGGGGGGGTCCCCAGTTAAAATATGATTATTTTGTAGTAGTGACTAAATTGGGGAGAAAAAGGTGGTAAAAAAATGATTGGCTACCCTAAATAAAATAAAATAAAATAAAAGAAAAGAAAGGCATTCATTCACAAAGAAAGGTGACGACCACAGAGATACAAGGTCTCTTCATGCCTGACAAGCGACCACATCTATTTTAACCCATTTAGGGCCTAGAATTATTGAACGCTTTAACCAGTGAAAAATAGCAGATATACCAGTAAGACTCCCTAATCGGGAGATAAGCGACCGTAGGTCACTTATCTCCACAAATAGGGCAAAAATTTGTTTTGCCAAAATCTTCCTGATCCATGTTGATGACATGAGTGTAGACATACTGTGTAGTGATTTTCGTGATTTTAGGGCAAAATCTGTAGGAGCAGTGTCCAAAAATGTGTTTTTAAAAATCGGCCTGGAGGTGGCGCTATATGGGAGAGATTCATGTTGATGGGATGAGTGTAGACATACTGTGTACCGATTTGCATGATTTTAGGGCAAAAATTGTAGGAGCAGTGTCCAAAAATGTGTTTTGCAAGAATCGGCCTCATGGTGGCGCTAGAAGAGGGCCATGTGAGAAATGAGGGGTGGGGTCTCCGCGCCGCCAAGGCGGACGAATAGGTACCGGCCCCGGCTGTCCCGGTCGCTCCTAGCCGGAGTTACGGCATTTTATGTGAGCTGCAGTGTAGGGGGTCCTCCACTGGGGGCGCCACCACTTTTGCATCCGTTCTGGAGCACCAGGAGTCGGTGGTCCCCGGGAATTCCCCGTGAGCAGCCCCGTTGGGGTGGTCATTTGGTCAGTTTAGCACATTTGGTCATTTTTTACATCTGGGGGTCCCCCAGGGACCTGGGGGTCCCTGTAGCTCCGGGGGTCCTTGGAGGTTGTAGTTTGGCAGGTAAGGAGTGTGTGTGCAAAATTTGGCATGGATCGGGGCAACGGTTGCGGAGATATGAGCAGGGCAAGAGTGTGACGTGTGACTGACGGACTCACTCACGGACAGCCTGTGGAAGTTTTGGTAGTAAATGCGACCTACGGTCGCAACAAGCTCACAGCGAGCTTGTAGATCTGCTATTTTTCTATGAAACAGTCGTAAAAATGTGTGCAAATCTTTGAATATATGTGTGTTTTCAAAGCAAACGTTTGTAACTCAAATTTTGCTTCTGGGGGGGGGGGGGGGGGGGGTTGGTCCCTGGAACTAGATATTTTGAGATGGGGGTCCGTGGCCAAATATATATCATTTTGGTGGTCCTTCACATGAAAAGGTTTGAGAACCACTGCCATAGTAGTCTCTCAAGAACAGACTAACTGAGCTCCAGTTAAGTGAAAAGGACCTTTTCTTTGACGATGGCTGGCCAGATTGCTGACATAGAAACATAGGTGTTTCAAAAAATCTTAGAAGGATTCAAAAGACACTTATAGAATCGGGTCAAATTCCGGGTCTAATTTTCAAGATTTTTCAAAAATAGCAGATCTACAAGCTCACAGCGCGGCACTAGTTAAAGCATTCTCTAATTTTAGGCCTAAATGGGTTAAGTTGTTACAACAGTGACAACAGCATGAGACTATTAATGCAAACACAGAAAGATCATTATTCATAGTCCTTGCAACAGTATTTACATTTGATTTACAGTGGATGGCGCTGTTGCTGTGCTTGACAATAACACCACCATCATTTACATTAAGACATGACGTCTAGCATGGATAAATAAAATGAGAGCCTGTAGGGTTGTCACAGTCATGATGTTGACCATTAATTGTCATACAAATCACAAATAAAATAACATAATAATGGTTTTGGCATTGTACATAATAATAAGAATAAGAATAAGAATTGGTATACAGTAGCACCTTTTTAAGAGCAGACTCACAGAGTGCTTAAACAGAAATCACAACACATATAAAAGTAATAAATAAACATGACAGGCATCTTGTGTGTCACAGAAAAGAATACATCAGTAAACACATAACAATAGATGAAAACAAAACATCGCTTCGCTGCGACGAGTTGTGAGCTTGGAGGTCGGCTATTTTCGGTGCTTGATACCACACTGTACTAACCATAATCAAGTCTATTGTACTGGAGATGTGGCGTAACAGCATGGATTTCTACACAGAGAGGGCAATTCTTTCAGCATAAGATGGTGCATTCAAGTTCAGGAGAGTTTTCAAAAGGCAATTCTCTAGAACGCTGCCTTCAGGTATGGCATGGAAAGAGGGGGCATTTACATTTCTTTCACCACATAGTGAAAAATGCATTCATGGTCTGGAGAGGGCACTTTTTACAGATGTTAAAAGGGCAGGGGCTCAAGCCCCCTTAGATATGTGTGCACGTGCCTGACACTACCTCACAAGATGAAGTCCTTTGAGTTGAGCTCCTTTCCCTTTGAAGTGAGTTGATTGGCGCCCGTAGGACGGGTAACGTCTCAGCAGACATCATACCCCACACATAGCAAACAGAACAATGATGCAACACCTGACCAGATGTGACCATGACTCCTTCTAACACACACACACGCACACACGCACACACACAGCGTGCACGCAGCGAAGGTGAAGCAGCTTAAATACCTGGGGTCAGCTATCCAAAGTACTGGGGAGTCAGAGGGTGGAGGAGAGGTGGAGGAGAGGTGGAGGCAGGGTGCAGCGATGGAGGAGGAGGGTGGAGGAGAGGTGGAGGCAGGGTGCAACGATGGAGGAGGAGGGTGTCAGGAGTGACTTGTGACAGAAGAGTGAGAGGGAAGATGCAAACTACGTACCCAAATAAATTGGAAACTTAACTTCGGCCCTTTATGTCTCCCCTTTAATAATACCATTTGGTATTGTGTTTGATATCATTTGTATCGTTGACTAGTCACCTTCACAACGGTGTACAGCTTGTAAGGATCTGAAAAGAGCAGCACAGCCAAATGTGTGTGTAGTGCTCCCCCAAAATTGTCCAAATGGCCTGGCAGGCTTGTAATACTGTTCTGTTCTGCTTGTATTCACTTTTGTTGCTTGGTGCATTGAATGATTGCAGTCTCCCACAGTAATGAGGTAAAGAAAAAAACAACACATATTGGCCATTTTTACACTTTACTAATTTTACACTCAGTGTCAGGGAAGCCCAAAAGTATTGCAGGACATTCGCTGTGCTGGCCATTGAATGAAAGGTGACCACTGATGATATGATATAAAACACAATACCGATTGGTATTATTAAAGGGGAGATTTATTTGACCGAAGTTACGTTTCCTAACGGTTTGTTACGTCTGTGGATTGGCCATTTTTTTAAAGATTTAAAAAATTGCTCAAAATAATTTACTTTTATTTTCGCCTACAGTGTAATGTCATGTCCCCAAATTAGGAGGATTTTTCTCCCTCAACACCAAATCTACGCTGATTCACAAGCTTGTGTGTTGTTGCTACACGGCTTTTTCCGCCAAACGTTCAACCCATATTTGATCCGATTCATTTCAATTACTTGCAACCATCATAAATAGAAGGTAAAAAGGTGAAAAAAAGAAAAGAAAAAACTAAATAAAGTCTTAGTCTTATGACTACTGTGGTCCCCTTAAACCGAATATAAAAAACACAAGACAGGGGTCCATTTGGACGCTATAGGGGTGCTTTAGGGTCGATGTGGTTAATCCAGGCACAAGTAGGACACATTCTCTTTAGTACCAGCCAAGGTTAGGGTCGATGCAACGCCACCTGCATGGAAAAACAGAGATGGAGTTCCATGGCAGTCAATTCCATTCCAGTCCAGTCCACTCCGCAGGGCAGAGCAAGAGTTCCATGGCAGTCCATTCCAGTGCAGTCCAGTCCGTTCTAGCCATGGATCGTTTCCAATGTTGGGTTTATGATCCGGTCGGGAGCAGAAACAGCCTAAGTCATTTTGTAGTCAAAGCGGACTACACTTTGGCCGGAACTATCAAACCGGAAACAGTTTGAACCCAAAAAAGGACAATTTTAGGACCTACCCAATAAAACCCTTGATGCGGCGTAGTTTTGCTTACTTTTTGAAAAGTTAGTTTGGTAAATCCATCTTTTAGTTCAACTCGCAGCGACTGGCAAGAGTCACAACTCTCCACTTGTCTAGCATTTAAACAGGGATTGGGGAAACAAACAACAGGGAGGACCAAAACAAAGCAACGCTGCTTCTTCTGCTTGTTTCCAGTTTAGGCCACGCCCAGACCGGATCACACGGCCCGTTGTGAACCAATAGCAGGCTTTCCTCCGAGGTGGAAAGACTGGTGATGCGAGGTTAGTGCAGTCCACTCTGCAGGGCAGATCAGGGCAGGGCAGAGCAGGGCAGATCAGGGCAGGGCAGGGCAGATCAGGGCAGCCCAGATCAGGGCAGATCAGGGCAGATCAGGGCAGCCCAGAGCCCGCGAGGCTCAGTGGAAGTTGGTGACGTGACATTTGACGTCGTCCAGACTCAGCACGGTGCCCTGGTGGTCGTTGCTGCTGCTGTGAGCCTTCCTCTCTGAGCAGCGACACAGCTTGTACTTCAACACCTGCATGAGAGGACACATAATGAGACACAGCTTGTACTTCAACACCTGCATGAGAGGACACATAATGAGACACAGCTTTACTTCAACACCTGCATGAGAGGACACATAATGAGACACAGCTTTACTTCAACACCTGCATGAGAGGACACATAATGAGACACAGCCTGTACTTCAACACCTGCATGAGAGGACACATAATGAGACACAGCCTGTACTTCAACACCTGCATGAGAGGACACATAATGAGACACAGCTTGTACTTCAACACCTGCATGAGAGGACACATAATGAGACACAGCCTGTACTTCAACACCTGCATGAGAGGACACATAATGAGACACAGCTTGTACTTCAACACCTGCATGAGAGGACCCATAATGAGACACAGCTTGTACTTCAACACCTGCATGAGAGGACACATAATGAGACACAGCTTTACTTCAACACCTGCATGAGAGGACCCATAATGAGACACAGCTTTACTTCAACACCTGCATGAGAGGACACATAATGAGACACAGCTTTACTTCAACACCGGCATGAGAGGACACATAATGAGACACAGCTTTACTTCAACACCTGCATGAGAGGACCCATAATGAGACACAGCTTTACTTCAACCTGCATGAGAGGACACATAATGAGACACAGCTTTACTTCAACACCTGCATGAGAGGACACATAATGAGACACAGCTTTACTCCAACACCTGCATGAGAGGACACATAATGAGACACAGCTTTACTTCAACACCTGCATGAGAGGACACATAATGAGACAAAGCTTTACTTCAACACCTGCATGAGAGGACCCATAATGAGACACAGCTTTACTTCAACACCTGCATGAGAGGACACATAATGAGACACAGCTTTACTTCAACATCTGCATGAGAGGACACATAATGAGACACAGCTTTACTTCAACACCTGCATGAGAGGACACATAATGAGACACAGCTTTACTTCAACACCTGCATGAGAGGACCCATAATGAGACACAGCTTGTACTTCAACACCTGCATGAGAGGACACATAATGAGACACAGCTTTACTTCAACACCGGCATGAGAGGACACATAATGAGACACAGCTTTACTTCAACACCTGCATGAGAGGACCCATAATGAGACACAGCTTTACTTCAACCTGCATGAGAGGACACATAATGAGACACAGCTTTACTTCAACACCTGCATGAGAGGACACATAATGAGACACAGCTTTACTCCAACACCTGCATGAGAGGACACATAATGAGACACAGCTTTACTCCAACACCTGCATGAGAGGACACATAATGAGACACAGCTTTACTTCAACACCTGCATGAGAGGACACATAATGAGACACAGCTTTACTCCAACACCTGCATGAGAGGACACATAATGAGACACAGCTTTATTTCAACACCTGCATGAGAGGACACATAATGAGACAAAGCTTTACTTCAACACCTGCATGAGAGGACCCATAATGAGACACAGCTTTACTTCAACACCTGCATGAGAGGACACATAATGAGACACAGCTTTACTTCAACACCTGCATGAGAGGACACATAATGAGACACAGCTTTACTTCAACACCTGCATGAGAGGACACATAATGAGACACAGCTTTACTTCAACACCTGCATGAGAGGACCCATAATGAGACACAGCTTGTACTTCAACACCTGCATGAGAGGACACATAATGAGGCACAGCTTTACTTCAACACCTGCATGAGAGGACACATAATGAGACACAGCTTTACTCCAACACCTGCATGAGAGGACACATAATGAGACACAGCTTTACTTCAACACCTGCGTGGATGGGAGGACATAATGAGACACAACTTGTACTTAAACACCAGCTCTGGTCCATCGCGTCACCTCCAGTGACGCTCTGACAGACCCGTCGGCAAATGAATAGACCGCGTTTTCTCAGCCCCTACCAGTGCTCAACTTGAGTCAAAATAAACAAAACTACTTCACTACTCACCAAACCAAAGGTAGTTTTGCGTTGCTGAAATTCTATTCTCCGCGGTGGTGAGCCCCTCAGCACCCCACCCACTCTGTAAAATACATTATTTTTGTCATGAAATAAAACGCACCCACCTCGAGCCACCCGGAGGCCACCGCAGATACAATGGTTCACAACCCGGAAATAAGCGGCGGTCGAGTTGGATGCACTTTATTTCATGACAAAAATAGTGTATTTTGCAGATTGGGTGGGGTGCTGAGGGGTTCACCACCGTGGAGAATAGACTTTCAACAACGCAAAACTACCTTTGGTTTGGTGAGTAGTGAAGTAGTTTTGTTTATTTTGAGCGCTCGTAGGGGCTGAGAAAACGTGGTCTATTCATTTGCCGACGGGTCTGTCAGAGCGTCACTGGAGGTGACGCGATGGACCAGAGCTACTTCAACACCTGCATGGGAGGACAGAACATACAATCAGCTCCTTACCTCATAAATGTAGTCACACAACTCCTTACCTCATAAATGTAGTCACACAACTCCTTACCTCATAAATGTAGTCTCACAACTCTTACCTCATAAATGTAGTCACACAACTCCTTACCTCATAAATGTAGTCACACAACTCCTTACCTCATAAATGTAGTCCAACAACTCTTACCTCATAAATGTAGTCCAACAACTCTTACCTCATAAATGTAGTCAAACAGCTCCAGAATAGTGAGGATGCTGGCTCCAATGAACAGGCCCATCTGACCACCGATGTCCCCTGAAATGAGACAAGAGCTTCACGAGGAGCTACTCAACCTCTGAGGAGCATCTAGTGGTGTAAAGTAACTAAGTAAAGGGCTGGGTGAAATAACCGCAATACCGCGGTTTTGTAATGCTTACCGCGCGACGAGTTCATAACTGCGATTATACAGTGATTATTTTTTAAGTTTTTATTAGTACAGCATGTATTTATAATGTATCTATTTTTTACATTCAAAACAACTTTTTGGGGAGATACCGTGATACCCTATATACCCTGAAGAAAGCAGGGTTCTGCCAAAACGTTGGTTTCCCTATACTCTGCATCCTAAAATAAATATTGGCACTTTGGCCACAGTGTGTGTGGCAGCTACGTACTTTATTGAGATACCGTGATAGCGGCATACCCTCGGTAAACAGTAACCGCAATAACTGAAAATCCATACCGCCCCAGCCCTTATTGTACTTAAAGGAGTAGTTCACCACTTTTCAACCTGTCTTCATATAATAGGTCCTCACTAATGTTCATAATAAAATAGCAATTTTTTTTTCTATTCAGTCTGGGTCTCATAGGAGAGCTGTCAAATCCTTCTACCGGTGACATCATCGTTTGACAAAAAAAAAATATATATTTTAGAAAAGAAATATTTAGATTTTTTGATATTTTATCATGAACATTAGTGAGGATTATAGGAGTACTTAAAGGAGTTCCCCTTTAAGTACTGTACTTAAAAATTATAAGAGTTATTTGTACTTTGCTTGAGTATTTCAAATGTTCAGTAGTTTTACTTCTACTCCACTTCATCTCAGAGGCAAATGTTGCACTTTTACTCCACTGATTGGCTGGTTTCCCTTAATTGGTGTTGTATATGTGGCTATAACCCACACATTGAATCAGTTTATATCAAACCCAGGTTGTTATTTCTTTCCACAGTGTTCCACAGCTAGTGCACCAATTATCTGCACCTGTGTTGTTGGCAAAAGGCTGGGAACTACTTTCTTGTAGCTGGGAACTACTTTCTTGTAGCTGGGAACTACTTTCTTGTAGCTGGGAACTACTTTCTTGTAGCTGGGAACTACTTTCTTGTAGCTGGGAACTACTTTCTTGCAGAGCAGACCTTATAGTGAATTATTAGTGAAATAGAACAGTTTTAATTGGTAGATGTCTATGATTTTTCATGTTGCCATATTGTAACCGTTTTAGAAAAGCATACCTGTATTTTACACCGGCTGAGAGGGTTGGAGACACTCGGCTGCACCTCGTGTCTCCCTACGCCTCTCAGCCAGTGTAAAATACCAGGTAACCACTCACCTCTTGTGGCTTATTGCTTCATTAAGCACTTTCAGCCCTAGATACATTTTGGCCATTTGAAAATAGCCGATCTACAAGCTCACAACGTGTTGCGACGCATTGTGAGCTTGTACTGTAGATCTGCTACAGTGAGTACTTTTTTCCAGCACTAATGCAGATCTTCTCAATCTCTTCCGAGCACTGAAGCCCTTCTTTGTCTAAGGTTACATACTATGCAGTTAAAGGGATATTTCACTGTATTACAACTTTTTGTCTTTTTTAGGGCTGGGACTTTTAATTACTCACTGATGACTCATTTCAATTAATTAATTACAGAAAATAAAAATAAAGAAAATTATGAAAAAGGTAAATGTAAAACCATGGTCCCCTCACGTATTAGGAGGACAGTGTCAGAGTCACGAGAACCAAGAATGGTTGTTTTCGATGAATCTATCATGGTTAAAATGGAGTTACAATGGGTTTTCTATAGGAAGGGGGCGTGTCTGATAAAAATGAATATCAAATATCTAAATACTAGGGCTGGGACTTTAACTGATTAATTGCGATTAATTAATTACAGAAAATTAACGCGATTAAAAAAAATAACGCATTTTAATCGCACTTAGTTTTTGCACCACAGAACCTTCAGTTTCGGGCATACCGATCATAGCGATGCACCAACCAAGAAGAGACAACAAACGCAAAGGGAGAAGTAGCCGATCAGAGCACTTTGCTTGGCTCAGTGGATGCGAAATTTAGATTAAAAAAACTCACTCGTTGATTCACTCGTGCAACAAAATGTGTTTTACTTGAAAAAAAAGCTTCTCAGGTCAAATATCGATGTGCGATTAAAATGCGATTAATTGCAATTAATTAATCACAGAGCCTGTAATTAATTAGATTAAAATTTGTATTCGCATCCCAGCCCTACTAAATACTGAATCAAGCAACTTAAAAACTGTCCCGGGAGTTCACAAAGGCCTGAGTAGACGATACACTGACCAATGATACAATGATCTTTTATTTAGAATGAAACCAAACAACATGAGTCTCCAACACGGCTGTTACCTAAAAGTCCTGCTACTTCATATGTCTTCCTCTGTTACCTAAAAGTCCTGCTACTTCATATGCCTTCCTCTGCTCGATGGTCTGTTATACCTAAAAGTCCTGCTACTTCATATGCCTTCCTCTGCTCGATGGTCTGTTACCTAAAAGTCCTGCTACTTCATATGCCTTCCTCTGCTCGATGGTCTGTTACCTAAAAGTCCTGCTACTTCATATGCCTTCCTCTGCTCGATGGTCTGTTACCTAAAAGTCCTGCTACTTCATATGCCTTCCTCTGCTCGATGGTCTGTTACCTAAAAGTCCTGCTACTTCATATGCCTTCCTCTGCTCGATGGTCTGTTACCTAAAAGTCCTGCTACTTCATATGCCTTCCTCTGCTCGATGGTCTGTTACCTAAAAGTCCTGCTACTTCATATGCCTTCCTCTGCTCGATGGTCTCGTAGTTCAGAGCCTCGAAGAAGATGTCCAACACCAGGATGTTGTCTCTGATGACACAAAGAGACAGATATTAACCATTCAGAACGGGTACACATTATTGTGTATCATTATTTTATGCTTTAACTATTGAAAAATAGCAGATATACAAGCTCACTGCGAGCTTGTAGATCTGCTATTTTTGAAAAATCGTGAAAATTAGAATTTTGACCCGATTCTTTTGAATCCTTCTAAGATTTTTTTGAAAAACCTATGTTTCTATGTCAGCAATCTGGCCAGCCATCGTCAAAGAAAAGGTCCTTTTCACTTAACCTGGGAGAGACAGCTGCTGACGCCCCCGTCCACGTCCATGGACGCGTCCGCGGACGCAAACGGCCGGCCGTGGACGCAAACGGCCGGCCCGGCCGTGGACGCGGCCGTGGACGCAGACAGCCGGCCGTGGACGCAGACGGCCTAAATGGGTTAAAGGACCACTTCACCACTGTTCAACCTATCTTCATAGAACTGGTCCTCACTAATGCTCTGGTCCAGAGCGTCAGCTGCACTGATGCTCTGACAGGCGGCTGGCTAAAAGACTAAACCAGGATTTCTCAGCCCCGATGAGGGCTCAACTTTCAGTCAAAATAAACAAAACTGGGGCACGGTGGCGTAGTGGTAGGCGCTTCGCCTCACAGCTAGAAGGTCCTGGGTTTGATTCCCGCCGGGGGACGCTGTGGGCACTGGGGGCTTGTTACCTCCTCCGCGTCATCAGCGCCCACACTCTAGGTGGGGTTGGCGATAGGGCCTTTCTGTGTGGAGTTTGCATGTTCTCCCCGTGTCTCCTAGGGTTGATACCCTCACAAAAAACATGCAGTGATCCTGGTCTCTATAATGCCTCCCCCTGGCCAGCCGGGGCGCTTGATGGAGGGGAAAGGAACTGGTTGGAATAACGTGTTCCTTCCACGCGCTACGTCCAAACCGGGGAAATCCCCACTGTCAGGTGAAAAGAAGCAACTTGGACTCCTCATGCATTGAAGGAAGCATGAGGTCAGTCCGTTGTCTCTGCAGGTGCGGCAGAGGGAGAGCAGGGCAATTGGCACTGGGTGAAAATGGGTTACAAAATCGTGGGATAAAATTATTAAAAAATAAATAAAAATAAATAAACAAAACTACTTCGCTATTTCTGTCATGAAATAAAATGCAGCCCACCTCGAACCTTCATGACAAACATTATGTATTTTACAGAGTGGGTGGGGTGCTGAGAGGTTTCCCACCGCTGAGAATAGACTTTCAACAATGCAAAACCACCTTTGGTTAGGTGAGTAGCGAAGTAGTTTTGTTTAGTTATGAGACCCGTTAGTTATGAGACCCGTTAGTTATGAGACCCGTTCAGATAATGCTCAATATCACCACGGGTAGATAGCTATATTTCAACCAATCAGATTGCTTCGTCGGAACTACCTGTTGTATAATGATAATTATACAACAGGTAGTCGTGCTCTCAATGGAAAACAGGCTCTCAAACCGTGCATATATTGAGCACTACTGCACTTTCTCATCAAATAAAGAAATCAGCTGCGTTGGTCACGAAACGCAGCTCCTCTCTCCCCACACTATGCTAGGCGGCTAGGCTAGCGGCTTTCATGTGAAGTTCAGGGACATAGTCGCTAAATGAGGCATTAAAAAATTACAAATTCCTGTCGAATATCTTAATTACAATGAAATGAACTTGACATGTTTTTTTTTACAGCAACGGTTGTTTAATCGCAATATTACACTCGAGGGTCTGCCTTATCGCGGTTATTTGTCCCTTCAGTCCTGCCTACGGAACTCGCCTTCGGCTCGTTCCTGCAGCAAGGCTGTCGGACCAAATAACCGCGATAATGCAATGCACACCCTCTCGTGTAATATTGCTTAAATAACAACTTACGAGATGTACTGTTCGGTCTTGTTGTACTTCTTGGCCAGGTACTTGGCGGAGGCCTTGCTGGGGATCTTGACGAAGCTCAGCTCCTTGCTGTAGCGCGTCATGTTGCACGGAGTCTCACACACGCAGAAGTCGTTGTCCCGCTCCACCAGGAAGTCTGGGACAACAACAATAAAGCAGCTTTCATGACATGAAATGCAGCTCGAAATTCTTTACTGAGCAAAGATGAAGCACTGAGTGATTTACAGAGGAAAGTACAAATGATTAACAGTAAAGCAGAAAAGAAAAGTAAAACCTTAAAACAACAAAAAAAGGCAAATCGGGCAAAACTGTTAAATCCATGAAGCTATAGGGATCTATAGAAGATCAAACTATAAACCTATAGGGATCTACAAAAGATCAAACTATAAACCTATAGGGATCTACAAAAGATCAAACTATAAACCTATAGGGAGCTACAAAAGATCATCAGTAATAATGTGTTGCGATGTGACGCATTGTGAGCTTGTAGCTCTGCTATTTTGAAAAGATTTTCGTGTATTTCAAAACTTTAACTGGGATATTCTGCATAATGAGTGAGTCCTTATACTTTTGTTACATTTAGATAAGAAAATAATTGTTGTACTTTTACTCAAGTACATTTTGAAATCTGGACTTTTACTTACTAAATCTACTTAGTGACTTTACACCACTGCTGTAGAGATGCTTCCTTACCGAGAGCAGGATCAGCACACTCTTTGTAAAGCTCTGGGGTACAGTACGGAGCATCACCTGAACACACAGCAACCAGAGGGTTTATGTCACAAAGAACACATTCAATAACAAGTTTACACACTGAACAGAATACCTCAACAATAACACTCTCCAGCTCTTCATTAAAACCCATTTAGGCCTAGACTTATTTAATGCTTTAACTATTGCAAAATAGCAGATATAGGCTACGAGCTTGTAGATCTGCTATTTTTGAAAAATCATGTTCAAGTCTTTGAACAGATTTGTCATTTCCTGGGGCGGTACTTCTGTTTAGACGTGGTTCTCAATTTTCCATTTGAAAAGATATGTCAAGGACCCCCTAAGAGAAGATGTTTACGGCTCTATAGCAAGGGACCCCCAGTTTGACATGCCTTAGGCTACGGAACCCCCATTTAATGGCATTTCTATCTATGAGAGCCCAATTTAAATATTGTAAAATCAAGTTTAATTTAGCCCGGGTGTACAAATGGAACCAAACTAGGGTCCATTTGGTAATGAGCAACATGGAGAGACCCCTGTTACTGAACAAACAATTTATTATAACTATCAGAATATTCAACTTTTAACTTTTTAACAACAGACATTTAACGGGTACATGTTATTGTGTATCATTATTTTATGCTTTAACTATTGAAAAATAGCAGATATACAAGCTCACAGATCCTATTCTATAAGTGTCTTTTGAATCCTTGTAAGGTTTTTTGAAAAACCTATGTTTCTGTGTCAGCAATCTGGCCAGCCATCGTCAAAGAAAAGGTCCTTTTCACTCAACTGGAGCTCAGTTAGTCTGTTCTTGAGAGACTACTATGTCAGTGGTTCTCAAACTTTTTCATGTGAAGGACCCCCAAAATGATATTTATTTGGCCATTTCATGGTGCATTCGGCTTGGCCGGGCGCTCCAACGAACACAATTGGCTGTGTTCGTGGGAGGGAAGTCGATTGGGGAGGAGGGACAGATTTTGTCTCTGCATTAACGGTTCCCACAGTGGTCAGGGCGCCTGTTCAGAGAGGGGTGGAGCCGGGGAGGATAGCGTGTACCTCCACATGCGTGTGCTATTTTGTACCAATGATTATTGTGATTGGAATGTGATTTGGGGTGCCATCACTATGTGTGTACCTGCCTCATTGTGGGCTTGTACCTTAATAAAAAAGATTTGAAAAGATATTTATTTGGCCACGGACCCCCATCTCAAAATATCTAGTTCCAGGGACCCCCCAGAAGCAAAATCTGAGTTACAAACGTTTGCTTTGAAAATACATATGTTCAAAGATTTGCACACATTTTCACGACTTTTTCAAAAATAGCAGATCTACAAGCTCGCAGCGCGGCACTCGGTGCCGTGCTGTGAGCTTGTATATCTGCTATTTTTCACTGGTTAAAGCATTCAATAATTCTAGGCCCTAAATGGGTTAAGATACCAGCTCTCTCACCGGGCATGTGCACCATGCGACAGTTACAGTTGTCCACCAGGTACCGCGTCTCACAGTCGATACGACACGCTGTGATGCTGTACGTCTCGAAGAAGTCTGAGTCCATGGGAGTCACCTTACAGTCACCCCAGGGTGGAGGCAGGTAGATGAGCTGTGGAGCACAAAGAATATACATATCAGTGGTGGAAAAAGTACTCAAATGTTTTACTTAAGTCAAATTATTATTATCAATACTGCAATATATGAATAATCCCTTACAAGTAAAAGTCCGGAATACAAAATGTACTTGAGTAAAAGTACAAAAGTATCAGCATCAAAATGTACTTATAGTACCAAAAGTAAAAGTACTCATTATGCAGAATGTCCCTTTTCAAGTTTTCAAATGTATAATCTTTTGAAAATAGCAGATAAACAAGTTCACAATGTGTCGCATTGCAACATTGTTAGCTTGTATATCTGCTATTTTCAAATGGCTGAAATGTATATAGGGTGGAAGTGGTCAATGTATCTTTTGTAATAATCTACCAAGTAACTAGTAACTTAAGTTTGCAACTAATTGTAGTGGAGTAAAAGCGCAATATTTGCCTCTGAGATGTAGTGGAGTAGAAGTAAAAGTACTGAAAATTGGAAATACCGTATATTACCAATTAGTAGCCCGGTGGCAAACTGCCGCCTGGTCTCTTTTAAACGCCCGGCCCGGGGTCTGACCCCATTTTGCGCAATAAACGCCTGTCTCAAATAAACGCCAGGTTCGTTTAAACACCTTGGCCATTATTTGCAATTTATTATCGTCATTTGTGGTCCAGAATCAATCATTACCTACTGCCGCTGCCTCTGTGATGTTATCCGGTCCGCATTTGAAGAATTATTAATCCATTATTTTGAGGTGAGAACAAGGGGAATTATGAGGCTTAATCATAAGTTGGCTGAGAATGCAATACCATAATGGTTTAATGTAGAGGAGAGCAGAGCTGTTCAGTGGTGAGTCAGTCAGACCAGCTGCGGGATTCTTTTAATGCCACCTTAAAATCTCTTTGAAGATCCAGACTGCCACCAGTCTCTATAGACTTCCGTGTAATTCATAGTGCACAAATCATGCACGCCCATGCCTAGATCATGCACCACGTGTGTGCATGCTGTTCACAGCTTTCAAACAAAAAAATCAGCTTAGAAATCCGTTCAGGCATTCATGAGATAGCAGCCATTATGTTTTCTTCATTTGTAAACAAAAATGGCTGCCATGTTTGAAAGATGGGGTTGGTATGGGGTTTAAACATGCAATTTCGCGATCGCGATCATGCCTAGTAGTTAGAAGGTTTTTTTTTTTAAGCGGTGAAAACCGCTTCCAATGAGTGGCTTTGTGTGTCCCACGCCCATATATGGTCATTTCAGTCCAGAATGAACAGGTTTTTTCAAAAACAAAATGTGTGTTTCATGTCCATATATGGTCATCTCAGTCCAGAATGAACAGGGTTTTTCAAAAACACAATGTATGTCACCTCATGTCCATATATGGTCACTCCAGTCCAGAATGAACAGGTTTTTTCTGTCCCGTACGTCCAGAATATCAGTCCAGAATGAATAGGCTTTTTCAAACAGCAAAATGTGTGTCCCATGTCCATATATGGCCATTTCAGTTCAGAATGAATAGGCTTTATCTGTCCTGTACGTCCAGAATATGTGTGTAGTGTCCCTCCCGGTCTGATGAATGGATATTTTGAGGATTGGTCAAGCTTCACATGATAATTTGGCCTTCAGGTTTTATCTGTCCTGTACATGCAATAGTTCTCACCTACTGCATCCACAACTAATGCTACTATAAAAACCTTATTCAAATAACAATTCAGAATAGAGGTTTTATCTGTCCTGTACATGTAGAATATTATCAACAAAAGGAGTGGATATCTATAGAAACACAAGAAATACATTGAAAATCTATTGAATTTTTTTTTAATTAAACATCCTTTTATTTAAACACTTTTTTCTTTCATTTTTATTTATTTATTTATTTATTTATTTATTTATTTAATTACAAATTCTTATTTTAATGTATTTTTAATCTATATTTTTATTTAAACCTATTATACCCGCTGTCATACCGGCTCTCCAGACAATTCTATACTAAGATTCACCGCTTCACTTCGAACCGAGGTTTGATTCTTTTTTTCAAAATGGCTGCCAACTCAGGCAACTCGGGCAGTGGCAAGCAAAGCTGGGTTGACCTGCAATGCATTGCGTCTTTGTCTGTCATGTCGTAATTGATTATTTGGGAGAAAGATTCCCATAGTATAAACATTTTTAAAAGGCTTTCATATACTCTTGATATTTTTCAAATGAGGTTTGGCCTAATAGATCGAAATGTGCTATTTTCTGGGTGTTCATAACAATTAAAATAATAATTATTATTATTATTAATTTTAGATTATTATTACCATTATATAGTTTGAGAGAAAAAAATACAGTACTTGAGTAAATGTAGGCTACTTAGTTACTTTACATAAATGATACCTATAAAATAATGCTGTACATACATATAGGCATATAAAGGAGATCCAGTTGTCAGGAGCCACAGAGCTGACCACTACAGTATATCCTTATATGGATATAGGCATGTCAATATACAGGGTATGGACATAAATATACACATTACATCAGGGATCTCCATATATGGGCACAAAAGGGACACAGAGAAATGAAATATCTGTTGGATATGTGGTGTGAAATAGATGTGAGGGCCTCCTATATAGCAACCTGAACTCTAGATTTAGTCATTGAAATATGACTAGACTAGATTTCTGCCCAACAGTGGCGATTTACTTGGAGGCCAACTCCATATTTGGACAAGACTGACAACATCTTTGATGACGTGAGGTTGCAGTCAGCTTAACTTAAGCTGGCTCCATATTAACCATGATAGATTTACTGAAAACAACTGTCCTTTTTTCTGGTGACTCCTGACACCCTCCGAATATGTGAGCAGGCTGTGTCTTTTCGATAAACTTTTTTAATTGATTTTTTAATAATCATTTATTGTATTTAATAATTTTCATTTCCCCAAAAGATTAATAGAAATCAATGAAAACATTTATCGAGAAAACACGGCCTGCTCACGTATTCGGAGGGTGTCAGGAGTCACCAGAAAAAAGGACAGTTGTTTTCAGTAAATCTATCGCGGTTACCATGGAGGTAACGCTTTACTTTACAGTACGGTAATTACCAGTATTTACTGGGTATTTACCAGGTAAATACATGGTAACTACCAGGTATTTTACCTAGTAATTACCTAGTGCTGTCTAGAGGAGAAGCTGACTCGCATGCACTGGACGCAAAAAATAGTGTTTTGAGTATTCACCACTCCCTGGTTATTTTATCCACCCATGGCCACGATGCCATTTGGTCCCAACAAAAAGTACTTATTTTTACCGTGGTTCCACTTAACTGGGTAAATGCAAGGTACATAATTTCTAGTTACTGGGTAAACACTTAGTAATTACTAGGTAATGTCATGGAATTGACCCATGCTTTCTTTTACAGTACAGTTCAACTGTAACTACTGGGTAATTACCTGGGAAAAGCTTTTCTAGTTACTGGGTTAATACTGAGTAATTACCAGGTAAGGTCATCCAATTAACCCACACTTTACTTTACAGTACAGTTCAACCGTAACTACTGGGTAGTTACATACTCGAAAATACCTGGTAACTACCAGGTAATAAACCTAGTAATTAATAAGTGTATTACCAGGTACTTAACATGTAATTACCAGGCAAATACTTAATATGACCTGGTAATTACCTGGTAGTTTTCAGGAACATACACAAACACATTAACAGCAAAATACCTGGTAGTTACCATGTAATTATATAATTATATTATAATTATAAATACTGGGTATTACCTAGTAGTTACCCGGTAAGTACATGGTAATTACCGTACTGTAAAGTAAAGCGTTACCGAAACGGAGTTTGAAGTTATAATGGGTTTGTATAGGAAGGTCCTGGAAGGGGGGAAATGAATATCATATATCTAAATACTGAATGAAGAAATTCAAAAACTGTCCTGGGTGTTCCCAAGAGCCTGATTAGACGATAAAATGTCAAAAAGTTTTTTTGAAAGTGAAATATCCCTTTAAAAAGAGATTACATCGAGTAGGAGGGTCTTTTGTCAATGGGGATGTGTTCCGTTTCAATGATTTTCTACAGTGGACTTCAAACTACAAAGAACTGTTCCTGTTGCAAACAGGGTACAAAGTAAACCCGGGTTGGTTACGTACCCTCTGCTCCTGGCAGGACACGAAGGTCTGGAACCCGGGCGCCACCCCGAAGCCCAGCTGGTCGATGAAGGAAGGCTCGTCCTGACTGTGGATCTGAACTTTGATCCCTGCTTCGAACGACGTCTCTTCTGTCGGGAAGAAACAATAAACACAGACCTGAGATCAGCACGAGGTTCCTTCCTGGGTTAATTGCGACCAAAAGTTGCAGTTTAACCATGAGAAATGTCACAGCTTGTCCGCGTGCAGACGTGTACACATTTTTACGGTCTCTGACATCATGCTCTGATGTCACTGTGATGTCCGGCACATCTTGTCCACGTATCCGTGTATCTTTGAAGGTCAAGCCTGACACTGTGGTTCCTTTGACACATCACTGTGACATCACAGGTGATATCACAGGTGACATCACCTATGTAAAAGTCCATAAATGGGTATTCCCCAGAATCCCTTTTATGCCCATAATATGGGCATTGATGACATCAGGGATCTTCAATATTATATTGAAGATCCCTGATGTCATCAATATATATCACTGGCCAGATGGCCAAGAATAAAGGGCGAGGTTGCATGTCGCCCTGAGGCGCCTTACTAGTAATAAAAACACAGACCGCAGTGGTGTTGCTAGGTTCTCAATGTAATGGGTACCGGGACCCACAGGTGGTCATTCAAATGGGTCCCAGAATTAATTTATGGGTTCCGCGACGACACACGCATTATGTATCAACGGTGAAGACATCAAAAAGGACTTTAATTTAAACAAATAGTGGCAAATAGCTACTTGTATGTAGTTAATAAAGGACAGAAGCATGGATTTACAAGACAATCTCAATCATCTCATCAATAATGCCAGAATGCACAGCTGTGGAGACACCACCACATGCAGCTCAGCTGGTGCAGTGAAATGACTGATAGCAGGAAGAAGAGAGTTGTATGCATCCCCGGGATGCAGTGATGCCTAGTTTAATGCGTCCTTTATTTAAAAGAATGCGTCAGGGACGCAGGATGCAGGGCTATAGTAGCCTCCCTGCAGACCTGGGATCAGCACTTGGTTCCTTCCTTGGGGGTTATTTATTTCCAAAGGTAAATAGACACCTTACACCAGTGTTCATTTCCTCCACTAAAACTACGACAGAAAATGTCCGTCGACTACCTTACTTCACTGACGAAAACGAAATAAATTACATAATTGAACTGAATTCTCCATGGCATGAGTAATCAATAGAAAAAAATTACATTTTGGGGGTGAACTACACCTTTAAAACCATCATAATTCATAATGCATGTACTGTATGTCTATTGATGCAGGAGGTCTATTACACTATTAAAACCATCATAATTCATAATGCATGTACAGTATGTCTATTGATGCAGGAGGTCTATTACACTATTAAAACCATCATAACTCATAATGCATGTACTGTATGTCTATTGATGCAGGAGGTCTGTTACACTATTAAAACCATCATAATTCATAATGCATGTACAGTATGTCTATTGATGCAGGAGGTCTGTTACACAATTAAAACCATCATAATTCATAATGCATGTACTGTACTGTATGTCTATTGATGCAGGAGGTCTATTACACTATTAAAACCATCATAACTCATAATGCATGTACTGTATGTCTATTGATGCATGAGGTCTATTACACTATTAAAACCATCATAACTCATAATGCATGTACTGTATGTCTATTGATGCAGGAGGTCTATTACACTATTAAAACCATCATAACTCATAATGCATGTACTGTATGTCTATTGATGCAGGAGGTCTATTACACTATTAAAACCATCATAACTCATAATGCATGTACTGTATGTCTATTGATGCAGGAGGTCTATTACACTATTAAAACCATCATAACTCATAATGCATGTACTGTATGTCTATTGATGCAGGAGGTCTATTACACTATTAAAACCATCATAACTCATAATGCATGTACTGTACTGTATGTCTATTGATGCAGGAGGTCTATTACACTATTAAAACCATCATAATTCATGATTGTGTCTATTGGAGCAGGAGCTCTCTCTGCAACAATTCTTAAACTTTCATTTGGTTTCGTTTGTTTCAAATCTCAGACATGTACGGCAGTATTGTGTATGATAGACTATACTTAATGTACCCTATATTGAAAGTGTGTGTTTCCAAAAAAAAAAAAAAAAAATCTTATCTTATGATAACGATAAAATAATATCTTTCTCCATTGAAGTGGATGAGAGTGGATGGTATAGCGTCGCCTCGCAGCGGCTATTTTTGGCAAATAGGTTTGGAGTAAAGTAAAAAAAAAAAAAAGTACAGAATGAAAGGTAAAATGTACAAAGTATCGATGATTTAAGTGGTTAAATGTCTGGAAAAACACATTAACACAAACATAGACTGATGACAGTGCTGTCAAACAAGTCTATGAAAATCTGCAACACAATTTTATACAACATGTAAAGGGGGTCCCTGCTTTATCTCCCTCTCAGCTAAGGGGTCCCTGCTTTATCACCCTCTCAGCTAAGGGGTCCCTGCTTTATCACCCTCTCAGCTAAGGGGTCCCTGCTTTATCTCTCTCTCAGCTAAGGGGTCCCTGCTTTATCTCCCTCTCAGCTAAGGGGTCCCTGCTTTATCTCCCTCTCAGCTAAGGGGTCCCTGCTTTATCTCCCTCTCAGCTAAGGGGTCCCTGCTTTATCACCCTCTCAGCTAAGGGGTCCCTGCTTTATCTCCCTCTCAGCTAAGGGGTCCCTGCTTTATCTCCCTCTCAGCTAAGGGGTCCCTGCTTTATCTCCCTCTCAGCTAAGTGGTCCCTGCTTCCCTGCTTTATCTCCCTCTCAACTAAGGGGTCCCTGCTTTATCACCCTCTCAGCTAAGGGGTCCCTGCTTCATCTCCCTCTCAACTAAGGGGTCCCTGCTTTATCTCCCTCTCAGCTAAGGGGTCCTTGACCTGAAAACGTTGAAGACCCCTGCCTTAGGGAGTCTTACTGGTATATATAATGAAAATATAGTACAGTAAACAAAGCACCTCAAATTAACCTGAGTACAGTATTATGTAGGCTACTTACAAGTACTACACGACACCACTCTGCTTAACCTCAGTGTACCACTAGATGGCACTATAACTCAACATGCTGTCAGTAAAGTCACTGATTGATTGATTGTAGAATTCATTCTAAGTTTGCATAGGAAAAGGTACAGTTTAATGACAGTACAGTTCACTGGTACAAGGTCAACTAAAAGGATACACTCAGGAAAGCACATGGCTTGTTTGCATTGAGATCCTTTTTTTTTACTCATCTAACATTGAATGACAGACAAACCATAGATTCAGATTGTCACCAAAACAGGCTTTAATGAAATAATTGGTTTTATGTTTCAGAGATATGTTTTAGTTTAATGGTAAGGATTGAAATGAAGAAAACAAGAAACTATAACTATCATGTCTTACAAGAAACATTTGAAAAGAAAAAGAAAAAAATACAGCAAACATTTCCAAGTAAATCATATCATCCATCATATCAATAAAAAATTGAATAAAATGAAATACATTAAACAGAAAATTGTATCCAGTATTGTATTGTGACAAATACAGTAGATGCATAACAACGTTTACTGTACTGTTTTAACAATACAGAACTTCATTAATCTGCATGAGACATGCTATTAAAATGAAACAGACATTCTATAAGCTCTGCTTTAACTACAACTACAAAAAAAAAAAAAAAAACGTATACAAATCAATCTAAAAAATGTTTTATATTTTGTAAAAGTAAATGCTCTTGAAAATCCATAATTCCTTGAAACCTTCATGTATTCAAGATACATTGGACATTCAGTAAATTATTTATTAAAATGAAACAATACAGAACTTCATTAATCTGTATGAAACATGATATTAAAATGAAACATTAATTAATCTGCATGAAACATGGTATTAAAATGAAACAGACATTCTATAGGCTCTGCTTTAACTACTACTTAACCCATTTAGGCCTAGAATTATTGAATGCTTTAACCAGTGAAAAATAGCAGATCTACAAGCTCACAGCGTGGCACCGATCTGCTATTATTATTTTTTTTAAGTTGTGAAAATGTGTGCAAATCTTTGAATATAAGCGTACGTTTGTAACTCAAATTTTGCTTCTGGGGGGGTCCCTGGAACTAGATATTTTGAGATGGGGGTCCGTGGCCAAATACATATCAGTTTGGGGGTCCTTCACATGAAAAGGCTTGAGAACCACTGACATAGCAGTCTCTCAAGAACAGACTAACTGAGCTCCAGTTAAGTGAAAAGGACCTTTTCTTTGACGATGGCTGGCCAGATTGCTCACATATAGAAACATAGGTTTAAAAAAAAAAAACCTTAGAAGGATTCAAAAGACACTTAGAATCGGGTCATAGAATCGGGTCTATGGACATAGAATCGGGTCAAAACTCTAATTTTCACAATTTTTCAAAAACAGCAGATCTACAAGCTCGCACTGTGAGCTTGTAGATCTGCTATTTTTTTTAGTCAAAGCCTGAAATAATAATACACTATACTGTGTACCCGTTCTGAATTGGTTAATGAAAAAATAAAAATGATACTGAGTAGACTTCTAGACCTACTGCACACAAACAGAGCTCCTACCTTTAAATGCATTTTAAATCTTTTTTTTTTATTCTATTTAAATCTTTTTGAGAGGGAAAAAAAGCTGCTATTTACAACATGTACAGTATATGACGTTGCAATGTGATATAGGTCTGTTTACACAATGCTTGCTTTGGCAATGTAAACGTGTGTTGTTGTTTTTTTCTCATGCCAATAAAGCTCCTTTGAATTGAACGAATTGTTTAGAATTACGAGGCAGACAAAGCAAAGCAAACACACAAACGACCAGCTGTTGACACACTTATCATGTAGCTGTAGCAACACAACACACAACTGATGCAATGTGAAAGTGATTGATTTCACTACAGAGCCTTTTCACACATCCAAAGGAGAGTGTCAGTACATGGTGCATCCCACCATCCATACCCACTCTGATGCACAGCACAGTCTTCTCCTCCTCCATGGTCATCAGGCTGACCAGGCAGCCAGTACCTGGAGAAGTAGTTCCATTACATTCATTACAATACTGTACTTTTACAAGGATACTTTTTCACTTTCATCTTTTGTTTTACACCTGAAGGACATTCTAAAAACACCTACTAAATACCACTGGTGTAAAGTAACTAAGTATATTTACTTAAGTACAATTTTGAGTTATTTGTACTTTACTCGAGTATTTCAAATTTCGAAAAATACTTCTACTCTACTACATCTCGGATCCAAGCATTGTACTTTTACTCGACTACATTTATTTGAAAACTTTAGTTACTAGTTATTTACAGAGATACATTATAATATATTATAAAACACATTTGAACCTTTTTAGCCCTATTTTATACATACTGTAGGCTATTTAAAAATAGCCGATCTACAAGCTCACAACGTGTCGCATTGTAGAAGTAAAGGAGTAGTTCACCACTTTTCAACCTGTCTTCATATAATAGGTCCTCACTAATGTTCATAATAAAATAGCACATTTTTTTTCTATTCAGTCTGGGTCTCATAGGAGAGCTGTCAAATCCTTCTACCGGTGACATCATCATTTGACAAAAAAAAATCAAATAATATTTTTGAAAATAAATATTTAGATTTTTATTATCACAAGAACAATGGCTTCCACTTTAACATTGCAACTTTTTCAGGAATAGAAAGCCTGCAGTTTCTATTGGCTTGCATTTCCCATTGATGATGTCACCGGTAGAAGGATTTGACCCACCCACAGCTCTCCTATGAGACCCAAACTGAGTAGAAAAGAATTGTGATATTTTATTATGAACATTAGTGAGGACCTATTATATGAAGATAGGTTGAAAAGTGGTGGAGTGCCCCTTTAAGTAATAAATGTGAGTATTGCTAAGTTTTCTGAACAACCTTTTATACCAAAAATGTCAAAAAGAATTCTGTATATCAGGGGTAGGCAACCTTAGGCACGGGTGCCAACATTGGCACATGCAGGGACGTGCTGGCCATTGGGAAAAGCGGGGCGACTCCCGAACAGCCGGTTCATTTCCGTCCGGTCCAGGCCGGCCATTGGGGGGAAAAAAAACGTCCGTCGTTCCATTTTGGGGGCTGGGTTACAAAGTAAATCGTCACTGTCGGGCAGAAACCTTGTATCTCCAAGTTTCAAATTTATATATATTTTTTTCGCAAAGCCCTGCTTCATCATATAAGGCCGTCGCACAAAAGTGGTGAAAACAGCAGATCTACAAGCACACAACAAGATCGGTTGTTTTCACTAGTTTAAAACATTTTTAAAATGGTTTGGGACATACAAGGTTTCCACCCGACAACGACGAAATATAACTCATGTAATTGGTCCACTGGCTTGTCACTTGTCATGATCTGAAATGGCAAATCTTTGAGTAGCAGCAGCGCTATAGAGAGATCTCTCTCTCTATAGCGCGCAATGAGGGCCTCTCCAACTGTTTTTCCCGGGCTGAATCAGGGGCCCAGCACGTCCCTGGGCACAGGGGTGGGTGATCACTGGCACACTGGCAGGAGTGTGAGAGAGTGCCCTCATATCTATATGCAATCTATACATTAATTATCCACAACTTCCAACGTTCCATCGTGCGTTGCGCAGGAGTGCGGCAGTTCCGGCGCCGCAGCCGAGTGTGATCTACAAGCTCACAACGGTTGCATCTGCGACGCGACGTGAGCTTGTATGTCTGCAGTTCTCCGGATGTGTTCCACACATAATGCTACAGTTTTATCATTGACCATAACACTAAAATACATATCCCCATTTTCTAGTGTTTTTTTTCTCACGTACCCCCTGCAGTACCCCTGCGTACCCCTAGGGGTACACATACCCCCATTTGAGAAACACTGCCCTATAAAATGAAGGTATAAACTATAAAGTCTTACGTTGGTGAGGTCAGTGGTGAACCATCGACCCATTTCCAAACTCCTTCCTTCTCTCTGTCAGTCAAACCCAGCCACACCAACAGGCCCCCGGTAACTCTGTTAACAAAGTCCTGGACAGAAGAGATGCGGGTTACTGAAATACACACTGTACAATAGATGTTACCACACACACACACACACACACACACACACACACACACACACACACACACACACACACACACACACACACACACACACACACACACACACACACACAACCTACCTGTTCTTCTTTGCTGTTGATGATGATCAGGTCTGAGTGGTGGTCTGTACAGTATTTTCTGCTCTCCTCCCAGGTTTTCCCCTCAGTAGAGATGTAGTAACATCCTCTACCAAAGATCTGCCATCCAGGAGATCCTAACAACAAAATAAAGGCAGCAAGTGTTTTTTTGTTTAGTTTTTGTCAGTTGCTCATATTAATGATAAAAGATGAACAACATGATGTAACAGTGAATATAAACAGTGATGTCTCACTGACCACAGAGCTTCTTCTTCAGCTCATCTCTCTCTGCAGTGACGTCGTTGTATCTGGACTGTAGGACATCCTTCTGTTTGGTCATCTGCTCCAGCTCTTTGGTCAGGTTGTTGTATTTGGACTGAAGATGGTCCAGGACTTTGGTCAGGTTGGTCAGGTTGTTGATCTCTTTAATCGGTTCAGAAACTGTAAGGAGAATCAAACAAACTGATGAGTTTTATTTACTAACTGTTCTGAACTGACCTCCTCAACCCATCAAAGCCAGGACAGCATCTGTGTCATTTTTGATATTTATAGTTGGCTATTCAAAAATGGCAGATCTACAAGCTCACAGCACGTTACTTTGTGCCCCACTGCGAGCTTGTACATCTGCAACTACAAATTCTGCTGCTAATATTAATATATGTTATGTGGTATCATATTTGCTAATATTAATAAAATGAATGTTGTATCATCACATAAATAAAATAATGCACTGTAATGAAACGTGACTTACAGAGAGACATTCTGAGAGTGATGTTGAGCAGAGCTTGAACACCACAAAGCAGTCCAACAACCAGAACAACCAGCTTGCACCGTCCTATGGCTGGACACACACAAAAAGATAAACCCATTGAGGCAACATGGCATTATGAATGGTTAAGTATTAATGTGAAGAAAGTACAGGATATTTACAAAGTTGTAAACTATAGTTCATGTGAGAATTATTTATCACCTAAAATGTCTTTGAAAGACAAGCTGAAGCTGTCAGTCTAAACAGGGATGGGTCGCACACAGTGGCAAGAGTTAGTCCTCTTTCTTTATTGTATTTTTAGTTTCAAGATTAGTTTTGACCACCCAGCCTTCCTCAGTGTATATACTGTACTATAGTATAGCCTATGCATGATAACAAAGCCTCCTGATAGGCCAGTAACGGTAATTTCTCAACTTTTAGAAGCGCTCTGCCTGGAAACATAAAGTGCACAAAACAGGCCTAGAGTTTGGCTGTTCAAAACAGACAGATTACAACACACTGTTACAACAGAGATACAGACAGAGATAGCATCAGCTCAGACGAGAAGCATTCGTGTAAAGTCATGATTGGAACAGCTGATAAAAAGTGGTGCGCGTCTGCGTCATATACGCCCATTTCTCAAAAACTATATTGCAATTTCTCAACTTTTAAGTGAGAATTGATGTACAGCTTGTACATAATCAATTTCACTAGCTTGGGTCCTGGGGGAGACATCATACAATGTCTCTTTTGGGTCCCAAGCTCACAACGCCTCACGCTGCGAGGCGTTGTGAGCTTGTAGATCTGCTATTTTTGGCTAAAGAATTTGGACACTAGGGTTCAAGTGGTTAACATAAAAAAGGAGAAAAAAAAGCTTTCTATCATACTAAGATTTGGAGGACCCCCTGTAGTAACTCTGAGGACCCCCTAGGGGTCCCGGACCCCCTGTTGAAGACCCCTGGTCAGTGTGGTGTGGTTGACTAACAGAGGAGGAGGGGTGAAGGTTGGTTTTCATGACTACGTGGCTCAGTGCCAGCAGGGCACACAGATAGCATCAGAACAGACCAGCAGCTTTCCTGTACACTTATGATTGGACAGCTGATAAAAAATAATAATAATAAAAAAGTGTTGCATGTCATAAACACCCATTTCTATAAAAGGTCTTTTCCGGGACTCGGGTTAGGTCATGTGACAACATATGCAGTTACTGATGACGGCCTACTGTACCAGAGGCTCCTGATAGGTCAGTATAGCCGATGGGATGATAGCAGAGCCTCCTGATAGGCCAGTTTAGTCTATGGGATGAAAACAGAGCCTCTTGATTGGCCAATATGAAGCTTATGGGATGATATTGGAAATTTCTCAACTTTTAGAAGCGCTACGCTTGGGCACAAAAAGTGCACAAAACAGGCCTATAGTTTAGCTGTTCAAAACAGACAGATTACAACACACTGTTACAACAGAGATTCCATCAGCTCAGACCAGAAGCATTCGTGTAAAGTCATGATTGATTGGAACAGCTGATAAAAGGTGGTGCGTGACTGTGTCATAAACGCCCATTTCTCAAAAGCTTAAACTATATTGTAATTTCTCAACTTGTAGGTGACAAGTTAAACAAAATCAAAGAAATTCCATACATTTGAAGAAGAAATGCTTAATAATAGTGAAAATAGCAGATAAACTTGTAGATCTGCTTTTTTTTCGCTAGCTTGGGTCCTGGGGGAGACATGAAATGTCACTTTTATGTCCCATGCGTGCAAGCTATAAGTTTAGGGAACCACTGCGCTAAGCTAGACCACAATGGTGGAGGCCAGGGGTAGGCAACCTGGGGCAGGGGGAGGGTGATCACTGGCACACTGGCAGAAGTGTGAGAGAGAGGATTTATATTTTAAAATCAAATGTTGTTTTAAACATTAAATTAAATTAAATAACCTAATTTGCAGCAAATTACGTCCTGCACATAATTCTACATTCATTAAAATTCTGAACTTTGACTGGAGAGGGAGTCAGGGAGATAGGTGGGTTATTGATCTGAGTCTAATGATCGTTATAACAATGTCCTGACAATCACAATATGTCTGCATGTTTGATGGCTAAAATGTATGTTTGTTGACATGGCACACTGACTATCTAGAAAATAAAAACATGGCACTTCATTTCAAAAAGGTTGCTGCCCCCTGATCTAGGCCATGTTGTCAGTGTGGTGTGCAGGCACGTCAAAGGGGACTTGAGCCCCTACCCTTTTACCTGTCTGTAAAAGGTGCCCTATCCAAATGCAGTTTTCACTTTGGTGAAAGAAATGCGAATGCCCCTCTTTCCATGCCATACCTGAAGGCAGCATTCAAGAGAATTGCCTTGTCCAAACTCTCCTGAACTTGAATGCAGCATCTTATGTTGAAAGAATTGCCCTCTCTGCAGTATTGACTTGATCATGCTTAGTTCAGTGTGGTATGAAGCAACACAAATATATTTTTCAACATTCAACCAAACGCCCTTTTAGAAAATGTAGCCCCTGCCTCTCTAACATTCTCTGCACGTCACTGGTGGTGTGGTTGACTAGCAGTAGAGGAGGAGGGGTGATGGTGGCAGTGTGCTGTGGTTGTTACCAGGGACGTGCTGGGCCCCTGATTCAGCCCGGGAAAAAGAGTTGCAGAGGCCCTCATTGCGCGCTATAGAGAGAGATCTCTCTCTATAGCACTGCTGCTACTCAAAGATTTGTGACAAAGTGACAAGCCAGTGGGCCAATTACATGAGTTATATTTTGTCGTTGTCGGGTGGAAACCTTGTATGTCCAATACCGTTTGTTTTGTATTTATCATTTTAAAAATGATTTAAACTAGTGAAAACAGCCGATCTACAAGTGTGTGCTTGTAGATCTGCTGTTTTCACTACTTTTGCGCGACGGCCTTGTATGGTGAAGCAGGGCTTTACTTTGCGAAGAAACGTACAAATTTGAAACTTGGAGATACGAGGTTTCACTGAAGAACCCTGAGGTGCTATATATCACTTTTAAATATTGGTGCTACATAACACCATTTGACAAAGGTGCTATATAGCACATATTGGTGCTATATAGCAAAAAAAAAAAAAAAAAAAAAAAAACAGTTGCCCTATGATTACGAGCCAAATAACCACTTTTGGTGCTATAGAGCAGGGGTTCCCAAACCTTTTGTCTCAAGGCACCCCATGAATATTCTTTTAATCCGAGGCACCCCTACATTATAATTTTCACTCCCAGCACCTTATATTTATAGAATATTGTCGTTGTCAGGTGGAAACCTTTTATGTCCAAAACCGTTTTGTATTTATCATCTATAAAATGTACTAAACTAGTGAAAACAGCAGATCTACAAGCACACAACGCCTCGCATCGCGACAGTCTTGTATGATGAAGCAGGGCTTTGCTTAACCAAAAGACGAACACATTTGAAACTTGGAGATACGAGGTTTCTGCCTGACAGTGACGATATTTTAGTGATTTATGTTGCGAGGAAAACGTTGAGATAATAGCCATTTTGGTTAGAACTGACTGAAAATAACTTTGTACTTCAAGTTTAAAATGATACTAAATATTTTTTCATGTTTCCAAATAAATTCCAAATATTATCAAATTATCTCGCGGCACCCCTGGACTGCCGTCACGGCACCCCAGGGTGCCCCGTCACCCACTTTGAAAACCCCTGCTATATAGCAACGTTTGTATGGGATGATAACGGTAATTTCTCAACTTTTGTGGCCTTTCAAAACAGACAGATTACAACACACTGTTACAACAGAGATTCCATCAGCTCAGACCAGAAGCATTGTGTAAAGTCATGATTGGAACAGCTGATAAAAAAGTGGTCCGTGTCATATACATGCCCATTTCTCAAAACGCTAAACTTTGTAATTTCTCAACTTTTAAGTGAGAATTGGTGTACAGCAGACCTGGGCAATGTGCGGCCCGGGGGCCGTATGTGGCCCTTTGGTTCACTCTGACCGGCCCTTGTAGGGTTAATGGCACATTACCAAATAAACACATTCTCTAATTTTCCCTCATGCATGGACTAAAACTGCATTTCTTTTATTTTTAAGTTTTTTTTACGTACATATGGACGCAATGCGTACATCAGCACGTGTGTGTGATCATTGGATGTTGTCTCAATAACAAGCAGGTGGTCAGACTGGTCACAAGTCAAGACGACCTGCCTTACCTTACCCATAAAAATGGCTAAAGTGTCTAAAAAAAAGAAAAGTCGATGCCAAATGCCGGGTTTTCAACCAAAAAAATACTGTATTTATTGCGACCGTAGGTCGCATTTACTACCAAAACCTCCACAGGCTGTCCGTGAGTGAGTCAGTCCGTCAGTCACACGTCACACGTCACACTCTTGCCCTGCTCATATCTCCGCAACCGTTGCCCCGATCCATGCCAAATTTTGCACACACACTCCTTACCTGCCAAACTACAACCTCCAAGGACCCCCGGAGCTCCAGGGACCCCCAGGTCCCTGGGCGACCCCCAGATGTAAAAAATGACCAAATGTGCTAAACTGACCAAATGACCACCCCAACGGGGCTGCTCACGGGGAATTCCCGGGGACCACCGACTCCTGGTGCTCCAGAACGGATGCAAAAGTGGTGCCGCCCCCAGTGGAGGACCCCCTACACTGCAGCTCACATAAAATGCCGTAACTCCGGCTAGGAGCGACCGGGACAGCCGGGGCCGGTACCTATTCGTCCGCCTTGGCGGCGCGGAGACCCCGCCCCTCATTTCTCACATGGCCCTCTTCTAGCGCCACCATGAGGCCGATTCTTGCAAAACACATTTTTGGACACTGCTCCTAAAATGTTTGCCCTAAAATCACGCAAATCGGTACACAGTATGTCTACACTCATCCCATCAACATGAATCTCTCCCATATAGCGCCACCTCCAGGCCGATTTTTAAAAACACATTTTTGGACACTGCTCCTACAGATTTTGCCCTAAAATCACGAAAATCACTACACAGTATGTCTACACTCATGTCATCAACATGGATCAGGAAGATTTTGGAAAAACACATTTTTGCCCTATTTGTGGAGATAAGTGAGTCAGAGGTGAAGCTGTGTGTTTAGTTTGCGGGGAGCACATCTTGCATGGAGCACTGCCTTTTGGTTTGGCCCTCCACAACATTTTCTGTTAGTTCATGTGGCCTAGACCAGTGGTTCTCAGCCTTTTCAGGGCTCATATTTGAACTGGCAGCCCCACCCCGTTGGAGGAGTTGAGGCATTACATTTAGTTTAACATGATTCTATTGTGAAAATAGCAGATCTACATTCTCACAACGCCTCGCAGATTTGCCTCAGATTTTGTCACTTTAGACCCCCCAAAATATTTTGGTGCCCCCCCCCCCCCCCCCCCCCCCCCCCGACCCACCCAAAAAAAATATGTTGCGCGTCATAAACGTTCATTTCTCTAAAAGTTCACCCTCCTGATAGGCCCATTAAAATGTGTGCGTGACCCACAAATGGGTCCCGACCCAGTTTTTGGGAACCTATGCTATTAAGCACTTCAGTAATTGTACTGAGGCGCTAAATAGCACCTCAGCTCAGCCATCCCAAAGAACCACTGAAGAACCCTGAGGTGCTATATAGCACCACCATTTGACAAGGTGCTATATAGTACTTAAATATTGGTGCTATTAATCACATATTGGTGCTATAGCACATATTGCTGCCAATAGCACATATTGGTGCTATATAGCACATATTGGTGCTATATAGCACCAAAGAACAGTTGCCCTATGATTACGAGCCAAAGAACCACTTTTGGTGCTATATAGCCATGTTTGTTTTTAGAGTGTATGGGATGATAACGGTAATTTCTCAACTTTTGTGGCTGTTCAAAACAGACAGATTACAACACACTGTGACAACAGAGATTCCATAAAGTAATGTCTCAACTTTTAGAAGCGCTACGCTTGGCCACAAAAAGTGCACAAAACATGCATAGAGTTTGGCTGTTCAAAACAGACAACACACTGTTACAACAGATTCCATCTGCTCAGAGCAGAAGCATTTGTGTAAAGTCATGATCGGAACAGCTGATAAAAAGTGGTGTGCGACTGTGTCTTATACACCCATTTCTCAAAACCTTAAACTATATTGTAATTTCTCAGCTTTTAAGTGAGAAATTAAACTATTTAAATTTCTCAATCTTTTAATTGAGAACTAAAGTGAACAATTAAGTGAGAAAGTGTACATTGTAGGCTAACAGCTGCATGCACTCTTTTTGAACGTTTTTTTAAAAAACCTTGAAAGTTTGAGAATTAGTTATTTAGAAGTTATTTGGTAGAATCAGCCTCTAGTCTTAATACCTAAACCTTTTTACCAGGGGTGCCCACACTTTTTTTACTTGAGAGCTACTTTTAAAATTACCAGGTAACCATGATCTACCCACCCAAAACAATGTACCATCCCGTTCTGAATGGAAGTGGTAGGTTTTGGGGTTCTTTGTAATGCTACTGACTCTTGAAAACAAAGCATTGCATTGGGGTTTTGAAGCAAGCCCTTCTTGATGTCAATCAATTGACATCAAGAAGTGACTTTTGTTCATAAATACTGTAAGTTACTTTTTTATATTTTTAATTATATATATTATTGTCATGTGGTCTACCTGCACAGCCTTTGTGATCTACTGGTAGATCACGATCTACCTTTTGGGCAGCCCTGCTTTTTACAAATCAATCATGTTTCTCACAGACACATGTTATATAAGGCCTATATTCTTACCAGACTTCTTCTGTGGTTGTTTCCGAGCAGAAGTCCTGGTCTCCACGTTCTCGTACTTTACATCATCTTCAGGGGTCGCGTTATCTTCAGGAGTCGCGTTGTCAACGTCATCGTAATCATCTTCCTCTTGGATCTCAATGCTGTCAGAATGAAAAGCCACGGCCATTTCTTCTACCTTTTATGACTTTAATTAATCTGGATAAAGAGTTTGGTTGGTAACGTTTCACGACGTCTTCACAGCGCGCTGAAGAGAAGAGAAGTTGTGCCGGTGACTCTGCGCTCTTTCTTTTATTTCTGCAGCTCGATCAATCTTCCTCTTTTACGTGTTTCGTCTTCTGAGGCGGTCACATTCAGTGGTGTAATTACTCAAGTAATTGAGTACATTTACTCGAGTGCTGTACAATTAAATAAAATTTGATTTCCAAGTAAAAAAAGTATTTACTGCAGTACATCCAATATTTTGTATATATATTTTTTTTTTTTACTCCTACACAACTACGTACATCTCAGAGTTGAATAAGATACTTTTTACTCCACTACAATTATTTGAAAACGTCTGGTTACTTTATAGATTTAGATTATTATTACGAAACATACATTAACCACTTCAGCCCTGGATTTCAGTCGTTTGAAAATCTACAAGATCACAGTGCATTGAGATTCAACGTTTTGTTTTTATGTGTTTTATTATTCTCATATGCACGTCGCAGTGGCTGTAGGGCGGCTGTAGCTCAGGAGGTAGAGTGAGTTGGAAAATGATCCATGGGTTGACGGTTCAAATCCCAGCTTCTCCTGTCTACATGTCGAAGTGTCCTTGGGCAAGACACTGAACCCCAAGTTGCTCCCGGTGAGCAGGTTGGTGCCTTGCATGGTTTCCACCGCCACCGGTGTATGAATGTGTGTGTGAATGGGT
>NC_137818.1:3331460-3338960 GCF_963921795.1 Nannobrachium achirus | reverse complement strand
ATGGTTAAAATGGAGTTTGAAGTTACAATGTGTGTGTATGGGGCCCTCCTCCTGGAGGAGGAGGACTGATAACATTTACATCAAATATCTAAATATTGAATGAAGCAAATTAAAAACTGTTCAGGGTGTTCATAAAAGCCTGATTAGATGATAAAATGACCAAAAGTCTTTTTGAAAGTGAAATATCCCTTTAAGGCCACTGTGGTCTCAGGTCATGCCATTGGTTTGAGGGGCATTAAGGCCACTGTGGTGTCGCGGCGCCTGGTCCGCTGGTATGGACTGCAGGAGACCCACTGGCCAGGCATGTTCTGGAAGACTATTATCATAGGGCGAAAACCCCATATGAGAGGCCTGTGGCGTGCGTGAAGCCAAAATTACATTCCCAAAGGTCCCCGCTGACCCAAACTCAGGCTATACAAGACCCAGGAGAGGGCCCGTCGACGAGCCAGGCAGGTGCAGCTCCGCTGAACCAAACTCAGGCTATACAGAACCCAGGAGAGGGCCAATCAACGGGTGGGCAAGATAGAATGCAGATTCCCATAGGAGGGTCACCAATATCGATTGACAGTGACAGGGACAGTGATAGCGAGGGGCATACTGGCGCAGGGGTATACGATGCAGTGTTCAATGCAGGGGCACACGAGGACAGTCAACAGCAAGGGGTCCAGGAGGACGACATGTGGGGAGCACCGTACGAACCAGACGCTGAACAGTGAGGAGGAGGAGTTGGAGGGAGAACGGAATAGGAGAAGTGGAGGCTCATCAGAGCTGATGTGTTGTTTTGCTACTATTCTATTGCACTAATTTCTAGACTTTATATATATATATATATAAAATATACAGTATATATTTTTACTTTTCAGTTGATGTAACCATGTTCACTGAAGAAGTCAAAGGGTCACAAATGTTGTTTGATTACTGTAAAAGCAGTTATGTAACATTGTGTCAGAACAGGGAAGTGGCGCAACAGGGCGCTGCCGACTGGAAGAAACTGCGCAAGACTGTATGTGCAAAGACTGTATGTGCCAAATGGAAATTCACAGCATGAATAACAGCTGATATACTGTACATGTAATGTAATTTGTAATCTGTAATGGATACTCCGGAAATACTGTAAGCAAATTTGGTGGAGGAACTATGTATGATTGGTTCATATGGAGGAAGAGAGAAACTTTGGGGGCAGGCCTTCTGCCCTTTAAAAGATGCAGCACAAGGAGGATTTCTTGGGGGGCTCTCGGGCATGGAATCTGAATACCTGAGGTTATCATTAGTTACAGTATGTTGACCTAGCCCGGAGAATCAATTTGATCTCCGTTTAAATAGAGACAATATAGCACTTATACTAAAATAGATAATTCTTAGAACCTAAAATTAGCCAAAGATTCTATGCCTGAATTAGTTAAGCGGAGTCCTCCCCCAGATAGTGGATGACCTTGGTTAACAGGCCTTGGCATTCACTGATGGGTTATTATAGAAGAGAAGGTAAGCCTGCGCAACTTATTTTCTCTCTCTTCCAAATGAACGGGTGCAGAGTAAGTTATTTTGATTTTAGGTCATGCCATTGGTTTGAGGGGCATTAAGGCCACTTTGGCCTCAGGTCATGCCATTGGTTTGAGGGGCACAAGGCCAAACTGAGGGGCAACGGCGGCCATGGCCTTCATGGCCTCCATGAAATTCCTATGATTTAAGTGTGTGCCGCCAAAACAGTGGGTGGAGTAGGCCTATCGTGCCAAACTTTGGGTTGCTCTTTTTTGCATTTTCCCATTGAAGAAGGAAAATGTATTCACGAATAAATTAATATAAACTAGAAGCAGCTCTTTCGAGCACAGGTCTCTGCCAGGTCAGGCCTCCTGGTGGCGCTATAACAGGCCAATGTGAAAAGGGTGGCATGTGTTCTTTGCCAATCTTAGGCCTTTCATGGCAATCTGACGCTGCATGCATGGTTTAAGGCATTGTTTTTCCAAAAATGTGTTTTGCAAAAGGCTACCTGCTGGTGGCGCTATAATTGATTGAAGACTTTATTAGAAGTTTGCATAGGAAAAGGTACAGTTTCATGACGGTACAGTTCACTGGTACAAGGTCTACTAAAAGGAGATCCATGAAAAGACTAAGCTTATTTCCACTGGAAACCATTGAAGTATCTCATATAACATTGAATGACAGACAAATAGAACACAGGCCCAAATAGATAACAGGCCAATGTGAAAAGGGTGGCATTTGTTCATTGACCTAGTGGGAATATGTGTGCAAATTTCACGGTAACCGCAAGCTGCGTTGATGATTTGAGGCATTTTGTTTAAAAATTAGCAATCCTGCAAACTTCGGTAGCCAATATTAGCCAATTAGGATGGAATGTGAAATATCGGACAGATCGGTCTTGATCACATGACTATAGAGATACTGTGTACTGATTTGCATCAGTTGGCCCGCTGGTGGCGCTATAAAAGGTAAATGTAGAAAATGCTGGTAGGCCCTCCTGTAGCTACAGCATGCTGTTCTATATTAAAACAGCCTGTCAGCTGGTAGGCCCTACTGTAGCTACAGCAGGCTCATAGACATTAAGGCTTGTCCTGTTGTCCGGGACAACTAATACATCTTTATGGACAAGTTCATTACACTGACTGAAAAATGGGTTACAAAATCGTGGGATAAAAAAAGGAAAAAATAAAAATGTACTTGTGGCTTTTGGTTTCACTTTGTCTGTGACGCTCCTAGCAGCTTTGTGCTGTATGAAGACTATGGACGGTGGAGTGGAGGGGGACAAGGGGGTCTCATTTATTTGTCAAAGAAAAATAAATGGCAAATTTATATTCGGATAAGTGGCTTTTGTGCCTGTTAGGGATGGCCAACAGTTAACCGTTACCGCTTAACCGTTAAGAAATTGGTTACCGGTAAACACTAACGGTTAAAGGACCGGTTCACCTCTGGGACAACCAGATCTTATTTTATTGTAGTTTGGGACACAATCAACACAATCCTGAGTTATTTTTTTAGTTCAATCTGTGTTTTTAGATATTTTAGTATTTCAGCATGCTACAACTGGTCATATGATGCTTTGTATTATGATATTGCATCATCTAATGCATCATATGATGCAAAATGCATTATATGATGCTTTGTAGCATGCTGAAATACTACAATATCTAAAAACACAGATTGAACTCAAGTTCCCCCTGAAAAACACGTTTTGGCATGAAACGGTTACGTTTTGCGCGTTTGTGGTGCCCCCTATGGGTCGAAGTGGAAATGCTTTTGGGTATATGTTCAGTATAGCGCCCCCCACTTGTGGTTAAAATTTGGTGTTGACTGGATGTTTCGTTTGTGATTTATGGCTACTTCTTACAAAACGGGCTCCTCCCGCTAACTTTGGAACCCTGTTACGGAAGAACGGTATGGACTATCAAAATATCGTTTAAATATGTTTATCGCATGAGTCCATAGATCGTGTGTATCGATTTTTGTGACATTTGGAGAAAATATGTAGGAAAAGGAGCAAAAAGTGTGTTTTGAAGAAAATTCAAAATAGCGGAAAATCTATCCTGACGCAAATGGGCGTGGCCTATATGAGGAGATGCGTCATGACCCAAGGAATCCAGGGGAAAAGGAATTTAAATTTTCCGACCCACGGTTCAAGAGTTACAGGCCGAAAGGTAAAGTGGACTGTTATAGCGCCACCATGAGGCCATCATTATAAATGTACTCTCCAAGTTTTGAAACTGTAGCCCCTATGGTTTGCGAGAAAAAAAATATTGAATGTGAGTTTTTGCGATTCCCATTATAAGTCAATGGGTAAAATTAATTCACTAATAAATTAATATCAATTAAACGATACAACTTTTCTCTTAGAAAAGTAATAGCACCCCATTCCCGGCCGAGCCGCACGTTTTGATGTATATATTGCGGCGGTGGCGTAAATCGTGCGGCACTTATTACGTGCCGAAATTTTGTGGCGACATTATTGCGACCGTCAGGGAGCAGTTTACTATGAAAACCTCCACCGGCCGTCCGTCCGTCGGTCGGTCACACGTCACACGTCACACCTTTGCCCTGCTCATATCTCCGCATCAGTATATAGGGCTTGTTTGTTTATTGTATGACATCACGCCACATCATCAGCTGTGGACTCTGTGATGTCATCGTATCGCATCAGTATATAGGGCTTGTTTGTTTATTGTATGACATCACGCCACATCATCAGCTGTGGACTCTGTGATGTCATCGTATCTCCATATATGGCCATCTCCGTATATGGAGATATAAGTCGTCCATGCCCAAGTATGGGCTGGTGAGGTCAGACTTTGTGTGATGCGTAGGTTATCTCCATATATGGAGATTCAACATTCCAGGCAATGCTCTCTTCCCTGGTGAGAATTGCCCCTTTATATAGGGCTTGTTTGTGTATTGTATGACATCACGCCACATCATCAGCTGTGGACTCTGTGATGTCATCGTATCTCCATATATGGCCATCTCCGTATATGGAGATATAAGTCGTCCATGCCCAAGTATGGGCTGGTGAGGTCAGACTTTGTGTGATGCGTAGGTTATCTCCATATATGGAGATTCAACATTCCAGGTGTAACTATGGCTACCCGTATGACGTGAGAGGTGGAGGTTGTGATATTTGTGGAGATAAACGACCAACGGTCGCTTATCTCCCGATTAGGGAGTCTTACTGGTGTACTTACTTACTTACTTACTTACTTGCCCGGGTAGCTCAGTCGGTAGAGCTCTTGCCTTTGTACCGCAAGGTCATGGGTTCGATTCCGGGCACCGCCAACTCAGCGTATGAGTAGCACGGCTTGGCAAGTCGTGCGGCAAGTACTGGGAGCTGATGGTAGGTGTGGCGCTCCACCTCAGCAGTCCATCTCCCAGGGGTCTAGCGCATTGTAACGGGGACAGACTCCCGCGTGTTACCGGCTGATACCGACAATAAGCCACTCCCGACCTACTTAAGTATGGCGGATTACAATAAGTGTTTTGCCATTGCATGGCAGGCACACTTAATAAGAATGAATTTATTAGTGAATACATTTTTTCCATTGACTTGAAACCAACCTTTTTAACATGTAGAACTTTAAATTACTAGTGAAAAGGGAGTGCCTCATATTACTGTGTGAAAGCTATGTTCATGTAGGCTCTGTGTACGTGTTATCTTTAGCAAGATCACAGCCACAAACTAATATAGCACTTACATACTGTATGTTAAAGAGGAACCAACTGGACCAGAGCTGAGAGCTGCGGTGCGTCTGTGTAACATCCATGCATGCATGCAACTGCGAGTCTGCGACACACTGACTTTCTGATGAAACAACTGCTCACATTGGATTTCCCAAAACAGACCCTCGTCACCCGTCGAATTGAATCCCGTTTAAGAAGAGCTTAAAACACAACTTTCTAATGTTACATGTTGATGATGAGTGGAACGTTAAATCAGCCGTCTTATTTACATAGTAGGCTATGTGAAAATAACACAAAGCTCACAGAGCCGCAATGATCGCTTCATCAGCACACACACAAACAAACACAACAAGAGGAGTGGGGAGGGAGGCGGGGGGGGGGGGGGGGGGGAGTCGATCTACTTGAAGTGAAGTGCGAGAGTCTCGCTGCTGCTGCTGTTATGATGACAGCCGCATCACATTACAGACGTGATTATTTATTTGCAAAAAACACATTTCTTATAGAAAACATTTGTATTCTCCTACAGTAGTTGTATTGTTTTTAATTTGTCAATTTTTAATGTGGCACTTTACTATGGGGAAAAAAACTTGTGTATTTTCCTTTTTTTATCGTTAAAATAGCGCATTTTTAACACATTTCCTTAGCGGTTAATGGTTGTGTAACCGATAAGGCCTAACGAAGAAAATGTCTCCATTTGGCCATCCCTAGATCCCTCTCAGATATACTGACCTGTTTCCCCTAGTCTCGCGTGGCCAGACTGTTGCCTAACGTGATTTGCAAATGCTCCCGGCATACAGTCTGGGGCACGGAAATAGAAACGATGAGTGTGAGATAAAGCGGATGTGACGCAACCGCTCCCTTGGTGCAGTAGCAATAACATGTCCTACTGGAAGCGTTATGTCTCCTTTCAGTATTTTTGGGGTGTTATTTCTTCTTTCTTCTTTCTCTGGTGTTGTTGGTGTTACTTCCATGATGTTTTCAAATGTTTTCTTAAACTATACACCCATAACAAGAATATGCCGCTCGACGGACTCTGTCTGTGCTAGTGTGTTCCTGTTATGTTTCCAGTGGGACTACAGTTCCGTGCAGCACTGGTTACTTCCGATACTCGCCGTTCGGGAGCTGCCGTTCCAGAGTCCAGACTCTATATACTGTAGCATTCGGTGGAATAGTTGTCTGGCTATGCAAGACTACGTTTCCCCCCAGATACTGACCCCCCCAGATACTGACCCGTTTCCCCCAGATACTGACCTGTTTCCCCCCAGATACTGACCTGTTTCCCCCCAGATACTGACCTGTTTCCCCCCAGATACTGACCTGTTTCCCCCCAGATACTGACCCGTTTCCCCCAGATACTGACCTGTTTCCCCCAGATACTGACCTGTTTCCCCCCAGATACTGACCCGTTTCCCCCAGATACTGACCTGTTTCCCCCCAGATACTGACCTGTTTCCCCCCAGATACTGACCTGTTTCCCCCCAGATACTGACCCGTTTCCCCCAGATACTGACCTGTTTCCCCCCAGATACTGACCCGTTTCCCCCAGATACTGACCTGTTTCCCCCCAGATACTGACCTGTTTCCCCCCAGATACTGACCCGTTTCCCCCAGATACTGACCCGTTTCCCCCAGATACTGACCTGTTTCCCCCCAGATACTGACCTGTTTCCCCAGATACTGACCCGTTTCCCCCAGATACTGACCTGTTTCCCCCCCCAGATACTGAACCGTTTCCCCCAGATACTGACCCGTTTCCCCCCAGATACTGACCCGTTTCCCCCAGATACTGACCCGTTTCCCCCAGATACTGACCCGTTTCCCCCCAGATACTGACCCGTTTCCCCCCAGATACTGACCCGTTTCCCCCCAGATACTGACCTGTTTCCCCCCCCAGATACTGACCCGTTTCCCCCAGATACTGACCCGTTTCCCCCCAGATACTGACCCGTTTCCCCCAGATACTGACCTGTTTCCCCCCAGATACTGACCCGTTTCCCCCAGATACTGACCCGTTTCCCCCAGATACTGACCCGTTTCCCCACAGATACTGACCCGTTTCCCCCAGATACTGACCCGTTTCCCCCAGATACTGACCTGTTTCCCCCCAGATACTGACCCGTTTCCCCCAGATACTGACCCGTTTCCCCCCAGATACTGACCCGTTTCCCCCAGATACTGACCCGTTTCCCCCAGATACTGACCCGTTTCCCCCAGATACTGACCCGTTCCCCCAGATACTGACCCGTTTCCCCCCAGATACTGACCCGTTTCCCCCAGATACTGACCCGTTTCCCCCAGATACTGACCCGTTTCCCCCCA
>NC_137818.1:3293960-3326460 GCF_963921795.1 Nannobrachium achirus | reverse complement strand
TTTTAGTTATTTTTATTGCTCGGGCCAGGCCTTATTTTAATAAATGTATGCAACATTGCTGTTGGGCAATGGGCTTGTTTCTCCATATCGCATCTTTTTTTTTCGTCCAATCATTTTATTTTTTATGACACACTCCTTTGAACATAGATCACATTCAGATATCTCTAAACCTCCGGGAGAGTGTTGTAATTAATGTTTTTAAGAGTTGATTGTTAATCTCCAGCCTGAGTAAACATGAATATACATAAATAAGCATGATGTGCGTGATGAACACTGTTGACTGACAACCGTGATTGTTTGAGTGGAAGCTTGATTCATGATATCCTATCTAAATTACACATATAACATTCTGGTCAAGAAAAAGTCTGTTCTTATCTATGTCATTACTTCATACTGTTAATTAACAAATACAATCTGCAACACATAAATTAATTATTTCCACGGACTCAATATTATGTACATAATATATTTTAAGGCATTTGGCCTTTGTGCCCTGAACAGAATTACAACACCAAAGGCCAGGTGGTTTTAGACTATCACTGTGTGAATCTGCCAAGGGCTATTTTTCTTTGCAATGGCAGATTAAATTGACAAATGATATAATTCCAGGCTTGGTAGCATATTATGTATCGGCACTGTATCGCTACTGTAGTGTAGACCAGGGGTTTTCAAAGTGGGTGACGGGGCACCCTGGGGTGCCGCGAGATAATTTGAGAATATTTTGAATTTATTTGGACACTTAAAAATATATTTAATATCATTTTAAACTTGGCGTACAAAGTTATTTTCAGTCAGTTCTAACCAAATTGGCTGTTATCTCAACGTTTTCCTCGCAACATAATCACTAAAATATCGTCACTGTCGGGCAGAAACCTCGTATCTCCAATTTCAAATGTGTACGTCTTTTGGTAAAGCAAAGCCCTGCTTCATCATACAAGACTGTCGCTCAAAACTAGTGAAAACAGCCGATCTACAAGCACACAACACCTCGCATCGTGAGGCGTTGTCTTTTCACTAGTTTTGTCTTTTCACTAGTTTGACCGGCTGTTTTCACTAGTTTAGTACATTTTATAGATGATAAATACAAAACGAACGGTTTTGGACATACAAGGTTTCCACCTGACAACGACAACATGCTATAAATATAAGGTGCTGGAAGTGAACAATAACTATAATGTAGGGGTACCTCAGATTAAAAATATATTCATGGGGTGCCCTGAGACAAAACGGTTTGCGAACCCCTGCTATAGACTACAGTAGCGATACAGTCTACAGTCTGTAGTACATACTGTATCTGCATCTGAAGCTACTGTAGTACATGTACAGTATATCTGCAACTAAAGAGATGTCAGCATAAGGTCACACAAGACCTGCACCTCATGAATAAGTAAGTCATTACATAAAGGTAAAAAAAAGCCATGAGTGACAGGTCTTCAGCTCTGATCAATGCATGGACGTGAAGAGGTGTTCTATAGCCTACTGTACCTCCTCATCAATTAACCCATTTAGGCTTTGAATTATTGAATGCTTTAACCGGTGAAAAATAGCAGATCTACAAGCTCGCAGCGCGGCACTCGGTGCCGCGCTGCGAGCTTGTAGATCTGCTATTTTTCAATAGTTAAAGGTGATACACCATGAAATTTCACTTTTCCTATTTTAAAACCTTTTTTTGAGGTCCCACTAGCACCTTCTATCCTCACAAAGTCCCATTTCTGACCGTTGTGTCTTTCTCTGGTTTTGAGAAGGCGAAGGTTAAAAGTATCCCACGGGTTCTCAAAACAGGCTATCCAGATTTGCTGCCGATTGTGACGTCATCTGCCGATTGTGACGTCATCATCCAAAAAAAAAAAGTTCAGGCCAAAGGTGGTACTGCAGCTGAAATGCTCTGAGAGCCATTCAAAAATGAGAGGCGCTCTCTATTCAGGAGTGGTAATTTAGCCTCAAACCTTTTGAAAAACGTTTTTGGGACATAAACAATATGACATAAATACTTTTTAAATGCATGGTGTATCACCTTTAAAGCATAACATAATGATACACAATATGTGTACCCGTTCTAAATGGGTTAATGACTGAGTACAGACAGACAGCTGGGTATCAACCCATGCTGCTTTCTCTGTCCTGTGTTTGTAGCATGGCTTATCATGCTCTGCACGTCCCCTGCTTGATGAATAAGTTATGAACAGAATGTCAACGTGTCTCGTGAGGTTTCATTCATACAGGGAACATGACAGAGAGGGAGGTCTTTTCACCAGGAGGACGTCAGGTTGTGAACAGATCACTGGACATTCGTCCATGTCATTTTCCATATGCATCACGTAAAACTGATGTCTTCTTGACCACAATGCTGATCATTTAATTTAGATGGCTTGTTCATTTAGACAAATGCTAGTGTTTAGAGCAGTGCTTCCAAAACCTTTTAGCTCGAGACCCAAAAAATAAATGATATATGTTTGCCTGTGACCCAGACTAGTGAAAAAGTAGATGTACAATCACAAAACACAAAAATATCTTTTTGGGGATGTTTTTTGAAAATGTGTCTTAAAAATGTGTCCGCGACCCACAAATGGGTCCCGACCCAGTGCTAGGGAACCAGTGGTTTAGACTGGTGCTGAGGTTCTTGGTTTCCCTGTTTCCGCGACCGCAGTTTTCCCGGTGAACCTGAGCACAAGGGTGGGGGCCGATGGGCAAGGAGGGTCGCGATCGAGCTTATGAGAAACAACTAAAATAAGACCTTAAAACCTGGCGAAAACAGTTGTGTGCATTAGTGCAAGATGACGATAAAGGAAATCATTAGATGGAAATCATTAAATTAATTTCTGAAAAGCCTACTCGACCTTAAGACCTGGCGAAAATAGTTGCGTGCATTAGCGCAAGATTAGATGAGGATAAAGGAAATCATTAAATGGAAAACATTAAATTCACTTCTGAAAAGGCTTCTAAGCCTACACTAACCTACTAGTAAAACTAGTGGAGCCGCGATCTTGCCACACGTGAATAATTGTGGTTGTAATTGTAAACAATAACACAGTCAATATAAATCCTTAGTCTAGTAGTGGGAAGAAGGGGTTATCATCATGGCCCTAAATAACTTCTAAATATCTTGCAATTGGCGATGAGTCTCTTACGAAATCAGCAAGAGTGCCTCTTCATACATAAAGCTATATAACCTCTCCTATAAATCTACAAATAGAAGGTAAAACAATACAACAAGTAAGAACTGTGAAGCTTCTTGGACTCTGGCTTGACTGCACATTGTCATGGTCTGAACATATTGACAAGGTTGTTGGCAAAATGGGAAGAGCTGTGGGAATAACTAGGAAGTGTTTACCGTTTTTAACATCAAATCTGTTTCGTCAAGTTGTGTGCTCATTGGTTTTATGTCATTTGGATTACTGCTCTGTAGTATGGTCATCAGCATCTAATGTTCTGCTTCAAAAATTGCAAGTTGCACAGAATAAGGCTGCCAGACTGGTTCTGGGTTGTTCTTATAGAACTAGTGTTAAAGACATGCATGAACGTCTTGCTTGGTCAATGGTCAAAGAAAGACTTTCTGCTAGTTTACTTAAATTTTTTCACAGAGTCATTAACACTCACACACCTACATTTTTTTATAAGAATATAACTAGTTGTTCAGAAATCCATACACATTTTACTCGTGCAGCAAGTGACGGACTGATCACTTTTCCACTACCTAAGTCTAATTCTATGAAGAGGGCTGCTTTTTATAGATCAATTATGCTATGGAATAGTCTTCCAAATGAACTTCGTAACACCAGAGAAAAAGCCAGTTTTAAAAGGAAACTTTGTCTTCTTATGCATACTTAACACATAAAATATCAAATGTTCTTACTTTTTAAATGTGTTGTATACATGTTATTTTATTTTAGGTGATACTTTGTATTATGTATTTTTGCTGATTATGTATTTCTTTGTATTTCTTTGTATTTTTGTAATACTTTGTGATATTTTATATATTTGTAATGTATTTTGATGTTTTGGACCCCAGGAAGACTAGCTGACGTTAATGGCGTCAGCTAATGGGGATCCGTTTAAATAAACAAATAAACAAATAAACTCTCCATCATCAGCAATGCAACATCAGTGGTGTGTGTTCCCCACACTCCCCCGCCCCCACCGTTGTGCTCAGGTTCACTGGGAAAACTGCGGTCGCGGGATTTCCTGAGGCTCTGTCTATCTGCATTTGATGCAGCCTACAGTATGTGTTTATACCTTGCTTATTATGAGTGTCTCTAGTCTGGATAAGAGCGTCTGCTAAGTGCCAGACTGTGTGAAGACAATCTCATCAGTCTGAGCACCAGAAGGAGAATGACTTCAAACATAGATGACAGTTCCAGACATCATCCTCCTCCTGGGGTGAAAACAGGGGTGTCGCACCAAATTCTGGGCCCTGGGTACAAGGATTCATGAATGTTCTTCATAAGGAGAGGGTGTTTAACCCATTTAGACTGGAAACGCATTATTACACATTCTTTTTTTGTGTGTGCTTTAACTATTGAAAAATAGCAGATATGCAAGCTCACAACGCGTCGCATCGCGACTCGTTGTGAGCTTGTAGATCTGCTATTTTTGAAAAATCGTGAACATTTTGTCTTGGAATGTTTCAAATTCTTCTTATTCTGCAGATCTACAAGCAGATCTACAAGCTCGCAGCGTGGCACTCAGTGGCACTTGTATATCTGCTATGTTTCAATAGTAAAAGTATAAAATAGCCCCCCCGTGTGACAGTCTTGTATGTTGAAGCAGGGCTTTACTTTACAAAAGAAAACATACAAATTAGGAACTTGGAGACTTGGAGGTTTCTGCTCGACAGTGACAATATTCTTCTTTTCTTCATAAATCACTTCTGTTGAACTTGTGTGTCTGTGAGTTGGTTAAAAACAAGAAATAACACAGTCCTTTGCACCTTGTGGACTAGCCTTGCTGAGGTGGTGACATCACAAGAACGCTGAGGAGAATGTCACCCGAAATGAAAAAATCACACCTGTACGAATGGTATCAAACTCGACTCGCGTGCATACTGTATCTCCTTGTATGGGCAGCTCTGTCCGTGACGTCAGTTATCTCCATATAGGGAGTTCCGTGCTCATACACACACAGCCAGACGTAGGAGCGATTGGCACCGGACATTTGGGAGTTAGCTGGATTCTGTTCGACTGCAGAGATTAACCCTCGCATCCCTGTTCTGGTCGTCATACTAGGGCTGTCAAAATTAGGATGCTGCAGATGTTCTATCGGTCTGGCAAGGATAGTCAATCATTAAACAAACACCATCCCAATCGCAGCCACTGGAGGGCGTCTTTTATTTGTTGACAAAATTGTCAATATATTTCGTTTTAGTCGTCATAGCAGTGAAAAAAGGTAGTCGACCAAGGTTGATTTAGTGACGTGAACCCCATAAAGCCCCTATCATAGTAGGCACCGCGGTGTAGTCTTTTTAAGTCATAAAACTACAACATTACGTCATTACTCGCGGTGAAGAGCTTTCCACCACGAACCCCGACACATCGGTCCATCACCCCGTTCACTCATTGGTCGATCTAGACCAGTCAGTCACAGTGATAGGACTTCACCGTGACTGACTATGATGGCCTCCACTTGTTTTCTCACACTTTAGGTGGATAGCTTTACACCTAAAATTTGCGGTGAATAGCTCTTCACCCTGGACTCTGATAGAGGCTTTAGGGGATGTGATGAGGCGATTGGCCCCCATACCTTTGCAGGTGACTCTCAGTGATAGATAGGTAGATACAGTAGTATATGATAGGTACAGTATTTGGGACCACCCACCATGGCTGTCCCTCAGCCCAGGATCAGACTCAGGACGGTGATCTGAGGCATGCCCGGGTCGGCTCCCCTCCGGAGGCCCAGGTACAGCACGGTGGGGAGGAAGCCCCACCGGACCACCACCTGACCGCACCGGAACGCCTGCTTCAGACGCTGTCTGCTCTCTGGGCTCAGCTGGACCATGATGACCTTTATCTGACCTCTGACCCTCAAACTGTGCTCAGTACGTGAGGCTGTGTCCACTTGTCCACTTAGAACAATATGCAGTGTCCAGTTATCCACTTAGAACAATATGCAGTGTCCAGTTATCCACTTAGAACAATATGCAGTGTCCAGTTGTCCACTTAGAACAATATGCAGTGTCCAGTTGTCCACTTAGAACAATATGCAGTGTCCAGTTGTCCACTTAGAACAATATGCAGTGTCCAGTTGTCCAGTTAGAACAATATGCAGTGTCCAGTTGAGGTTGTGAAGCAATGCAATGCAGTCGATAGATTCTCCCCAAGCAGTCAGTCAGTCAGTCAGTCTGTCTGTCTGTCTGTCTGTCTGTCTGTCTGTCTGTCTGTCTGTCTGTCTGTCTGTCTGTCTGTCTGTCTGTCTGTCTGTCTGTCTGTCTGTATACAGAGCAACACTAGACACCATCAGGTCACCTTCGGTTACTGTTGATAAAACACTCTCCCTCTTCTCGTCACCTCCGATCAAGACTCTTAAATAGTGTTGTTCAATGTGTCGTAAGAGACGATGAGGTCAGAGTGACGTCATCCCTCTCACTCGCGCATCTCGCCACCCATTCACTAATATCTTAATGGCCATATATGGAGATCTCCGTTTCAGTCTGTGTCCCTTTCTGATGTCATCAACATTAAGGCCATATCTTGGAAGGCCCATATATGGACAAATACTGTGTCATTCTCATGGTCTAACATACTCTGAATCTCTTTTATGCCCATTTATGGAGTTCCCCGATGTCATCAATATTAACTAAGCCCATATCTAACAGGACTTCGTGTGGGAATGCCCATATATGGAGGCCACATCGGCCACATACCACACTAACAGAATCCACATATGGCCAAGACAGATGGCCAAGACAGCCCATATCTGTGTGGCTGGTTCTACAGACAGGGATCTCCATGTATGGGCATAAAAGGGATCGTATGTATGATGTCAGATGTCGTAGACGTCATAGGACTTTCACATAACGAATAACTGAGTAAGCATGTTTGGGCTCTCACAGCATATCTCCATTTACAGTACATGGATCTCCATATATGGGTACCAGGGGTCTCCATATACGGGTAACTGGTCCGATATACATCACTGGCCAGATGGCCAAGACATGGCCCTTTAGGGCGAGGTCGCTTGTCGCCCTGAGGCGTCTTACTAATATATTACCAGAAACACAAAGAGCTAGCCCTAATATACAGTGTAAAACAGTGGTCAATGGACCTTTGGGGTTTGGGTTCCTTCATTCACTGGTTCTCAACCTTTTCAGGCCGCGACCCCCAAAATAATCATATTTGAACTGGGGACCCCTCCCCCTCCATTGTGAAAATAGCCGATCTGCTATTTTCACAATTTCTGCCTCTAAATATTTGACAATTTGACCAATGTTTGACCAGACCTTAAATTGTCACTTGAGAAATGCAGATACCCTGTATACTTATACAGTATGTTGGTCTGTTTACTGTTGAGTGAGAAAACAATCTGGGGACCCCCTGGGGGTCCCGACCCACAGGCTGAGAACCACTGCCTTAATGTAACACTGGTACACTCTCAGAGTTAATGGGGGTCCTTGAAAAGTCTAAACAAGTCTGTACCAGTGGACTCCTAATGTGCCATAGTTTTCTTAACTATCAATCATTTAGCCAGGGACCCCCTGGGAAACCTCTCAAGGAGGACCTCTGGGGATCCCCCCGGGTCCCACTTTGCTCTAATAAGCGGTTTGAACATGTGTTTGGATGCAGGTGGCTGGGGGTGTGACAGAGGAAGCAGTTTGAACATGTGTTTGGATGCAGGAGGCTGGTGGTGTGACAGAGGAAGCAGTTTGAACATGTGTTTGGATGCAGGTGGCTGGTGGTGTGACAGAGGAAGCAGTTTGAACATGTGTTTGGATGCAGGTGGCTGGTGGTGTGACAGAGGAAGCAGTTTGAACATGTGTTTGGATGCAGGTGGCTGGGGGTGTGACAGAGGAAGCAGTTTGAACATGTGTTTGGATGCAGGTGGCTGGTGGTGTGACAGAGGAAGCAGTTTGAACATGTGTTTGGATGCAGGTGGCTGGGGGTGTGACAGAGGAAGCAGTTTGAACATGTGTTTGGATGCAGGTGGCTGGTGGTGTGACAGAGGAAGCAGTTTGAACATGTGTTTGGATGCAGGAGGCTGGTGGTGTGACAGAGGAAGCAGTTTGAACATGTGTTTGGATGCAGGAGGCTGGTGGTGTGACAGAGGAAGCAGTTTGAACATGTGTTTGGATGCAGGTGGCTGTGGGTGAGACAGAGGAAGCAGTTTGAACATGTGTTTGGATGCAGGAGGCTGGTGGTGTGACAGAGGAAGAAGCTAGAGAACAGAAACACATGGAAGCAGAGCCCTAATGGGAATTTAGCCGAAAGTGGAAGAAGTCGCACAACAAAGTATAACATATAGGGCTTAAGTGGTTAACAAAATAAGTAACGTACTCCTAGTGGTCTTCTGAAAAACCTAAATGTTTCTTTATGTGGTGCTCAAAGTTTTTAATGTCAAGGACTCCTAGAATTATGTTTGTAATGTAATGTATTTGACCGCGCACCACCATCTCAAATTATTTTGTTCCAGGGACCCCCCAGAAACAAAGATTTACCGTAAGTTAAAAATGTTCACTTTAAAAGAATATATTGATGGCCATAACAGATTTTCGGCACTCGGTGCTGCGCCATGAGCTTGTAGATCTGCTATTTTTTGAATGGCCAAAGTATAACAAATAATGGTTAAAGTGGTCTTAGTGGGTTTTAAATAACATTGTTGTGGTGTTTGCTATGATTAAAGCGTCGTCAGACTCTAGACTGTGGCGACGGCACGCCCAATCACTTCCCCGTCGAACACGGAACCCTTTCTTTCTTTGTTTGTTTCTCCCTCCCTGTGGATGACTGGATGTACAACAAAAGAAAAGGACACAACAGCTCATCAAAAGGAGACAGTAGTAATCTGCAGGAGAGCTGCCTGCGTCTCCACGGACAAAACAACCCAGAAAACAGCCTCCGTCTGCAGGTGGTATCTGTGCCAGTAGACGGTCTCTGTGGAGCTCTGGTGGAACTGTTGTTGGCTTAATGCAGTCCTCTCATTTATATTGTAAACGTCTCTATTGGAACCCTTAGAGTGTAGGCCTGTAAAACTAAACTAATTGTTGTTGTCAGGCAGAAACCTTGTAATCTACATTACCTTATTTCAACTTTTATGTTGTTTTTGTAAATGAATAGCCTGCCTACTTTATCGTGCAAGACAGTCGGAGAAATAATAATTAAATAGCCGAGATATTCTACACACACACACACACACACACACACACACACACACACACACACACACACACACACACACACACACACACACACACACACACACACACACACACACACAACACGTTGCATGACAACGGCTATTATGTAATCCTGGGTGCTACACTGCCTCTGACAACCTGGGGAGAGCAACACACTTTTACAAGAGAATCTCTAAAAGAGAACCAAATCTAAAAGAGAATACCAGCACTCACAGAAACTGTCATTTAAGACCTTTTATGCAAATGCAATTTGTTCTGTCTGGAGAGGCCGGAATGTTCTTTCCTGCAAATTGGAGTGTTGGTAATAATTGTCTTATCAAGTTTTATGGTTGGGCTTTAGTGTCACGACAACGGGGGGAACTGGCTTCGCAGCTACGACTCACTGAAGCCCCCCCGGAACCACAGAGAATGATTGAAGCCTCAGAAGCCTGGTGGTTCAATCTGGTATTGCAGGACTTCCGCATTTGGGACGTGGTGTGCTTCTATGGCAGTGGAGGATGGCTCAAACATTTTAGTCTCAGGTCACCCCTGTATAAATAACGTTTTTATCCACGGCTCCCCGGAATGACATTGTTACTTTATAGCACTTTATAGCATATTAACGGACGGACGTAAATATAAATCTTTCCCCCTAAGATACAGAAAACCTGAGGGAATATCCGTTTTCATGAGGACATATTGAAAATAATGTGTTATACTTGGCGTTTAACCACTTGAATCCCAGCATCCTATATTCTGGGGGGAAACATTCACCAAAAATAGCTGATCTACAAGCTCACAACACGTACTCAACATATTGACATTTTATATATGGAATTTCATCATTTTAGGGGCGTGGCCACTTGGTCTTTGGTGTTGTAAATGTTTTGAGGGCACAAAGGACAAATGCCAGGGCAGGAAGGCCATAAAATAAAACAAGATTTTGGTCCATTGAAATAATTTGTTGAATTTAAGGGTTAAGGATAATTTTACATTTAATATGTAGACTATCTGTAGTGAAATAAATAAATCGTATTTACAATCTGATCCATTCTCAGCCCATTGCCCAAAAAATGGGGACTCATCAAAAGACATGGCAAGAAAGAGACACTAGTGTCTACATATTGACAAGACAGAGACACTGGTGTCTACTAGACTCTACATATTGACAAGACAGAGACACTGGTGTCTACATATTGACAAGACAGAGACACTGGTGTCTACATATTGACAAGACAGAGACACTGGTGTCTACATATTGACAAGACAGAGACACTGGTGTCTACATATTGACAAGACAGAGACACTGGTGTCTACTAGACTCTACATATTGACAAGACAGAGACAGAGCAGAACGTGGTACAGTCAGCTGGGGCATCTACTGCCATTTAAATATGCCTTCTTTGGTATTTCCCCGCCAGAAGTCTCCATAGACTTCCATGTAATTTATAGTGCACAGATCATGCACGCCCATGCACAGATCATGCACCATGTTTGTGCAGTTTGTTCACAGCTTTCAAACAAAAAAATCCGATTAGAAATCCGTTCAGGCATTCTTGAGATAATAGCCATTATGTTTTACATGTTATGTAAGCAAAGATGGCTGCAGAGTGGACCCATAAATATAACTCGTCAAACTAGTCATAAGCAGTAGATGAGTTATGGCCACTGTGGCCTCAGGGGCACAAGGCCAAACTGAGGGGCAACAGCGGCCATGGCCTTCATGGCCTCCATGAAATTCCTGCCCTGTGTACAGGGTATAAAGCTTTTCGAACAAATAGTATTATTTTTTCTCAAAATGCATTTGTTGGTATAGCTCTGTTTCATACTGTATGTGCAGTTGGTCTAGATGTCAATCCATGGTGTGTAGTCCTTAGGGTGGTTGTGTTTCTAGCCTTCTTTTGTCACAACAGTTCACAAATCTTGCTGCTGTTTTTGCACGTTGTTGTTAGATCCAGAACCTGACCTTTCTTTTGACGTGCGTGTCCTTTGTGTTGTTGGCTCTTACTGGTTTACAATAAAACCACACGTTGAGAAGAAACAGCTGTGAATATAATAGATTATCAGCGTCTCCAACCTTTTGGCTGCTGTCGTTCTATTGAAGTGGTAAAGAGCACCGTATTATGCAAGGTCACACTAAACTGGTTCAGTTTGCTGAATGCTGTCTAACTGCTTCTCTCTACAGAGAATAATGTGGAGTTGAAAGCCCAGTGTTTGGTTTGCCAGTGTACCTTCTGTCAGAGCTGCTCAGTGTCCTATATAGAATGTGTCAGTGTTTTGTCTCCAAGCGAGCATATTTACTCTGGACTGGAGTGTTAAACAGCTCAGGACTAAAACCATTCGCCGCTGTTGAGCTGACACTGTGAAAAATGTGCCAGCAAACACAACACAAAGTACTAGCTTTTTTTCCCCCCACTGACGAAAACTAAATAAAAACGAAGCTATAATGACTAAATATATTCAATATTTCATCAACAAACTAGGCCAAAATGTTAGGGAGGGAGGGACTAGTGGAGAAGAGATCCAGTATACTCGTTTTATGTTTGGTTGTGCTTGGGTGTTACGCTCTGAAAATAGCAGGCATGCAGCTATTTTCAGCATGCAACCATGTGTAAAATCAGGGCCTGCCAGGTGCACTAGAACAGGGATACTCAAACTTCTGAACCAGTGGGCCACATTACAAACATGTCAAGGGGCCGCGGGCCAGTTGATAAAATTACATTACTTGATAACTTCTCTCTTTTATTTGCTTCTCTCTTGTATTTTGCTGTATTTCCACATAGCAATCTTCGTTCCCACTCTCACCTATGGTCATGAAGTGTAGGTCATGACTGAAAGTATAAGGTCGCGGGTACAAGCGGCCGAAATGAATTTTTTCAGGAGGGTGGCTGGTATCTCCCTTAGAGATAGGGTGAGAAGTTCAATCACCCGAGAGAGACTTGGAGTAGAACCGCTGCTCCTTCACTTGGAAAGGAGTCAGCTTAGGTGGTTGGGGCATCTAGTACGGATGCCCCCCGAGAGCCTTCCTAGGAAGGTCCTCGATGCACGTCCCACTGGGAGGAGACCCCGTAGCAGACCTAAGACCAGATGGAAGGATTATATCTCCAGACTGGCCTGGGAACGCCTCGGTATACTCCCAGAGGGAGTGGAGGAAGTTGCTCAGGATAAGGAAATCTGGAAGTCTCAGTTGGAACTGTTACCCCAGCGACCCGATTCCGGATAAGCGGTTGAAGATGGATGGATGGATGGATGGATGGACAAGTGCAATGTGCATTATGTTATGGCTTGGAATTCCATTTATATTCTGTCAATGAACACAATTTGTAATCAAAGTAATTAGCAAAATGTTGCCCTCTTTTTAATGCTTATGTGCAATTAGCATATTCCACACAAACATTAAAACAAACTAATGTACGTTTTTCTGCGATTTGTCTGCGTTGATATCTGTCTGCCTGCTATCAAGAGGGATAACATTAAAGATGGCTGAGCACATCTCTCTTTCAGTTGCTTCACAATGTTATTCATGACCACATTCAACACAAATGACGTTTTACAGAAAATAAACTTAGAAAATAGATGGTTATGGCTAAGGAAAATCTAATAAAATCAAACAATCTACATAAAATAGATTACCAGTGATGTTAATAGGTTTTTATTGTAATGAGTCCCGGGACCCAAGACAGGTCTTTTGGATGAGTCCCAGGGATATTTTATGGGTCCCACAAAAATTCAACGCGTCATGTCATTTTTGACAAAGTGCAGCATTTAACTTGAATTGGTTATTATATGGTTATGTTCATGTTACGTAGAAATGTGTCTGAAAGAAATGAACCACAATTCCAAATCTTACAATTTTAATACTTCCAAATAGTCATGTGATGGTTTGATTTTTTTTTATACAGGTCTAACCGGTAATATCGGATGTTGACCACTTGGGGGCGTAGATAGCTTTTACCAAGTCTTCATAATCAACAGCCACATGTTATGTTATATACATCGATAATATATGGATCTTCTAAGTGAGATCATGATGTCTCCTGTTTGTACTGTTACTGCTTCTATGGAATGGGGGAAATGCTGTGCTTGTGTTTGCTCTGCTGTACACAGAGAACCAGTGGACTGGGTCAAAAACAGTGGATTAGGATTGCTTGTAGATCGGCTACTTTTGTTCTGAACGGTTGATCATAGAGGGACGTGCCGCCCCTCTATGGATGCGGGAGGGCAAGGCACAGGCGGCTGCGGTGGTCCGCTGCCCCGGCGGACCACCAAATGGACGGCGCCGCCACGAAAACACTATAATCAATCAAACAGTTAGCCAGCCTAGGCTACATACAGTACATACATACTGTCTCAGATAGCATACATGCTAGGCTAGCTTGCTTCCTCCGTGTTGTAGTTGAGCCAATAAAGGTTATTTGACCACGTTCACCACGACGTTAATCGTCGCTATTGTTGTTAAGACGCAATGAAGACCTGTGTGGCTTCTAACACGTTGTCCAATGTCCACCACATCTATAAACAATAGCGCGTGTATCCAGTTGTTATTGAATGAAGAGGACAGAGGGAGAGGAGGCGGGTCGCTGTGTGAGCAGTGAGCATGTCATATTTCTGCGCCGTGCGTTCTGTGGGGGAACCCTTGTTGGTGTATCACCTAACACGCTGTGCCACTATGGTCAGAGAGCGGCCCGGTGCTACGCTAAAACTCAGGCACCCATTGAATTATGTGACCATCCATGGACACACAATGGCGTTCAAAACACACTGTCGTTAGTTCTATCGTCTGTTTTAAGACTTTCTACGCGGATTTAATTTGTGTTAACATAGCGTTAAGTAGCATGCCTTCACCCATGAACAATGGTGGCTTTTTAAAATATATTTTTTTCGCGACGTGGTAAATTATTTTAATGTGGACTCCAATGGAGGCGATGCGTCCGTGGGACCCACGGACACTGACGTGAATGCGTCTTTAGGCAACGTGAATGCGTCAGAGACGCGTGACGCGCACGTATTGACGTCACTGGATTACCCAGACTGTTTAGCTACCAAATGGCTAATGATGCAGTTGTTAAGTAGAGCTACAGTACATCTCTCTTTCATTTGATTTCCTACAATGACGTTTTGGGTATGCTAATTAGTCAGACAGCCACTGGTAAAAAAAAAAAGAAAGAAAAAAAAAAGAAAGAAAATCGGCAAAAATCAGCGATTTCAATGGCCGCTTTCAATACGTTTTGGCCATTATCTCGGGAACCAAGGTCCAATCTGCTCAGTTTAAAGCTTGTTGGATGTGTGACTTCGATGACATTAAGCTAGTCCAGTCAAAATTGAGTTTGAGTATCACTGTACTAGAGTACAGTATAGTTGGCAGAATGGTAAAAATCTAAGACTAGACTAATGACGTGTTGTGAGCTATTTTCGGTACTTGATGCCACACTGAACTAGGTATAATCAAGTGAACACTGGAGAATACATGGATTTCTACACAGAGTAGATATAGGGCAATTCTTTCAACATGAGATGCTGCATTCAAGTTCAGGAGAGTTTGGACAAGGCAATTCTCTGGCATGGAAAGAGGGGGCATTTGCATTTCTTTCACCACAGTAAAAAGTGCAATCATGGTCTGGAGAGGACACTTTTTACAGACGGGTAAAAGGGAAGGGGCTCAAGCCCCCTTTGATGTCTATGTGTGTGCACGTGCCTGCTCCACACATCACCAGCAGACTGTGGGTCTGTGTCAGGGACGTGCTGGCCATTGGGAAAAGCGGGACAACTCCCGAACGGCCGGTTCATTCCTGGCCGGTCCAGGCCATTAGGAAAAAAATGTATAAATAAATGTCGTCCTTCATTCCATTTTGGGGGCTGGGCGGCCAACAAAGTAAATCGTCACTGTCGGGCAGAAACCTCGCATCTCCAAGTTTCAAATGTGTCAATTTTTTCGCAAAGCAAAGCCCTGCTTCATCATACAAGGCCGTCGCACTTAAGTAGTGAAAACAGCAGATCTACAAGCACATTAGATCGGCTGTTTTCACTAGTTTAAATCATTTTTTAAATGGTTTTGGACATTCAAGGTTTCCACCCATCAATGACCAAATATAACTCATGTAATTGGCCCACTGGCTTGTCACTTGTCATGATCTGAAATGGCAAATCTTTGAGTAGCAGCAGCGCTATAGAGAGAGATCTCTCTCTATAGCGCGCAATGAGGGCCTCTCCAACTCTTTTTCCCGGGCTGAATCAGGGGCCCAGCACGTCCCTGGTCTGTGTGGTCGTCAACCATGTTGTTTCATGGACGATAAATCCACCGCCTGGTCGTCAACGTTGTTATTTCATAATCAATAAATCCATGCACAGAGAGAGAGGGAGAGAGAGAGAGAGAGTGAACTCATTATTCCTCTCTCTCTCTCTCTCACTTTGCTTTATCTCTCAATCATCCTCGCTCGCCCTCAGAGCCTCTAAATCAGTGTGTGGTCACTCAGTGCCAGTGCTGCCCCGCGCCCACGCACTGCCCTGGAAAGGTGGCACCATGCCAGGCAGCCAGACATGTGCTGCTGCTGCTGCTGCCTGGGAGAAGAGCTTTTTAAACATCATTGTCAGGGTGGAAACCTTGTATGTCCAAAACCTGCCCTTGTTTAGTTAGCGACTTAAAGCTGTACTGTGGAAGCTGCTCAACTAGTGGTCAGTAGTGGTATTGCTTTTTTCGGCCGTTTTTCGCCCGGAGTCGCCACGACCACCTCCGCCTCGCCGATACGCGTCCGTAGAGCCGTCTCCCGTCATTTTTAGACCAGGATTGAGGGAGTAGCAGGCAAGATTCCTTCACCAATGTAAACACAGTTGCTGAGGGAAGCTACTTCCTGAAGAGACCGGTGGTGTATGATCTGCGCTGTGATTGGCCAGTAGTGTATCATGTGGGAGATGACATCATTTTGCCGGGAAATACAGCCCCTGTCAAGGCTATGTAGAAAACATATAAAGAAAAGGCTTTTGGGGCTGAAATTAACGGAGTGGGTGTTCTAAAACTTTAGCGATTTAATAGTTAGGACAATTTTAAGATTTCTTTTATTAAAAAAGTTACATAGTATAACTTTAAAGTAGTGAAAATAGCTGATCTACAAGCACACAAGTTACAACGCCTGGCATGTGCTTGTAGATCGGCTATTTTCACTACTTTTGTGAGACGCTTTTGTGTGATGAAGTATGGCCTTCATTTAGGGGAAAAAAGCAGACACATTTGAAACTTGGAGATACGAGGATTCTGCCTGACAGTGAGGCGATTTACTACAAGTAAGAGTAAAAGGCTTGTATTCCAAATTATACTTGAGTAAAAGTACAAAAGTGTTGGCGTCAAAATATACCTACAGTACCTGAGTAATCATTCGCCTTTTCTTGAAAATAGCCGTGCCACTATATATATAATAGACTATAGCTTGTGTGAGCTTGTAGATTTTCGAATGAAAAATCCGCTCAGCTTCAGTGGTTTTGTAATAACAATCTGAATCTACAAAGTAACTAAAACTGTCAAATACTTGTAGTGGAGTAAAGACAACAAGATTGTCTGCTGATTCAAGCCAATATGTCAATGTTTTGCTATTGCACTACTATTGTATCCTATTCCCTATGGGGGGGTTTTGCTATTGCTCTACTATTGTATCCTATTCCCTATGGGGGGGTTTTGCTATTGCTCTACTATTGTATCCTATTCCCTATGGGAGGGGTTTGCTGGAAGTTCCCTGATTGAATGCTTGTACAACATTCAGGGAACATCTCCGAGCGTGGAGCCCTTTAACGGCAAATCTAACTGTATTCCATTTGTTGCAATAAATCAGGGGTGCTCACACTTTTTTGACGCAAGATCAACTTTTAAAATGACTAGCTCAACATGATCTACGCATCCACAATGTTTAGCTGAGGGCCTGGGGGGGGGGGGGGGGAGCTTTGGAATAACAGCACTGGCGTTACATTTTAGACAAACACACTTACTGTAAGGGGGAAATACTGGGGGAAATGGCTTCATCCCATTCTGTAAGGAAGTGGTAGGTTTTGGGGTTCTTTGTAATGCTACTGACTCTTGAACATAGTTTGTCTACTTTAGAAGCCATGAAGGGAGCTGACAGGCCCTTCTTGATGTCATATTGACATATTCTTTTTATATTTTAATTATATGTTTTTAGAGGCATGTCATGTGGTCTACCTGCACACCCTTGGTGATCTACTGGTAGATCACCATCTACATTTTGGGCACTCCTGCAATAAATGGTTAAATCTACTTTGACGTGAGTGTTCCTGACTACATTTAGAGAAGTACCCTATACTAGGGTAATAACGAGAAAGTCCACAAGTCGACTCAGTCAACTTCATTACACAAGTCGGCTCCCACCAGAGAAAGTCGAAGTTGAAAAAATGTTTATACTTTCTATTGTGAAAATAGCAGATCTACATGCTCACAACGCCTCGCGGTGCGAGGCGTTGTGAGCATGTAGATCTGCTATTTTCACAATTTCTGCCTCTATATATTTGACAATTTGGACAATGTTTAATTTGTCATTTTAGAGGTATTAAAAAGTCCTTAAATTGGCACTTTAGAAATGTGAAGATGCCCTCTATAGGTTGGTTTGTTTACAGTTGAGTGAGAATTAGAAAACAATGTTGCACATTAACTTAATCATCTGGGGACCCCCCCACAATAATTGATGACGTGATGTGATGACGTCATCAAACGATAAAGTCGACTTCAACTCTACTTTTTACTGAGTCGAGTCGACTTGCAAAAATCACAAGTCGTTAATGCCCTGGCACCCTACTGTTTCCACCCCAGCAGCCAGCCAGGCAGCTCTGTATTAACACCAGTTAAGTGATCATCATCATCATGCTTAGCTCTTCCTTCCACATCTGAGTCAATATGAAGAGAAGACAAACGACCGGGAGCTTAAATCAACAGGACAGGAGAGGAGGGAGGTCAATAGTGCCTTCACAGTAAAAGCTGTGGAAATAACACAGAGGCTGCAGATACTCTGTCATCTACTCTGAGCCACCCCACTCTTAACTGATGAGTAGCGGTGAGGTGAGGTTAAGCATGGGCTCTGGGGCACATGCAAAGTAGAACCGAGGGGATCTGCATCGCTTCCGCGTGCGTCACACAGACGCCAATAAAGCTCTGTTGAATTGAATTGACAAGTCCCGGAAAAGACACGCTGTGTCAAATATCGACACAGCGTGTAAAATATTAAAGTCAGTGTAGAAGTAAAATGTAATTAAGAATAACTGAAGGACATTGCTTCTGTTTCTCTTGTGCCCGTTGGGTCTCAAAGTGGGCTCCCTTGAGGGAGTTCCAGGGGGTCCCCAGCTCCGAATAAACATAGATTTTACAATAAGAGATAGAAATGCCATTAAATTGGGGTACGTAGTCTTATGCGAGTCAATTTGGGGGTCCTTGACATGACAAAGTTTGAGACCGGCTGTATTAGCCCATCTAGACCTGGAAAGCATGGTGTCACTTTAGATTTGAACCACGTTTATACTTTAACTATTCAAAAATAGTAGATCTACAAGCTCATAGGTGCCGCACTTTGAGCTTTTACAAGTAGATCTGCTATTTTCGAAAGATCGTGAAAATGATGCAAATCTTATATTTTGAAAGGGAGGGTGCTCATGTGCGTCTGGCTGTGACACCCTTTCTACTTTATTTTCCTTTCGAGTTGTTTTTTCTTCGCACTGACTTTTTTGACACTGCACTACTGGTCGTGTAAGTAGTTGTGGGTATTTGAAGCAGTGAAAGCCGCTTCCAATGAGAGGCTTTGTGTGTCCCACGACCATATATGGTCATTTCAGTCCAGAATGAACAGGTTTTTTCAAAAACAAAATGTGTGTTTCATGTCCATATATGGTCATCCCAGTCCAGAATGAACAGGTTTTATCAAAAACAAAATGTCTGTCACCTCATGTCCATATATGGTAATTCCAGTCCAGAATGAACAGGTTTTATCTGTCCCGTACGTCCAGAATATGTGTGTAGTGTCCTTTGAGGATTTGTCAAGCTTCACAATTCGGCCCTCCAGATAAAATCATTCATTCATTCAGAATATAAAGAATGTACAGATCACAGAGTTCATAACTCTAGAACACATAGAATAAAAGTTCACCGCTTCACTTCGAACCGAGGTTTGATTTTTTTGCTTGTGTTTGACATGACAGTGAGATACTATGTCAGTGGTTCTCAAACCTTTTCATGTGAAGGACCCCCAAACTGATATTTATTTGGCCACGGACCCCCATCTCAAAATATTTAGTTCCAGGGACCACCCAGAAGCAAAATTTGAGTTACAAACGTTCGCTTTGAAAATACATAATAAATTAAAAAATCACACCCGTGTGAAGTGGAGCTGTGTGTGTGTGTGTGTGTGTGTGTGTGTGTGTGTGTGTGTGTGTGTGTGTGTGTGTGTGTGTGTGTGTGTGTGTGTGTGTGTGTAGATCATGTGTACCGATTTTTGTGACATTTGAAGAAAATATGTAGGAAAAGGAGCAAAAAGTGTGTTTTGGAGAAAATTCAAGATGGCGGAAAATCTATCCTGGCGCAAATGGGCGTGGCCTATATGGGGAGATGCGTCTTGACCCAAGGAATCCAGGGAAAAAAGAATTTTAATTTTCCGATCTACGGTTCAAGAGTTACGGGGCAAAACGTAAAGTGGGCCGTTATAGCGCCACCATGAGGCCGAGTGATGTAATTATTTTTTGATTCATTCTTAAAATCATTATCAATCTCCTCTCCGAGGTTTGAAACTGTAGCTCCTATGGTTTACGAGAGAAAAATACTTGAAAGTGATTTCTTGCATTGTCCCATTATAAGTCAATGGGGACAATTAAGCGTCGTTTTTTGCCGATTACGTCGGCATGGTAAGGCGGATCGGAACGAAAGGTAATAGAACACCATTCCCGGCCGAGCCGCACATTTTGATGTATATATTGCGCGAGTGGCGTAAATGGTGCGGCACTAGTTACGCGCCGAAGTCAGGCTACATACACACAGACAGACACACAGACAGACACACACACAGACCCACACAGCCACGTATAGGGAGCTGCACACAGCTCCAAAAATATATAGAAAATAATATATTCAAAGATTTGCACACAATTTCACGACTTTTTCAAAAATAGCGCTGTGAACTTGTATATCTGCTATTTTTCACTGGTTAAAGCATTCAATAATTCTAGGCCTAAATGGGTTTGGAATATGTTTTTACTAAATAGGTTTACGTCATAGTTTTAGTCGACAAAATCAACACTGTGTGGAACTCCATATTTGTAAGACTGACATCATATTTGATGACGTGGTGATTTTGATCAGCTTGACTTATAGACTGATACTACAGAGTGGTGGGCTTTAGTCTTACTGAAGAGGATACCAGGAAAGGATTGTAAACACAATACCACAGTATCATCGTATCATAAACATCCCAGAAGTGGTTGAAGGTCACACCAGCGCCACTACCGATACTGTAAAACTGCCAGTTAAACACGTTTCATTTTCAAGTGTTTCACATTTTCACGTTCGTTCTCAGCGTGTAGAAATGTGGTCTTCCAACAGTCTCCTGTCTGAAGAGAACTTCCTGTGTCCTATCTGTCTGGACGTGTTCACAGATCCAATCACCACTCCATGTGGACACAACTACTGCAGAACCTGCATCACACATTACTGGGACTCTAAGGGTGTGTGTGAGTGTCCGCTCTGTAAGGAAACCTTCAGTAAGAGACAGAAATTCTCTGTCAATAGAGTTGTGTCTGAGATGGCCGATCAGTGCAGGAGGCACAGGTTGAAAGAGGAAGAGGAACGAAAGACAGAGGCTGAAGTTCAGCAGATGATCCAGGAGAGACAAGTGAAGATCCAGGAGGTCCAACACTCAGTAGAGCTCAGCAGGAAAGATGCAGACAGAGTGATGGCAGAGAGCGGGCAGGTCTTCACTGCTCTGATCAGCTGCATTGAGAGAAGCCAGGCTGAGGTTATTGGTGTGATTGAAGAGAAGCAGAAAACAACAGAGAAACAGGCTGAAGGCTTCATCAAAGAGCTGCAACAGGAAATCACTCAGTTAGAGAAGAGAAGCTCTGAGCTGAAGCAGCTCTCACACACTGAAGACCACCTCCACCTCCTCCAGAACTTCACATCCATCAACACCCCTCCACCCACCAAGGACTGGACAAAGGTCAAAGTCCACCAGCCTTCATATGTGGGGACTGTGAGGACAGCTGTGGCTCAGGTGGAGAAGACACTCAGTCAAGAGATGGAGAAGCTGTGTGATGAAGCTGATCTGAGGAGGATGCAGACGTATTCAGTGGATGTGACTCTGGACCCTGATACAGCACACTGTAAACTCATCCTGTCTGAGGATGGAAAACAAGTGAGTCATGGACATTTCTGGTTGTTGTTTTCTGGAAGATTCTGGAAGAATCTCCCAGAAAACAACAAGAGATTCTCTAAATATGTCTGTGTCTCAGGAAAACAAAACATCTCCTCTGGAAGGTTTTACTATGAGGTTCAGGTTAAAGGAAAGTCTGATTGGAATCTAGGAGTTGCCAGAGAGTCCATCAACAGGAAGGAATTCTTTCTGGGACCTAACGATGGTTTCTGGACTATAAGGAGGGTTGGAAATGAGTACTGGGCTCACACTGACCCTTCTGTCCGCCTCCCTGTAAGAGAGGAGGTCCAGACAGTGGGAGTGTTTGTGGATTATGAGGAGGGTCTGCTCTCCTTTTATGATGTGGAGGCCAGAGTTCATCTCTACTCTTTCACTGGCTGCTCCTTCACTGAGAAACTCTATCCATTCTTCTGTCCTGGTCTTAATGATGGTGGTAGAAACTCTGCTCCTCTGATCATCTCTCCTGTCGACATGGACTGATCTCAGGGGAGATGATGGAAACATGTCTCCTCCGAATTCAAAAAGAAGAAAAACACGAAGTTTGTCCCTTCCAGTAAATGAATTTAAAAACTATTTCGTAATTTAAAATATATATCCTTCTATATTAAAATGGCCTTGTGGACGGACGGTGGGTGTCACAAACATAACATGCCCATATACGTACGGGGACCATATACACCTTGAGTTTCAGGCAGCGCACAAACGTGCTGATTTGATTAGCCGAGGTTCGCGTGACGTAGTTCTCTTATCAACGCTACCACACGTCTAGGTGTTCAGGCCGCGAGGGTCTGTGGTCGGCGCTGGGTGGTGGACCTCACAAACCTAACATGTCCATATATGCCTTCATGACTAGTATTAAAAATGTATTGTCGGGGCGTCCGCTGGCCTAGTGGTCAAGGGTTAGGGTTAGGGTAACCACATACAGTACTAGGATACCACATACTAGGCTATGATGCCTGCTGGCGTCGCCGGTTCGATTCCCTACCTTTGCCGCATGTCATTCCCCATCTCTCTCCCCATTTCCTGTCAGTCTACTATCCTATCAAATAAAGGCATAAAAAGCCCAAAAACAAATCTTAAAAAAAAAAAAAAAATTGCGACCGTAGGTCGCACTTTACTATCTAAACCACCACAAAGTGTCCGTCAGTCCGTCAGTCCCTCCGTCTGTCTGTCACACCTCACACGTCACACTTTTTCCCTGCTTATATCTCCGCAACCGTTGCCCCGATCCATGCCAAATTTTGCACACACGTTCCTTGGCTGCCAAACTACAACCTCCAAGGACCCCCGGAGCTCCAGGGACCCCCAGGTCCCTGGGGGACCCCCAGATGTAAAAAATGACCAAATGCGCAAACATGACCAAATGACCACCCCAACGGGGCTGCTCACGGGGAATTCCCGGGGACCACCGACTCCTGGTGCTCCAGAACGGATGCAAAAGTGGTGGCGCCCCCAGTGGAGGACCCCCTACACTGCAGCTCACATAAAATGCCGTAACTCCGGCTAGGAGCGACCGGGACAGCCGGGCCCGGTACCTATTCGTCCGCCTTGCCGGCGCAGAGACCCCACCCCTAATTTCTCACATGGCCCTCTTCTAGCGCCACCATGAGGCCGATTCTTGCAAAACACATTTTTGGACACTGCTCCTACAATTTTCGCCCTAAAATCACGCAAATCGGAGCGCCACCTCCAGGCCGATTTTTAAAAACACATTTTTGGACACTGCTCCTACAGATTTTGCCCTAAAATCACGAAAATCACTACACAGTATGTCTACACTCATGTCATCAACATGGATCAGGAAGATTTTGGCAAAACACATCTTTGCCCTATTTGTGGAGATAAGTGACCTACGGTCGCTTATCTCCCGATTAGGGAGCCTTACTGGTAATAATAATGTATTGTCTTTTAAACACATTGGGTGCCCCTGGATTGAGCCCCATTTATCCCCTCTCGCTGCCCAGGCCCACCACCATTGTATTGAATCCGGCCCTGCTGCGTCAATGCATGCGTCATGACGTCACTTGGTCACATGAGCGCAGACAGGATGTTATTGTGAAACTTACTGTATGGACCAGTGTTGATCATAGCTGTTCATTGCCGATCAAAATGTGGACATTTTGCAGCACCCGGCCACAGTTTTAGCCATAAAACAAACATTGGAGATAAAGGGCTTTAAAGATGGGGAAATGCATTGGAGTATACGGAGAAAAACGGCCGCGCGATGCTCTCAGCGTCGACTCGAAGCGACTAGCGGCTAATGGGCTACATCCAGGCGTAGCCCCAACCTAACGGTGAGATTTAAAGTTAATACTGTAAATACAGTAAACACGTCAACGCGTCGTGGGCCTCCCGCAACATCAAAGAGATTGACGCGTGGGCACCCGGTGAGTTAATGTCCAATGTATTTGTATTTAAGTTCATAAAGTATAATTAAAAACGAATTTGAAAAAAGGATTCCAAGTCAAAAATAGCCAAAAGAATTTCAGGATTAATATAATATGTATATTATAATAATAAAATAATTGCAAAAATAGCAGATCTACAAGATCAAAATGTGTTGCAGAAGTCCTGGAAAGACTTTTTATATGTTCGCGGATGAGAGTCAAAGTATTTTCAACTCTGACACCGTCGATTTGTGTGCACCTGTCAATTTGTTCCTTAATTAGATTTCCTTGGATCGTGTCTAAAAAGGAAATTAAAAGCCAACCGACTGTGAACAAATGAAAATGAGGAATATCAGGAAAATGTTCATGATTATAGAATCTAGGAACGCATGATTGGAATAGTTTTTTCTAATGCACTTTACAGAGTGAAGAGCAGGTGAAACGTCTGTTGAATTGCATTCCATTGGTGGAAAATGTTTTCCATCAAGGTGTTTGTTGGTTTTACGGGTGTAAACATAACGCTCATGCAAAAGCCTAGCCTGCTTCCAGACCATAGACCCCGCCCAGTGGCGCCCACTCTCAGAGTGGACTGTTTCTCTGGTCTGGAGCTGAGTACATGAATCGGCATTTATTTTCGGCTGCTCCAATGAGCGCGGGGGGTGGGGGTGGGTCTAACGAATATCCAATCCGCGCAGCAGTTGAAACGATTCAAACGAAGTTCACACACACACTGTCTGAGGAAGGCACACACACACGCGCGCGCGCGCTGATTTCACCAAGCTGTTAATGTTGATTACATGTTTCTGGTCGCAGTTCTGTGTGGAAGCAGTCACTGGCACAGACAGAGACACACACACAATCACACACACACACTCCGCGACCGTGCGTTGCGTCCACCGTGCGTCTCGATCACTCGCGCGCAGACACGCGCGTGCACGCTCGCAAAAAAGTCCCTCCCCCGTAAATCGCTCAGAATAGGCACAGTTTCAGACTACTGCGTGAGCAGAGTCTGAGATCAGGCTAGCAAAAGCCTATAATTAACCATAATTCCAACTCTCTGTGATTATAATTATATAAAAACACACTCAGTGCAGAATAGACACTCCAGTGTTGCCAGGTCTGCTTATTATATGCGACTTCAGGCCTTGTTGAGCGGTGGTCACACCGTCTCCATAGCGTGGCCGTGTGTGTAGGTATGTTTGTTTGTATGTGGGTGGGTGGGTCTGTCTGTCTGTATGTAGCCTCAAGCCTGTGGTGTAGTACCTTTTCTGACCACACATGTTAAGGGAGGGGCGCTGTTTTCAGGCCAGGCCAGGCACACACACACACACGCGCGCACACACACACACACACACACACACACACAGGGGGGAAGGGGGGGGGGGGGGGGGGAACCACCGCTCAGTTCACACGGGTGTGATTTTTTTCTGTAAGTGAGCCTCGCCAAGCCATGAGGCCCATAGTGCAGGAGCCTGTGTCCTGTTTCTGTATCTCACACTATAGCAGGTTGATGTACAAGTACAGTATACCCCCTGGTATGTCACAGGGACCCCCAATCCAAACCTTGATGCTGAGTGCCAAGAAGGGAGGCACTGGGTCCCATTTTCTGAGCGGTGCAAACCGCTCCTATACGTGGCTGTGCGTATGTCCGTAGCCTTTTTCCTCAGCGTTTTGCCATAGTAAAATGTGTGTGCGTAGCATCATGTTTGTCTAGTGATGTCATCATCGTGTGTCTGTAGCCTTTTTCCTCAGCGTTTTGCCATAGCAAAACGTGTGTGTAGCATAGCCTGTACATCCTAGACTTACATCCTAGTCTGAAGATGTTATGCAAGCACGACCACCGCTCACTTCACATTGGGTGTGATTTTTCTTCTTTCTTCTTTGGTATCACCTGGAGTAAAAGTACAATACTTGCCTCCCAAAGTTTAGTGGAGTAGAAGTGAAAGTAATGAAAATTGGAAATACTCAAGTAAAGTAAAAAATACATACAAATTGTAATTAAGTACAGTACTAAAACCACTGCGTACATCAGCCTCTAACAAGGTGGAAAAGCAAACAGTCAGTCAAGCATGCTGTGTACAGTACTGTACTGTACTGTACTGTACTGTACTGTACTGTACTGTACTACTGTACTGTACTGTACTGTACTGTACTGTACTGTACTGCACTGCACTGTACTGTACTGTACTGTACTGTACTGCACTGCACTGCACTGTACTGTACTGTACTGTACTGCACTGCACTGCACTGCACTGCACTGTACTGTACTGTACTGTACAGTACTGTACTGTACTGTACTGTACTGTACTGCACTGCACTGCACTGCACTGCACTGCTCTGTACTGTACTGTACTGTACTGTACTGTACTGTTCTGTACTGTACCGTACCGTACCGTTCTGTACTGTACCGTACCGTACCGTACCGTACCGTACCGTACTGTACTGTACTGTACTGTAAGAAGGGAATATCTTAAAAAGTCCTGGAATAAATTCCTTACCAAAACATTTCTTCACCAATGTGTTTGTAAAGGTGTCTAGTAACACATCTCACAAAGACTGAAATTCAGTTTCCCTAGGAGAATCCATTACAGCTGATGAAAGTTGGAGTCCCATTAAATTAACTATACAGGATAAAACACACCAAAATAAATATGCTTTAAGTAGCATGTGAGGAGTCAAACTAGGAGTTTTTAATGATTCTGAATCCATTGCAAGCATTTGCTTTACACAAAAAAACATTCCTTAATCCTTGGGGTAGAAACAGCCCCCATACAATTATCGTTTAGTGACAATAATTGCAAAACAAAATGCTTGCAATGGATTCAGAATCATTAAAAACCCTTAGTTTGACCCCTCACTTGCTACTTAAAGCATATTTATTTTGGTGTGTTTTATCCTGTATAGTTAATTTAATGGGACTCCAACTTTCATCAACTGTAAAAGATTCTCCTAGGGAAACTGAATTTCAGTCTTTGTGGGATGTGTTACTAGACACCTTTACAAACACATTGGTGAAGAAATATTTTGGTAAGGAATTTATTCCAGGATATGACACTATTTCTGAAGATATTCCCTTCTTACTGTACTGTACTGTACTGTACTGTACTGTACTGTACTGTACTGTACTGTACTGCACTGTACTGTACTGTTAGCGACATGGAAAAGCCTAGTGTGCTGTACTTAGCGATGTGTACCCGCTGGTCATATGCTGACAATAATGTCAAAGGCTAATAGATGTACAGCATTATGACGCCTGGATGCACAATGAACCGATGAACAGGCATGGATGACAGCTGGGAGACACGCAGCAGTAGCTGCCACGTGGAGGCAGTCAGTAGGCTCTCTCTACTCGTCAGAGACTTATTAGAACGGGTATATCATTATTTTATGCTTTAACTATCGAAAAATAGCAGATATACAAGCTCGCAGCGCGGCACCGAGTGCCGCGCTGCGAGCTTGTAGATCTGCTATTTTTGAAAAATCGTGATGATTAGAATGTTGACCCGATTCTGTAAGTGTCTATTGAAAAGGTTTTTTGAAAAAAACCTATGTTTCTATGTCAGCAATCTGGCCAGCCATCGTCAAAGAAAAGGTCCCTTTCACTTAACTGGAGCTCATTTAGTCTGTTCTTGAGAGACTACTATGTCAGTGGTTCTCAAACCTTTTCATGTGAAGGACCCCCAAAATGATATTTATTTGGCCACGGACCCCCATCTCACAATATCTAGTTCCAGGGACCACTCCAGAAGCAAAATTTGAGTTACAAACGTTTGCTTTGAAAATACATAATATTCAAAGATTTGCACGCATTTTCACGACTTTTTCAAAAATAGCAGATCTACAAGCTTACAGCGCGGCACTCGGTGCCGCGCTGTAAGCTTGTATATCTACTATTTTTCACTGGTTAAAGCATTCAATAATTCTAGGCCGAAATGGGTTAAGAAACGAGCTCTGTGATTCAACATCTCCACGGAGCCCCTCTACTCTGAGGCTGAGCCCAACTCACCTCACAAACAAACAAACTATTCGGAGAAATTCCATGCATAAAGACAAAAATCACACCCAATGGGAAGTGAGCGGTGGTCGTGCTTGCATAACGTCTTCAGACTAGGATTTGAGTCTAGGATGTACACAGGCTATGCTACACACACACGTTTTGCTATGGCAAAACGCTGAGGAAAAAGGCTACAGACACACGATGATGACATCACTAGATAAACATGATGCTATGGGGGAAAAAGGGTCACTCCTTGCTGTGTCATTAGCGAGTTTAAGCTAGATGGTTTTCAATACGGCAACGCCAGGCGGACTACGGCTGCTATGACGTAATCGCCGTAGCGATCAAAATGGTTAAGCAAAGCCTCGGCAGGCGACGGGTTCCCACCCCTTTCACTGAACGCTTTGGTTCCCATGGCGACGCGTACACACAGCAGACGGAGTAGGCGCTGCGTGGGAAGGGACCTTCTGCCGTAGCCTGGCGTTGCTCATACTAATTCCTCACTGCGTGTTGGATATTAGTCTGGACTCGGGAGCAGAATTTTCATTTCCAAGGGGTGGTTTAAAAAAATGTTAAGTTGACTTGCTCTTAATCGCTCCCTCTGAACTTCAAAGGGCTTGTGAGCTGCTGTAATTGATTGAGCCATACAAGTGTCAATAGCTCGTTAGTCACTGAAAGCATCAAAGACTACAATCTGTTTGATGTCTGTAATAAGAGTGGAGGGGGGAATGTGTTTGAATACACACAGACTCGCCTGATTGGCTGAATGGTTTTGAACCAGGCCACCACCCACCATGTGCCCCAAGCCTACAGCCCTGATTGGCTCGCCCTTTCTGAGGGCTGGTGGAAAAAGCTTATTTAATGTGAGGGGCCAGACTACACAACACCACCACTACCAACAGGGGGTGGTGTTGTGCAGTCTGGTTTATTAACCAGGCTACTTCTGCCGTAGTAGAGGCGGCCGCGGCGACGGCAGGTTTATCTATCGAGCGCGAATCATTTCCGATTACCGTTGTCATCCGCCGTTGCCGTAGCGAGCTTAAACTCGCTAATATTTCACACCCTGCTGTGAGCAATGTGCTGAGACTGCATGCACACACACACACACACACACACACACACACACACACACACACACACACACACACACACACACACACGCGCACACACACACAAACACACACACACACGCGCACACACACACACACACACACACACACACGAACACACACACAAACACACACACGCACGCACACACACACACACACACACGAACACACACACAAACACACACACGCACACACACACACACACACACGAACACACACACAAACACACACACGCGCATGCACACGCGCATGCACACGCGCATGCACGCACACAACATTCATTCTCTTCCCACTAGTCTGGGATCACTTCACTTTACAGGGTTTCATCCGGTCGGGAGCGGAAACCACTTTACGTCATGTTGTAGTCCTAGACGGACTACACTTTGGCCGGAACTATCAACCTGATTCAGTTTTAACCCAAAATATTCCCCTGCACCCAAGGACATAGTTTTAGGGCCTACCTAATAAACACCTTGATGAGGCGTAGTTTTGCTTTCGAAAAATTTGTTTGGTATGCATCTTTTAATCCAACTGGTAGCGACTGGCAAGACTACACTAGGCTTCTCGAGCATTTTAATAGTGATTGGGGAAACAAACGAGGGGAACTAAATCAAAGCGACGCCGCTTCTTCTAGTGGTTTCCGCGCTTTAGGCGGAAACCAAACGGTCTGTTGTGAACGAACACCAGGCTTTCTCCCTAGAAAGACTGGTGGGCGAGGTTACTTCCCACAGACACAGTAAGCACATCAGACAGACTCAGAGCAGAGCTAACGTCACTATATTACCTGAGCAACGTGAAGGAGACATGCTGGGCCCTGAGACAACACGGTACAGGTGTACTGTACTGTACTGTACTGTACTGTACTGTACTGTACACACACTAAGGCTGGGCGATATCAGGGAAACCTTCGATATTCGTTAACGTTGTTGAATACCTCGATATCAATATCACTGACGATGTTAGTAAAAACTTGCATTATATAGTTTCTAATGTTTTTCTGCTTTAGGTCCACTGCCTGTCTAACCCAGATAATGAATAGCATGTCCATGCATGCACACTGTACACATAGAATAAAGACATTAAATGCCTTATTTCCATTTTCCAACAGTGGTTTTATTGAAATAACCACACCTGGTTAAAGATGGACTGCTTTTGTGCATGTGCAAGAACAATTCATAACGTAGCTCATCAAAACTCATACTGTATTACGAGTGTTTCTCCAAATTCAACACAAAATGCCACTTTCAATGAGACTCCTGCAGGCTCAGAATGATTCAAACCGTTCATGACGAGTGTCTTTAGTGCTGACCAGAGCTTCCTTCTGCTTCCTGCTGCCAACATGATGCTCAGCCAGACACCATCTTCTTTCTGCCAGACAGTGTTCTTGGGGAATCTTTCCTCAGTTCAGCAAAAGCTAGGGTATGGCAAAGATGGGAGTCCTCATGGAAAAGAGGCATTACATTTTGTATAACACGGTTTTATTGTGAAAAGGGTTAGGGTTAGATCTACATGCTCACAACGCCTCGCGCTGCGAGGCGTTGTGAGCATGTAGAGCTGCTATTTTCACAATGTCTGAAAAAAACGAGTTTTGTCAGTTTTTGGAGCGGTGAAAGCGCTCCCAATGAACAGGTATGTCCGTGGGTATGTGGGTGGGTGGCTGGCTGGCTGGCTGGGTGGCTGGGTGGCTGGCTGGCCATGTCCGTAGCCTGGCAATACCTTGAGTGGCCACACACAAAACACTAGTTAAAGGAGGGGCGCTGTTTTGTGCAGGCCAGGCACACTCACCACTCACTCACAGGCACAGTTTACACTCACTCACTCACTCACATAGGGTACAGCTGCTCAAATTCACCGCTCCACTTCGAACCAAGGTTTGATTTTTTACACAGGTTTCTACCGTTTCTTGGGCTGGATATGGCAGCCTGGAATTGTTGTTTAAGTGCAGCTAAACTTAGCATGTTAGTAAACGTGCCACATGCATTGCGCCTGTGCAGTGTGCAGCTGACCTACAGAACCTGGGAATATACCATTTTGTCAAGATGGGGAGTATACAAGTGTGAAGATGAAGAATATAATTATAATACCTTGTTAAAGTGAACATTTTGTTAAATTTAGCATTTGTAGTTATTTTACTGTAATTTAACAAGCACAGGTAGACAAAGAGACATTCATGGATTTATATTTAAAAGTAACTTTTATTTCCCCCCCTGGACCCAGGGTATGGCATACCCTGGGTATATGGCATATGGCATACCCCTGCCATACCCAATTGACGCCCCTGCTCCCATTCCTCAAGTGCTGTGGATCACTAATAAGCATAAAGACCCGCACCAATGCTGACTCTGTTGTTTGCAGCCATACTGTTTCTAGTTGGTGTTATCTTTCTTCATTGGCACTGTGCAGCGTGCTCCCTACATCCACCCATAGGGGGTGTGTGTTCCCTACAGCTCCCTGTACATCAGTGGTTCTTGACCTTTTGAATTTTGAAGGATCCCCAGTTTGATATACCCCTCATTTCTCACATGTTTTGCAAGGCGGATTCTTGCAAAACACATTTTTGGACACTGCTCTACAAATGTTGCCCTAAAATCACACAAAGCGGTACACATGTATCTCTAAAGTCATGTCATCAACATTGTTCAAAGACCACGCCCCTGAGAGAGATGTGTGCCAGGTTTTGAGGCAGTTGGACTGATCTGCTGTGGACACACACACGCGCACGCACGCACACACACGCACGCACGCACGCACGCACGCGCGCGCGCGCACACACACACACACACACACACACACACACACACACACACACACACACACACACACACACACACACACACACACACACACATGAGTGAGGCCTAAATGAGTTTTTGTAGAATGGAGCTATAATTATAACGTGGCTCCAGAAGTGGCCAGAACCTAATGAAGTTTATTGTGATGAATATTCCTTCCTTATCTTTACAGGAACAGGCTGGCTTGTTTTTATAACACATTTCAACAAGCAAGGCCTTTCGTTCAAAGTGCTTTAAATGAGACGTTAAAGGAGCACTTCACTCCATGTTCAACCTTGATGTGTTCTTTATGATCCTCACGACTCGTCGTTGTCAAGTGGAGACCTTGTATGTTCAAAACCGTTTTATATTTATCACTTTAAAAATGATTTAAACTAGCGAAAATAACCGATCTACAAGTACAACGCCTCGCAATGCGCAATGCGAGGCGTTGTGTACTTATGAAGGCTTTTGTGCAACACTTTTGTATGATGAAGCAGGGCTTTAAATTAC